>NC_134397.1:278274295-278649117 GCF_050003625.1 Haematobia irritans | reverse complement strand
GTTATGTACCTAAATTTAAAATAATGAAGTTCTGAAAAATTCAAAATAAAATTATATAATAATAAAATTGAATTTAATTGATTTTAAATGTATTTGTGATCCATTCAGTTAAATAATGATATAATTTATTAAAATTACTATCTATTACTTTTTTCTAAATCCCAGTTTTTACCTACAAATACTCATCAAGGTCGAAAGGTAGCAAGTAAAAAGTGGGACTTATGGAGAAGGAATAAAATATGAATAAAATTATCATCTCGGTTTTCATGTGAGAAATGGGTTCTATACGAATATTGCCGTATAATCCTCCATAGAAATTGGCATGAATTGGCCAAACCGAAAGAGATTAGATGGCAATTAGTTTTTATAAAAAAAAACAGATGTTTTGTTTATTTGTTAAAATTTTAATTTTATATTTGTATTTTATGTAGTTCCCCGTCAAAGTCTAATAATGTAATTCGAAAGATTGTATAATAATTTTAACAATTAACGAAGTTTTAATAAAACAGGTAAGAAAAGTAGAAAGTCGGGCGGGGCCGACTATATCATACCATAAACATCCCCTACTGAATTAGTAAACATTAACATTTGTGGGGTATCATTGGTATAGCTTTTGGAGATAAACCGCATTTCCATATTTAAGAACATATTTATGGGGCTCTTGTTACAAACTGAGCAGAAATGTCTGATATTAGGAGCTATAGTTGATTTTGCACCTACAGAGTTAGTATGCCACTATTATTGAGTCCATTATTAAAAATGAGGAAATCGCTCAATTAGTTGTGGGTAATAAATCCTAATTTGTAAAAATCGGGCAATATTATTATGTAAGAGCTATATGTAAGTCTAAATACGATCGGCTAGTACATAAAAATTTGGAATTTGAGTACCATTGGTTAATAAATAAGAGTTTACGGGCAAATTTGGGAAAATCGGGAGATAAATATGTATGGGAGCTATGGTCAAAAATGAGGTAATAAGGAAATCGGGCGATATATAAAACCCTTATATATTAACCGATCTTATTCTAAGTTGGCTAGATCCAGTATATTACTAACTGAATGTGCAAAATTTCATCGAAATCGATTCAGATTTTGATATAGCTCCCATATATATATATATATATATATATATATATATATATATATATATATATATATATATATATATATATATATATATATATATATATATATATATATATATATATATATATATATATATATATATATATATATATATATATATATATATATATATATATATATATATATACGAAACATACATATGGGAGCTATATCTAAATCTGAACCGATTTCAATAGCGTTGTGCCCAAAAAACACCCTGTACCAAATTTTATCAAAATCGGTTAATAAGTGCGACCGGAATTCTATGAACAAAAAATACATGGACAGACAGACGGATGGACAGACGGACGTACAGAAGAACGGACACCAAGCGCTAGATCAACCCAAGAGGTGATTCTGAGTCGATCGGTATCTATTTCAAGGGGTCTAAAATCAATATTTCTGGTAGAACATTTCTTTGGCAGATCAAAGTTATTAAAGGGTGATACGGTCAAAATTTCGTCGATTTACGCGTGTAAATCGGTGAAATCGTTTATTTAAAAAATCAAATTAAATTACTTTTTCAAGTTCAATTAGTATAAAATTCAGGAAAAATATTCAGTTAGGCTTTCGCTTTTCCAAATCCGAATTGCGGGGCCTCACGCTTGACACCTGCCATCAGATTTTGTACAGCCACCTTGTCCACCTTCTTCGCCGCAGAAAGCCAGTTTGCCTTGAACTGCTGCTTAGCAGTTTTTTCTGGTCTTCTTTAGGTTCCGCTTGACAATATCCCAGTATTTCTCAATTGGGTGGAGCTCGGGCGTGTTGGGAGGGTTCTTGTCCTTGGGAACCACCTGCACGTTGTTGGCGGCCAAAACAGTACGGAACAACCGTGTTTCTTCAGGAAAGGCAGCAGACGTTTATTTAAACATTCTTTCACGTAAATTTATTGGTTGACAGTCCCGGAAGCTATGAAAATGCTGCTTTTCAAGCCACAGGTACAGATGGCTTGCCAAACCAGATATTTCTTTGCGAACTTTGACAGTTTTATGTGCTTGAAAATATCTGCTACCTTTCCCCTTCCTTTTGCCGTATAAAACTCATGTCCCGGAAGCAGCTTGTAGTCGGCTTTGACGTAGGTTTCGTCGTCCATTACCATGCTGTCAAACTTCGTCAGCATCGTCGTGTACAGCCTCCGGGATCGCGCTTTGGCCGTCGTATTTTGTTTATCATCGCGATTTGGAGTCACTACCTTCTTGTAAGTCGATAGTCCGGCTCGTTTTTTGGCTCGATGCACGGTTGTAGACGATACACCCAGCTTATTTGCGGCATCTCGGAGAGAGAGGTTAGGGTTTCGCTTGAAACTACCGGCAACTCTCTTTGTCGTCTCAGCGGCTTCCGGTTTTCGATTTCCCCCCGATCCAGACATCCTGGCTGTCGACAAACGTTCCCCAAAAACTTTAATTACATTTGTAACGGTTGATTTGGCAACTTTTAGCGATTTTGCCAGCTTTGCGTGCGAGTAGCTCGGATTTTCGCGATGCGCGAGCCAAATTTTGATACGCTGCTCTTCTTGCTTGGACGGCATTTTGACAACTGAAGAGTGAATTCCAAAATCAAAATAGGAGCAACATTCTACACACACACACCTTCAAAATGAGGGGTGTTCAGGTTTTTTAAATGCAAAATTGAAAGAAATACGTCAAGTTTATATTGACCAAATTTTGGCCGTATAACCCTTTATACCCTGACTACTATGTGGTTTATAAAGGTCATAAATCATATAATGGTCATAAACTAGCATAACATGTTTGCGACAGATATGTTAATATGTAACAATATATTATGTTTGGGACATAACATTTTTTTAAATATAATATGTGTCGATGCAAACATACATTAATTTATAAATTGCCTATAAACATATATGTGTATAGAAAGAGAGACGTAAAAAAATGGAATTACCTATTGGCGCTTTAAAAATGCAAACACATAAAGAACATTTTTAATTAAACAATATTTTGTTTGGACCAATCCTGAAACTATATGTGCTTGAAGCAGAATGTATATGTTACAGAAGCGATTTTTTAGAGGGTGATGATTAACAAAGTCTTCACATTGACACACAAAAAAAAATCTGAAATGAATTGATCTAATTAATTTTTTAATTGAAATGTCTTCAATCACAGAAATTATAGTATCAATTAAAAAATTAATTGGCAGTCAATTAAAAAATTAATTGATACTATTAATTTGTGTGGTTGATTTTTGTTTCAATTAAAAAAATTTGTTGAATCAATTAAATTTTTAATTGAATATTTTTTAAAACTCAATTAAGATTTTAACTGGAAAAAATTTCGTGAAATTTTTTTATGTGGAATTTTCTTAAGATAAAAATTTGATGATTCTCGCGGATGATATTTTGATCACCCGTTTTGAAATCTTGATCTTATTGTACATCGCAAACTGGCATAATAAAAGTTTTATATTTTTTTCTAATTTTAAAAAATTATTACGGATATTCTACAGCAGAGCCTAGTTCTTTATTTTTTCATAAAAACTTGTCAAAAATGTATTGGGCATTTTTGTGATTAATTCTAAAAATGAGGATTTTTGGGAATAAAGGCATCCAAATTTGAGGACAAGAGCCTGGAAAATTCTGTCAACACTGTTACCAAGAGGAATGTTTAAAAATCTATTAATGCCGGTTTATTGATGACAAATTGTATCGTCAACTTGTTCGCATGTATGTGTTTATACACTAATTAACGCCAAACTTCAGTACCAATTGCAAGTTCCATTTTTATATAATTTATCTACATACTGCTGCACAATCTACAATAAATACGATTGAGTTAACATTCATTTAATTAGATTTCCAGTTAGATATACAAAACATTTCTGTTTATTATATTACGAGCATTGTAGATAAAGTTATGTCAACTGATTAAAATGTGATAATTTTGTCAAAAATCGAAAATGTTTTCATGCCGCTATATTTGTTAATACAATTTTCGATTAAACTCAATTTTAAATAATAACAATTTTACTATAATTAGTATTTATTAGTACTTATTTTTGTGTTAGTCTGATAACAACACATACAATTTTTATGGCCAAATGAATTTGTTGAAATACAATGTAAAATTTAAATCTATGCATATATACCCTGTTAAAAAGCCAAAACAATGCATTCGGAGCACATCTAAAGAAGTGATGCAGCTGTTGAAATGGTGGAAATCCTATGTTATATTCATCGCTTCTGCGCCAATTTTGCACCAATTCTGGATCCAAAAAGAAAATTTTGCTACTTTTCGCCAAAAAAGGAATGCATTGTTTTGGTTGTGAATTGCAAAAAAATGGTGATATAAATAATAACAACTAAATATTTTTATATTTCTTTTTTATGTTTTTTTTAATGCATTCTAGTGCTTGTCTCAAACATTTGACCACAAATATTTTCAAACATTCTCAATTTTTCTAGAATGGATTTAAATATATTTTTCGACAAATTAAAAAAAAAAAAATCCCCATTAAATATATGAAAAGAGCGAAATAATTAAATTTGAGTTAAAAGAACTTCCTATGTTATCCAAAACTATCTTCTATGACCAAGAACTGCCCCAAAACTGAGCACGTCCGGGGCCATTAGGTGGCCAAGGCCCCGGCCGTGCTCAGAATAGTGTTCACAAAAATTTTCCAAACACGGAATTCGTAAATTGTATGAAAAAAGTTCATAACTGAAAAAAAAATACTGGTTTTGAGGGGGTACTAATGAATGCATTATGTTATTGAAAATTTTTATTTTATATATGATTTATACATATTTTTCGATACTGAAAAAATATGTACTTTATATAATATATATTAAAACGTCATAAATACAATAAATGTAACTTTCCCCTTTTTTCTTTTGGATTTTGTTTGCCCTAATTGTTAGCATACATAATAGGCCCATACATTAATAAAGTCCATCAAGCAAAAAACGTAACTGTATACACCCAAAAAAAGTGAAAAAGTTTATTTTAGAAAATTTTAACTAAAATAGTTTTCTAATTGCAACATGTTACAAAGAGGTTAATAATTTTTGTCAAATTGAAGAAAATTTCATATGTTGAAAGAAAAAATTGGATTTAAAAATTGTTAAAATGTCTTTAGCGCTATACGAAGTTCATGACAGGTATAATTTTAGTAAAATTTACTCATTTGAGAGACTTATGAACTCAATTTAAGCAAACTTCTGCCATTTTAGGAAAATATGAACTATTTTATTTTTTAGTAAAATTGTGCACTATATTTGTATACAATTTTTTTTCTTATTTTTAGTTCACGTCATTAAAGTTAGCAAAAAATTATTCAAATAAGGAACATTTACTCATATTGTGCAAAATTTAACTAAAATCAATTAATCTTCATGAACTAAAATAAAGTTCAGTTGGCATTAGAGCCCCTTTTTTCTGGGTGTAGTATTTTATTTTAAACATGAGCAACTGAACTATACTTGCAAAGGCCTGTCTTGCTAAATTGTGTTTTGTCTCCTCCGATAAAGTTTCTTTGACTTTATTAATTTTTTTAGTTAAATGAACTAAAAAAGGGAAATGAAGCATAAAGATCTACAAGATATGTAATTCCCACGAAAAAGTTCAGCGTTTCTTAAAATTAGTAAATTTTATCACAAATGCGCGGACCTTGATATCCGCTTCCATTTTTTGCAATTCTGGAATTTTTCCTTTAGATACGTCAGAGAGAGTGAGTGAAAGTAGAGAAAAAATATTAAGATGGCGACGAAGATAGATAACGAAAGATATATAAAACTGCAAGTGTAATTAGAACAAATAAAAGTATAGGTTGCTGAGTAAACGTTCATGATTGCTTATCGGCCATTTGGGACCTTTAAAAAAGATATGCTTAGGGTGAAACATAATATGTTTGCACAGTGCAAAAATTTTTTTGTTTGAATACATTCTCAAATTATATATATGCTTGAAGCAGAATATGTTTGGGAGTATACGAGTATATTACAGCGGCGATTTTTTTTTTTTTTTTGAGGGTGTACTTGTCATTTATGATATTTTTGTTCAATAAGAAGATATTACTCAAGGCAGATTTAGTAAGGTAGTTTTAGTATTATAAAAACAAAAATGTCAGCCGCTATATTGAAACTATGATTGTCAGTCAAATTGAATTAAATTTCTCACTTGTTGAACAACAAGTTCAACAAGATGGAAATTTAAAATAGAGAAAATCTGGAAGTGATCGATGTATGCTTCGAAATATGATACGGTCCGCAAGAATTATGAGGACAATTTATTTCGATACTTTTGTGTCATAAATTTAAAGCAAATTGAAAAATTCAAAATTTTTGGTATAAAAAATTTTATTTTGAATTTTTATTTTTATTTGTCACAATTATCTATTAAACATTGGCGTAGCTAGCAACATTTTCGTAGGGGATAAAAGCTACAATGTGTGCTCATTGTGAAGATACCTCAAAAAGAGAAAAAATAAATTCTTATATATGGAAAGAAACCAGAATATTAATTCAATGATATAAAGGGTGATTCTTTTGAGGTTAGGATTTTCATGCATTAGTATTTGACAGATCACGTGGGATTTCAGACATGGTGTCAAAGAGAAAGATGCTCAGTATGCTTTGACATTTCATCATGAATAGACTTACTAACGAGCAACGCTTGCAAATCATTGAATTTTATTACCAAAATCAGTGGCAGAAAATCCGCTTTTTTATCGACAAATTTTGTTCAGCGATGAGGCTCATTTCTGGTTGAATGGCTACGTAAATAAGCAAAATTGCCGCATTTGGAGTGAAGAGCAACCAGAAGCCGTTCAAGAACTGCCCATGCATCCCGAAAAATGCACTGTTTGGTGTGGTTTGTACGCTGGTGGAATCATTGGACCGTATTTTTTCAAAGATGCTGTTGGACGCAACGTTACGGTGAATGGCGATCGCTATCGTTCGATGCTAACAAACTTTTTGTTGCCAAAAATGGAAGAACTGAACTTGGTTGACATGTGGTTTCAACAAGATGGCGCTACATGCCACACAGCTCGCGATTCTATGGCCATTTTGAGGGAAAACTTCGGAGAACAATTCATCTCAAGAAATGGACCGGTAAGTTGGCCACCAAGATCATGCGATTTGACGCCTTTAGACTATTTTTTGTGGGGCTACGTCAAGTCTAAAGTCTACAGAAATAAGCCAGCAACTATTCCAGCTTTGGAAGACAACATTTCCGAAGAAATTCGGGCTATTCCGGCCGAAATGCTCGAAAAAGTTGCCCAAAATTGGACTTTCCGAATGGACCACCTAAGACGCAGCCGCGGTCAACATTTAAATGAAATTATCTTCAAAAAGTAAATGTCATGGACCAATCTAACGTTTCAAATAAAGAACCGATGAGATTTTGCAAATTTTATGCGTTTTTTTTTTTAAAAAAGTTATCAAGCTCTTAACAAATCACCCTTTATAATCATGGTTTGAATAAATACTGCATGGTATTTGGTAGGGGGAGATGGAAACCCATGTGTGTGAAGATAAATTTTAAAATTTAACTTTAACAGAGCAATTTTAACAGGTTAACAGAGCTATGTTAACGGTTAACAGAGCTCTTTTATGTAAAAAAATTGGAAATTTGAATTTAATTTTAGATTAAAACTTAAAAAATGGCGTTGTATGTGCATTAAAATTAAAAAACAACTCAATAATAATAGAAAACACAATGAGTAATAACTAACTTAAAGGAATATTGGGAGTATATATCTCAGAACTGTTAAAGAATGGCTGGTTGCAAAAATAAGTGGTAATAAATTGATTTGTTTAAAGTATGAAATTGGAGATAGATAGGTTGATAAAACTGGTACCACATATAGCTCTCGTCGAGTGCTATCAGAAAGTACAAGAGTTATATTCCAAATTCATTTCAGATGCGAGAAATTTTGAAATTTTAGAAATCTGGAATGGCCCACTGTGCTGGAATGGAAAAAGATAGGTTAATGAAACTGGTACCACATATAGCCCTCGTCGAGAGCTATCAGAATATATACGTGTTGTATTCCGAATCCATTTCAGATTCGAGCAATTTTGAATGTAAAGTTAAATGATAAAAATCTAAAGTGGCCCACTGTGCTGGATTACAAATAGATAGGTAAATGAAACTGGTACCACATATAGGCCTTTTTGGGCGCTATTAGAATCTACAAGAGTTATATTCCGAATCCATTTCAGATTCGAGAAATTTTGACTCTAAAATTAAATTTTAAAAATCTAAAATGGCCCACTGTACTGGAATGGAAAAAGATAGGTCAATGAAACTGGTACCACATATAGCCCTCGTCGAGAGCTATCAGAATATATAAGCATTATAATTCAAGTCCATTTCAGATTCGAGAAATTTTGATTCAAAAGAAAAATTTTATAAATATGAAATGGCCCACTGTGCTGGAATGGAGAATGATAGGCCACTGAAACTGGTTTCACATATAGCCCTCGTCGAGAGCTATTAGAATGTATAATCATTACATTCCAAATTCATTTCAAATTCAAGAAATTTTGAAATTAAAATTAAATTTAAATTTCAAAAATATAAACTGGCCCACTGTGCTGGACACGAAAAAGATAGGTCAACCAAACTTCTACCACAAATAGCCCTTGTCGAGTGCTATAAGAATCTATAGGCATTATATTCCGAATCCATTTCAGATTCGAGAAATTTTGAAATTAAAGTTAAATTTTAAAAGTCTGAAATGGCCCACTGTGCTGTGGAATGGGGGAAAGATAGGTCAATGAAACTGGTACCACATATAGCCTTCGTCGAGAGGTATCAGAATATATAATTGCTATACTCTAAATTTATATTGTCAAAATTAGAAATAAAATAGACATATTTTCCTTTTGAAATTTACCTCTGTGACTGCGTAGCAAAATGTGTTAAACCTCGCTGTTATTAATATAACATAACATACTTTACTCTGAGAGCCGCTCTCTTGATTCGACTCTCAACAGATATTGTGAAAATAACATAGCAGTGTCTCACTATTAACTCAAGTATTTTTGAAATTAAATTTTAAAATAGAAAAACTAAATTTTTTCAAAATCGTAAAAAGATAGGCGAATGAAATTAACGTCAATAATAGCTCTTATCTAGACCTATCAGAATATATAAGCATCATATTACGAATCCATTTCAGATTCGAGAAATTTTGAATGTAAAGTAAAATTGTAAAAATCTCAAATGACCCACTGTGGTGGACACGAACAAGATAGGTTAATGAAACTAGTACCATATATAACCCTCGTCGAGAGCTATTAGAATATATAAGCGTTATATTCCAAATCCATTTCAGATTCGAGAAATTTTGAAATTAAAGTTAAATTTTAAAAATCTCAATTGGCCCACTGTGCTGGAATGGGGAAAGATAGGTTAATGAAACTGGTACCACATATAGCCCTCGTCGAGAGCTATTAGAGTATATAGGGGTTATATTCCAAATCCATTTCAGATTCGAGAAATTTTGAAATTAAAGTTAAATTTTAAAAATCTCAATTGGCCCACTGTGCTGGAATGGGGAAAGATAGGTTAATGAAACTGGTACCACATATAGCCCTCGTCGAGAGCTATTAGAGTATATAGGCGTTATATTCCAAATCCATTTCAGATTCAAAATTTTCTATATAGAAAAAAAGTTTCGGCAAAATTATAGAAATAAAATTTTGACATCGATTTCCATTGAAATAGAATTTTGACAAAATTTCCTATAGAAATAAAATTTTGACAAAATTTTCTATAGAAATAAAATTTTGACAAGATTGTCTATAAAAATAAAATGTTGACAAAATTTTCTATAGAAATAAAATTTTGCAAACATTTTCTATAGACATAAAATGTTCACAAATTTTGTTTCAATGGAAATAAAAACTTGACAAGATTTTCTATAGAAATAAAATTTTTACGAAATTTTTTATAGAAATTTTGACAAATTTTTCTTTAGAAAAAAATGTTGACAATATTTTTCTATGGAAAAAAATTTTGACAAAATTTTTCTATGGAAAAAAATTTTGACAAAATTGTCTATAGAAATAAAATTTTGAAAAAAATTTCTATAGACATAAAATTTTGCAAAAAATGTCTAAACAAATAAAATTTTGCAAACATTTTGTATAGACATACAATGTTCACAATTTTTTTTTTAATGGAAATAAAATCTTGACAAGATTTTCTATAGAAATAAAATTTTTACGAAATTTTTTATAGAAATCTTGAAAATTTTTCTATAGAAATAAAATATTTGTACAAAATTTTCTATTAAAATTTTTTTTTCACAAAATTTTCTATAGAAAAAAAGAACAAATTTCCTACGGAAGTAAATTTTGACAAAATTTTTTATAGATATAATATAATTTTGGCAAAATTTTCTAAATAAAATTAAAGTTTCGGCAAAATTGTCTATAGAAATAAAATTTTGACAAAATTTTTATATAGAAATAAAATTTTGCTATAGAAATATGATTTTGGCAAAATTTTCTATATAGAAATAAAGTTTCGGCAAAATTGTCTATAGAAATAAAATGTTGACAAAATTTTCTATAGAAATAAAATTTTGGCAAAATTTTCTGTATAGAAATAAAGTTTCAGCAAAATTCAGTCACAGAGGTAAATTTCAAAAGGAAAATATGTCGTAATTTATTTCTAATTTTGACAATATTTCGAAATAAATTTAGAATATAGCAAATATATATTCTGATAGCTCTCAACGAGGGCTATATGTGGTACCAGTTTCATTGACCTATCTTTCTCCATTCCAGCACAGGGGGCCATTTCATATTGTTAAAATTTAACTTTAATTTCAAAATTTCTCGAATCTGAAATGGATTTGGAATGTAATGCTTACATATTCAGATAGCTCTCGATGAGGGTTTTATATGGTACTAGTTTCATTAACCTATCTTTTTCGTGTCCACCACAGTGGGTCATTTGAGATTTTTAAAATTTAACTTTACATTCAAAATTTCTCCAATCTGAAATGGATTCGGAATATAATGCTTATAAATTCTGATAGCTCTCGACGAGGGCTATTTGTACTACCAGTTTCATTAACCTATCTTTCCCCATTCCAACACAGTGGGCCATTTGAGATTTTTAAAATTTAACTTTAATTTCAAAATGTAATTTCAAAATTTCTCGAATCTGAAATGGATTTGGAATGTAATGCTTACATATTCAGATAGCTCTCGACGAGGGTTATATATGGTACTAGTTTCATTAACCTATCTTTTTCGTGTCCACCACAGTGGGTCATTTGAGATTTTTAAAATTTAACTTTACATTCAAAATTTCTCCAATCTGAAATGGATTCGGAATATAATGCTTATAAATTCTGATAGCTCTCGATGAGGGCTATTTGTACTACCAGTTTCATTAACCTATCTTTCCCCATTCCAACACAGTGGGCCATTTGAGATTTTTAAAATTTAACTTTAATTTCAAAATTTCTCGAATCTGAAATGGATTTGGAATATAATGCTTATATATTCTAATAGCTCTCGACGAGGGTTATATATGGTACTAGTTTCATTAACCTATATTGTTCGTGTCCACCACAGTGGGTCATTTGAGATTTTTAAAATTTAACTCTATATTCACAATTTCTCCAATCTCAAATGGATTCGGAATATACTGCTTACATATTCTGATAGATCTAGATAAGAACTATTATTGACGTTAATTTCATTCGCCTATCTTTTTACGATTTTGAAAAAATTGAATTTTTCTATTTTAAAATTTAACTTCAAAAATACATGAGGTAATGGGGAGACACTGCTATGTTATTTTTACAACATCTGTTAAGAGTCGAATCTGTAAACAAAACAAGAGAGCGAGTCTCATAGTAAAGTATGTTATGTTATGTTATTTTAATAATAGCGACGGATAACATATTTTGCTAAACAGTCACAGAGGTATATTTTAAAAGGAAAATATGTCTATTTTTTTTATTAATTTTCGCAATATTTCGAAATAAATTTAGAATATTACAATTATATATTTTGATAGTACTCAATGAGGACTATATGTGCTACCAGTTTCAGTTACCTATCTATTTGCAGTCCGGCCAGTGGGCCACTTTAAATTTTTATCATATAATTTTACATTCAAAATTTCTCAAATCTGAAATGGATTCGGAATATAATGCTTACATATTATGATAGCTCCCGACGAGGGCTATAAGTGGTACCAGTTTTATGAACCTATCTTTTTCGTGTCCAGCACAGTGGGCCATTTAAATTTTTAAAAGTTAACTTTAATTTCACGCTTTCTCCAATCTGAAATTTATTCGGAATATAATGCTTATATATTCTGATAGCTCTCAACGAGGGCTATATGTGGTACCAGTTTCATTGACCTATCTTTCTCCATTCCAGCACAGTGGGCCATTTTGGATTTTTAAAATTTAACTTTAATTTCAAAATTTTTCGAATCTGAAATGGATTTGGAATATAATGCTTATAAATTCTGATAGCTCTCGACGAGGGCTGTTTGTACTACCAGTTTCATTAACCTATCTTTTCCCATTCCAGCACAGTGGGCCATTTTAGATTTTTAAAATTTAATTTTAGAGTCAAAATTTCTCGAATTTGAAATGGATTTGGAATATAGTGCTTATAAATTCTGATAGCTCTCAACGAGGGCTATATGTGGTACCAGTTTCATTGACCTATCTTTCTCCATTCCAGCACAGTGGGCCATTTCATATTTTTAAAATTTAACTTTAATTTCAAATTTTCTCGAATCTGAAATGGATTTGGAATATAACCCCTATATACTCTAATAGCTCTCGACGAGGGCTATATGTGGTACCAGTTTCATTAACCTATCTTTCCCCATTCCAGCACAGTGGGCCAATTGAGATTTTTAAAATTTAACTTTAATTTCAAAATTTCTCGAATCTGAAATGGATTTGGAATATAACGCTTATATATTCTAATAGCTCTCGACGAGGGTTATATATGGTACTAGTTTCATTAACCTATCTTGTTCGTGTCCACCACAGTGGGTCATTTGAGATTTTTACAATTTTACTTTACATTCAAAATTTCTCGAATCTGAAATGGATTCGTAATATGATGCTTATATATTCTGATAGGTCTAGATAAGAGCTATTATTGACGTTAATTTCATTCGCCTATCTTTTTACGATTTTGAAAAAATTTAGTTTTTCTATTTTAAAATTTAATTTCAAAAATACTTGAGTTAATAGTGAGACACTGCTATGTTATTTTCACAATATCTGTTGAGAGTCGAATCAAGAGAGCGGCTCTCAGAGTAAAGTATGTTATGTTATATTAATAACAGCGAGGTTTAACACATTTTGCTACGCAGTCACAGAGGTAAATTTCAAAAGGAAAATATGTCTATTTTATTTCTAATTTTGACAATATTTCGAAATAAATTTAGAATATAGCAATTATATATTCTGATACCTCTCGACGAAGGCTATATGTGGTACCAGTTTCATTGACCTATCTTTCCCCCATTCCACAGCACAGTGGGCCATTTCAGACTTTTAAAATTTAACTTTAATTTCAAAATTTCTCGAATCTGAAATGGATTCGGAATATAATGCCTATAGATTCTTATAGCACTCGACAAGGGCTATTTGTGGTAGAAGTTTGGTTGACCTATCTTTTTCGTGTCCAGCACAGTGGGCCAGTTTATATTTTTGAAATTTAAATTTAATTTTAATTTCAAAATTTCTTGAATTTGAAATGAATTTGGAATGTAATGATTATACATTCTAATAGCTCTCGACGAGGGCTATATGTGAAACCAGTTTCAGTGGCCTATCATTCTCCATTCCAGCACAGTGGGCCATTTCATATTTATAAAATTTTTCTTTTGAATCAAAATTTCTCGAATCTGAAATGGACTTGAATTATAATGCTTATATATTCTGATAGCTCTCGACGAGGGCTATATGTGGTACCAGTTTCATTGACCTATCTTTTTCCATTCCAGTACAGTGGGCCATTTTAGATTTTTAAAATTTAATTTTAGAGTCAAAATTTCTCGAATCTGAAATGGATTCGGAATATAACTCTTGTAGATTCTAATAGCGCCCAAAAAGGCCTATATGTGGTACCAGTTTCATTTACCTATCTATTTGTAATCCAGCACAGTGGGCCACTTTAGATTTTTATCATTTAACTTTACATTCAAAATTGCTCGAATCTGAAATGGATTCGGAATACAACACGTATATATTCTGATAGCTCTCGACGAGGGCTATATGTGGTACCAGTTTCATTAACCTATCTTTTTCCATTCCAGCACAGTGGGCCATTCCAGATTTCTAAAATTTCAAAATTTCTCGCATCTGAAATGAATTTGGAATATAACTCTTGTACTTTCTGATAGCACTCGACGAGAGCTATATGTGGTACCAGTTTTATCAATCTATCTATCTCCAATTTCATACTTTAAACAAATCAATTTATTACCACTTATTTTTGCAACCAGCCATTCTTTAACAGTTCTGAGATATATACTCCCAATATTCCTTTAAGTTAGTTATTACTCATTGTGTTTTCTATTATTATTGAGTTGTTTTTTAAATTTAATGCACATACAACGCCATTTTTTAAGTTTTAATCTAAAATTAAATTCAAATTTCCAATTTTTTTACATAAAAGAGCTCTGTTAACCGTTAACATAGCTCTGTTAACCTGTTAAAATTGCTCTGTTAAAGTTAAATTTTAAAATTTATCTTCACACACATTGGAAACCCATAAAACCCCTTTAGCTACGCCTATGCCATTAAGCAAATACCGACAATCAAAGTTCTGCTCATATGAAAATGAGCAGTATTACTGTCAGAAAATTGGATAGAAAAACGAGCAAATGTTGCTCATTATTAATTACTTAAAAATGAACATCATTTGTGAGTTTTTCATGAAGAATTTTACAAATTAAAAACAAAACTATCCTGCATATATCGAGCGCCGTAGATGCAACATTTAGTATGACGTTGTCCAATTTCTCAACTCCCACTTCGATTATTTTGTGGGTAAAAGTATGTTTTAAGTTCAATGTGAAAATTAAAAAAAAAAAAAAAAAAAAAAACATATAACGGGGTGTTTCGTATTATATAATCTTTTATATGTTTTTGTAAAAATCTATGCCTTTCTTTTAAAAACGTTTATTATTCTTTATCTTTCCTACAGATTAATTTACGGTTCCACTAGTCCGCCACAAAAACAAAAATCACAATGTCGGACATAGCCAAAGTTGATATCGATCAGATAGATAACGAAAGATATATAAAACTGCAAGTGTAATTAGAACAAATAAAAGTATAGGTTGCTGAGTAAACGTTCATGATTGCTTATCGGCCATTTGGGACCTTTAAAAAAGATATGCTTAGGGTGAAACATAATATGTTTGCACAGTGCAAAAATTTTTTTGTTTGAATACATTGTCAAATTATATATATGCTTGAAGCAGAATATGTTTGGGAGTATACGAGTATATTACAGCGGCGATTTTTTTTTTTTTTTTTGAGGGTGTACTTGTCATTTATGATATTTTTGTTCAATAAGAAGATATTACTCAAGGCAGATTTAGTAAGGTAGTTTTAGTATTATAAAAACAAAAATGTCAGTCGCTATATTGAAACTTTGATTGTCAGTCAAATTGAATTAAATTTCTCACTTGTTGAACAACAAGTTCAACAAGATGGAAATTTAAAATAGAGAAAATCTGGAAGTGATCGATGTATGCTTCGAAATATGATACGGTCCGCAAGAATTATGAGGACAATTTATTTCGATACTTTTGTGTCATAAATTTAAAGCAAATTGAAAAATTCAAAATTTTTGGTATAAAAAATTTTATTTTGAATTTTTATTTTTATTTGTCACAATTATCTATTAAACATTGGCGTAGCTAGCAACATTTTCGTAGGGGATAAAAGCTACAATGTGTGCTCATTGTGAAGATACCTCAAAAAGAGAAAAAATAAATTCTTATATATGGAAAGAAACCAGAATATTAATTCAATGATATATAATCATGGTTTGAATAAATACTGCATGGTATTTGGTAGGGGGAGATGGAAACCCATAAAACCCCTTTAGCTACGCCTATGCCATTAAGCAAATACCGACAATCAAAGTTCTGCTCATATGAAAATGAGCAGTATTACTGTCAGAAAATTGGATAGAAAATCGAGCAAATGTTGCTCATTATTAATTACTTAAAAATGAACATCATTTGTGAGTTTTTCATGAAGAATTTTACAAATTAAAAACAAAACTATCCTGCATATATCGAGCGCCGTAGATGCAACATTTAGTATGACGTTGTCCAATTTCTCAACTCCCACTTCGATTATTTTGTGGGTAAAAGTATGTTTTAAGTTCAATGTGAAAATTAAAAAAAAAAAAAAAAAAAAAAACATATAACGGGGTGTTTCGTATTATATAATCTTTTATATGTTTTTGTAAAAATCTATGCCTTTCTTTTAAAAACGTTTATTATGCTTTATCTTTCCTACAGATTAATTTACGGTTCCACTAGTCCGCCACAAAAACAAAAATCACAATGTCGGACATAGCCAAAGTTGATATCGATCAGCCCAAGTATGATCAAAGCACTTATATGAATCGTGCTAAACATTTCTTCCTCTTGACAAATCCCCTTAATTTATTGGCCACCAATGATGAACTGGAGCGAGCAAAACGTATTGTGACCGACTACCGTGCTGGCAAGCCTGTACCAGAAGTGAAAAATGTCGAAGATCTGTGGAGAGCTAAATATTTGTATGATTCCGCCTTTCATCCTGAAACTGGAGAGAAATCTTTAATAATCGGTCGCATGTCGGCACAAGTGCCCATGAACACATTGATTACAGGATGTAAGTACAAGTGATTTCTTTATTTAAGTCAACTTTACTTATTTTTCAAAAAAAGAATGAAATATTGCTATCTTTTGCCGAAATGATTTTCTCATATTTTAATAAAAACTTTCGTGCTTTTAATGAATACATTGCACACATTCTACGAAACTAGTTTGTGCTTTTTATGGAGCCACCGTGGTGCAATGGTTAGCATGCCCGCCTTGCATACACAAGGTCGTGGGTTCGATTCCTGCTACGACCGAACACCAAAAAGTTTTTCAGCGGTGGATTATCCCACCTCAGTAATGCTGGTGACATTTCTGAGGGTTTCAAAGCTTCTCTAAGTAGTTTCACTGCAATGTGGAACGACGTTTCGGACTCGGCTATAAAAATTGAGCTTAACTTGGAATCGGGCAGCACATAGTGATAAGAGAGAAGTTCACCAATGTGGTATCACAATGAACTGAATAGTAGAGGTGTGCACGTGAGTAATATTTTGCTCACGCACACTCACGACGGAGAAATATTATTCACGCACGTTCACGAAAAGAAAATTTGTACTCACGCACGAAAATCTTTTAAATGTCGTGACTCACGAAAAATATCGTGACTCACGAAAAATGTCGTAACTTACGAAAAACCTCGTGACTCACGAATAATTTTATGAGTATTTTACCTATAGAACCTGACTAAAAACATGAGTATATTAAAATCGAGAGCGTTATAAAACACGTTAACACCTAGGATGTCACTACCATTATATATGAATTCAACTCGTAGGCATTTTATGTTCGTAAGCGGGATTATTTTCGTGAGCGTGTTTTTCCGAAATTCGTTACTCACGCACACTCACGACTATATTATTTTCGTGACTCACGCTCACGCACGACATTTGATTGGTTAATCACGCTCACGCACACTGACGCCGTAGCCGTCAACAATTTCGTGTCACGTGCACACCTCTACTGAATAGTCTAAGTGAGCCTGATACATCGGGCTGCCACATAACCTAACCTAACCTAACTTATGGAAAATGTCATACTTTTTGTGGACGACGTTCGCACTTTTCCGAATACTTTTTCGATGTTTTAAATAATTTGATTTTATTCGATCACTCTTGTATCAAATAGAAAAGAAGTTCTCAAGCTTTAGATCGTATTTTTTAGAAATATTTTTTATTGACCAAAGTACAATTGGTTATAAACAGAAAACATTTTTTTTTATTCAATTACGACATTAATTGATGCAATTATATTTTTAATTGAAATTGGTTAAATCACGAAAATGATAGTATCAATCACAGAATTAATTAAAAGTAAATAAATATACTTGATTAAAAATTTATTTGATTTCTTCGGATCTTTCAATTAGTTTTTTAATTGGTTCCATTAAAACTTTAACTGATTTGGGTCGCAAAACACAATTTATGTTTTTTTTTTATTAAGGCTTTCAATTATTTAATGTTTAAATATTTATAATTATTTTCCTTTAGCTGAAATAATTGTCTTGTTATTTTATATGAATTTGTACATTCTATTATAATTTCAAAATTTTATGAAACTAATTATAAAATTTTCAATTATATATAATTTTTTATTTAATTAAAATGTTAATTGGGACAATTACAATTCGGATTTTGTATCCACTCTCTGAAAGTACTAGGAATCTACAGTGAAATGTATAAAATTAATGAATGAATTACAATATTTCCGTTTATTTAAATAACATTTCAAGATCATGCCCAAGTTCAATGAACGAGAATTTTAGTGTACATTCAATATGATAGTGTTATGTCGTACCGATGTGTGTGGTATTCTGCCCTCTGATGACTTTGTTATCTTTTAAGTTATTTAATACCTGATATACTTTTACGTACATACATATATATTATACAGACATATTGTATGTGCAATGCATTTGTCAAAAAAATGTAGTTGGTCCGACCACCATAAAATGACGATTATACAAAAAAAAGTTTTTGAAACATTTTTATTTGGAGCACTTGGAAAAACAAATATTTTAATATCTTAATATTGTCTAGCAACAAAATGTAGGCATTATTTTTTTTACTTTAAAAAGGAAACTGTTTTATTGGAAAACTACCTCTTACTACAGGAATTTTTTCTGTGTAAATCCTCTGAGAGCCATTCGTCCCCTGAATTGAATTCTGTTCTCTTGAATTTTTCTTTTATATATGTATATGGAATATTTAATCCAAAGATTTACAAAACATAAATTCCAAGTTGCTCCAGCCCCTTAACCCTTACCCTATACTTAAATAAAATACCGCATATTGTATTAGTGGGTCAAATTTGCCCAACATAAATTTATAATTTAGACCCACTAATACAGAATACGGAACTTTTTTAAAGGGCTAAGCTAAACAGATCTTTAAACTGAACTAATTCTTTAGAATAACATTCTTATAAAAATGAAAGTTAAGAAGTTTCAAGTCGAAATAATGATCATATAAAAAAATATAACCATATAAAAATGGTTTGGGCAATTTTGACCCACTACTACAGAATAAGGGTTAAATACTTATCGATATTTCAAAGAAACATGGTTCAATAAATGACGGCCCAGATTTTAGTATGGGGAATTTATGATATGTAATATGTTTCTTCAAAGGACAACAAATATCAACAAAATAATTCAAATTAAAAGTTAATAGAAGTTGAAAACGTAGTCAATTAAAAAATTAACAGATAATTAATGTTTTAATCAATTTGAAAAATAAAGCTATTTAAGAAATTATTGTTAAATTTTTTTGTACGACCTTCTTACTCTTTATTTTTGGTTATTTTTAGATCTGTTCTAAAATGGGCTTTCAAGGAGAAAGAAATTATTATTTAAAAGTTTAAAGTTTTTAATTGAAAATATTATTTATCCCAAGTATTATTTTAATTAAATAAATATAATAAATAAAACTATTATTGAAAATTTTATTCGAAAATAATTAGAGTAGCCCAAATCATAAGAAAAAAATCACTGTTGTTACAATCGAAAAATTCATAAGAAAGTATAAAATCTTTAAAGTTAAATGAATTAGTAAAAATACAACAAATAAGTAATTGCCTCAATTAAAAAAATTATTGATGTATCCTACCAAATTCAGTTAATTTTTTTTGAACCAATTAAAAAATTAATTGGAAGTATCGAAGAAATCAATTAATTTTGTAATCAAGCATATTTTTTTATTTTTAATTGATTCTGTGTTTGATACTACCGTTTTCGCGAATGAAGCAACTTCAATTAAAAAATCTATGGATCAATTAATTTCTTGATTGGATCAGGAAGAATTTTTTTTCTCAATAGCGAGAAGAATCGAAAAATTGAATTCCGTTCCCATGAAATTGTGCTAAATATCCACAATTTTCTGACGAATAGAATAGAAGGGCACAAATAGAAGAAAGGAGAGCTTCAAAACTTTTCGAAAAATGTAATGGATTTCTTGAGATATAATTACTATAAAGAAGCACGTTATCACAAACACTAAAAAGGTCATTGGCAATTGCCAGCAATGTTTTCTTTCAGTGTATTTATACAAATTTTACTTTTATTCAATTCAGGTATGCTTTCCTTCTACAAAACAACACCGGCTGTAGTCTTCTGGCAATGGGTCAATCAAACATTCAACGCTGTAGTGAACTACACAAATCGCTCGGGTTCAACACCCATCTCAAAAGAGTAAGTTTTCGAGTAATTAGTTTTTACACAAAAAAATTAAAATTAAACGTTATTAAATATATCCATAAAGTAAAACAACTACTACTAACACTACTACTACATTATAATAATATTAACCTAATATGATGCAAACACAGTTCATTTAAAATTATGAAGGACAATTCATCCTAGTTAAAGACTAACGGAGGGATAAACATTTAAAGAAAAAATATTAGAAAGACTATAAAATAACATGTATTATATTTATTTGTTCTAGAATGGTGGATATGCAATTTTTCTTACTAATTACATGGTTTTTCGGAGTGGGACCATTTATCCCATAATTGTATATAATTATTATACATCTTACCCAATGAAAAGTGACTCAAGGTTAGGTTAGAAAATCTTATCAAGTTATGAAAATGTACATATATACATATTTTTATTTGCCATATTTTTATCGACATTGGCAAATGCCAGTATTATCTTTAATTTTGACAGAAAAACTCAACATTTTTTTTATGAGATTTATCAAAAAACCATCGCGATTTAACATGATATGTCGCCAGTAATCGAGTACCTAAAGATTTTTTTAAATCCGTATAATATCATCGATGATTGTGTGCCGTCACCTTTTTATTTTTATATTGTACGATTTTCAGCACATCTGTTAAAATCGTTCATCCACTCCTCAAAACTAGTAAGACTGAACTACACTGTGGTTAATACATTGATTTGGTGCCAATGATTTTTTCTTTAAGTTTAGTTCATTTTTGTCGAAGTAAGAATTTCGTGAATGGTGGTTAAAAATCCCAACAAATGTCCGTAAATTCTCGTTATTTTAACAACGCATTCTGAACATCTAAAAAATGGAATATAATTTAATTCATTTGTCGCATAAAATAGTTAACTTTGTTTTTCTGTGTGAAATTCGAAATCAGATGAATATTACTAATTTATATGGTCATAAAATATTTTCTTATCAATTTTTTTGCAGGCAATTAGTTACGTCGTACATCTTAGCTACAGGTGGTGCTTTAACAACCGCTTTATCCCTTAACAGAATTGTCAAGGTAGGTGTCCAAGTCTATAGAAAAAGAGCGAATAATTTAAACACAAATATAATACTTTCCTACGAAAGAATATCTTAGGGCAAGAAAGTATTGTCCTTACCACAAGAGGAATATTGATGCTCGGTTTTGATGTTTATTTTCATTAAAACTTTTTTTATACATATATTTCAATTTTGATAAGCTAAAATATAAATAACATTTTTTTTCACTGTTTTCCAGAACCTAAATCCTTTAATTGGCCGTTTGGTTCCTTTGGCCGCTGTCGCTGCTGCCAATTGCATCAATGTCCCCATGATGCGTTTGCAGTAAGTACAGTACCGCAATGAAAAAATGCATCTTCTTACATATTATCCATTCTTTTAGAGAGTTGAAAAATGGTGTCACTCTCTTGGATGAACAAAATAATGAAATGGGCATATCCAAGAAGGCTGCCGCAGTAGGCATTACCGCTGTCGTTGCCAGTAGAATAGCTATGGCTACACCTGGCATGGGTAAGTTCGAATAATTTATCGGAAAAACTTAATTTTTATATTCCAAGAGGAAAATAATCAATAGACCTGATAATTGCTGGAATATCAGAGTTTGAAGCTGTTTCATTTTAATTAAACTCTAGACTTTGAAATCCGTAGTAACGACTTTCTTTCGGTGACAGATCTCATCTCATACATGTACGAAGAATACTGTAGTTACATATGTTTCGGTGTACAAATTATATGTTTGGTACTTAAATTATTTTTATGTGCAAACATGTTCATAACCTAGTATAGCATGTTTCGGACATATGTATATGTTAATATGTTAGAACTATTATGTTTGGGAATTACATTTTCTTAAATATTATGTCTTTGGATGCAAACATATATTAAATTAGAAATTTTATATAAACATATATATGTTTGGAAACTTCCGAATAATGAAGAGAGACTAAAGAAGAAAGGTAAAGACCTACCCAGCAAAAAAATTTGGAAGTTCTTCCAAAGGCACAACTTTAAAAGCACTTCCAGAAGATGCACTCCCAATGATGTTCTTTATTTTAACTTCCCAGGAAGTTCTTTTAATTCAATTTTTTATAACTTGTTTTTTTCATACTTTTAATGGGCAATTTTAACTTTTTTGTTTCAAAAAGGTTAAAAACGGAGTAAGAATTCATAAAATGATACAAATCATTTAAAATTTGTCTAAAAAAATGCTAAATCCAATTTGAAAAAATTGCGAATTTTTGAAAATATTTGATGCCAAACGTTCCACACAAGCGTAAGAATGCATTAAAACTCATACAAAAATGTTAAAAATTATTTATTTGACAAAATATCACAAAATTTCTTAATTCACAACCAAAACATTGAATTCGAATCACACCTAAAGAAGTGATGCAAATTCAGTGCAACGGCTGTTGAAATGGAGGACTTCCGTCCCATGACAAGCCCATCGTTTCTACGTCAATTTTGCACCACTTCCGGATCCAAAAAGAACATTTTGCGATAACCATGAACAATAGACTCAGATACATGATTCGTTTCTCTCCGTGAAAAAGAGGTTTCAGTTCTAAAAATTAATTTTCTGACATTTCGTTTTGATTTATAGGGCTTTGCCCATATAAATTTGACAAACATTCTTTTCCTCTGTTGGTTAAGCTACACTTGTAGTTTAGTCAATGCATAGTTTTAAGCTGAAATCTAAAACAACAATTTTGATTTTTTCGTAAAGAGTCACACGGACGAAAAAACTATTTTTCATGGGTTTGGGTGTAGAAATTATATGTTTATAACTCAAACTGTTAGCACATTATTTTTAAGTACAAGTATATAATGTTCATAAACTAGCATAAAATGTTTGCGACTTATATGCTAGAACATATTATGTTGGGACATAAAATTTTTTTAAATATAATATGTGTTGATGCAAGCAAACATATATTATTTTAGAAATTGCCTATAAACATATATGTGATTAGAAAGGCAGACCGAGAGAGTATGCTGCAAGTAAAAAAATGGAAGTAACCAATTGGCACCTTAAAAAAGTATACATACAAAGAAAATTGCATTAATAGTTTTTTTTTTTCTACCGGTGTATGCCTAGGGTGAAACATAATATGTTTGAACAATACTAACAATATTTTGTTTGGACCAATCCTGAAAATATATATGTATGCTTGAAGCAGAATGTGTTTGGGAGTATATGTTACAGAAGCGATCTTTTTGAGAGTGCAGTTCCGGCATTGACTTAGGTGTTGTTCGTAAAGAGCACAGCTACACAAAATTAAATTTCGTATTTTCGTGGTTGTGGGCACAATTTTTGTGCAAACTTTTGAGTTTTTAATTTATTTATCATAAATTTTCAATCCAATCGACTCAGTATCACCTTCAGAGTCGGTTTGTCCGTCCGTCTGTCCATGTATTTGTTATTCGCAGTATTTCGGTCGCTATTATTAACCAATTTTCATGAAATACAATGTTGAAGGAAGAATAGGATATTTGGCAATCAGGCTACACGACAATACCATTTTATTTTATTTGGACTTATACAATCAAAAAAAATGTACTAGCAATATTCTACAATCAATTGTATTATTCTACAATCAAGATATTTCGAATATAAAAAGAAAAAAAAACAAAAAATAATAATAAATGCAGGAGTAGTTTTTTTTTATTGAAAATTATAAAATTTTATATTTTTTTAGACTTAAGAAGTTTATATTTGTGATCACTTTAATTACATACCTTTAACCATTTTAGACTATAAGTAAAGCTTTGTTTCAGCGAGTTATTCTTTAGTATATTTATTGTAATTTACCTCAATTGGCCTTTAAGGCTTCAAAGTACAAATAAAAGATAATAATAATAATATCAGTGCTATAGAAATACAACTAATTCGTTAATATGTCTTCTTTTTAGTGTTAACTCCTTTGCTTATTAACAAATTGGAAAAAGGCGGTTTCTTGAAACGGTTCCCCAAGGCTAGCGCTCCCATTCAAACACTTTTCTGTGGCTTTGTATTGATCTTTGCCACCCCTATGGGTTGTGCGTTCTTTAGTCAAAGAGCTGCCATTAATGTATGTCACTTATTAATATCATGTTCTAAAAAGTAATACATTTTTTCTTTTATTCAAAAATTCTAGGTTGACAGTTTAGAGCCCGAAGTAAAGGATGAAATCAAAAAGAAGAATCCAGCTCTAACCGAAGTATGGTTCAACAAGGGATTGTAAATTTCCACATTTTGGGAAGGATTTTACAAGTCTTCCCACAAGATCGCGCAAAAAGGAGCTTAGTAAACTTTAGACGAAACAAATCTGTTTATTAATAATGTGTTTGACAATAACTTAAAAAAGCTTCAATTTCAAATTATTGTTCACTTTAGTTAATTAAGTCGCCAATTTCTAGGGTTCCCCATATACATATCTTGTTTTTGTAGAAAAGTACATCTTCAATTCATGTAATATTCTAAACCCAATTGCATTTATTTTATCTGTGTTCGAACGTCAATTACCCATACATGATTTTAACTCAACCAATTTAATATTTAAACTAAGTTAGATCCTATTGTAATGTAGGAATATACCTTGATCATAAATAGGACAAAGAAATATGTACACATGTATGTTTGCACAGCCATTGTATGTATATTTGCGTATGGTATTCATTTGAAACGCAACAGCAAATAAATAAAAATAAGCGTCACAATGAATATTTGTTTAAGTTGGTAAATGAAGGTGTTAAATCGTGTGTACATGTCGTTAGGACATTATTTAATTTTTATTCATTTAGAATATTGATCACGCTATAAGTTACAGACAGATTAATATATGTATACATGTACCTAGACTAAATGTAAACTAAATTGTTTATTCTGTCATAATGCAATAAATTACAATGTTTGAAATATTATTGTTTTGTTGGTATTATGCTTTACAGATTTGAAAACCAGTACATCAAAGAAACAAACCAGTACTATTTAAAAAACGAAAACATTTTATTTTAGCAATAGGAACAAAATATTAAAAAAGTAACAACAATCTCGCATCTGCATTCTAGAACTATACTGGTAATTGATATTATTCGAATTATAGCAGTTTCAATTCAAATGAATTTTGAATCAATGAATCCTTCTTCAAATCAAATGAAACCTTTTTCAAATCAAATGAATCATTAAATTCTTTCTAATGAACGAATTTATAATAAGCCCACAAAATTATTATGGGATACATTACTATATCGCTAAAAGGAAAAATATACCTTTTTGTTTAAAATTACGTTGAAGAATTATGTTTTACTTTCTTTTTTTTTTTTGTCGCTGTCCAGTTACTCGAATGGACGATTATTTGGCCACGAAAATTTTACTTTTTAATGTGTACACTCTGCAGCTCGACCGAAGCGGTTTTTTACCGAAGCCGATGTTCTGCAACAAAAAAACAATAATCAGCCGAAACCGAACATTTTCGTAAAAGTTTAAAGAAGTTTGGAGTGTTTTTCTTCAATATTAGCATATTTTATTGAAAAAAGTGATTTAGTTCATTAATATTTATTTTATAAAAACTTACAGACTTTTTAGTATTCAAAATTCAGTTGTTTGATACTATAATGACGAAAAAGGATTTTCTCCGTGGAAACCGTGGAAACCCGATCTTCGTTCGGAAAAAGGGACGTTCCGCTGCACTGATAAGCTGGGTTCTAAGTTTGAGTTTAAGGTTGGTATTAAGTTGGAGTTTAAGGTGGGTATTAAGTTCGAGTTTAGCCGCTAATATCAAAACTAAATCTGCAGAATAAAATTATATCTTCTTGTTGCAAATATTATTATAATTTGATGAGGAATGATCCAATACAAAAATTGAAAATGTTTATTTTTGGTGAAATGAATTATGAAAGAAAATTAACCGTGAAAAATTGCCAATTTAGCGCGATAATGCCAAATTAATACTGGCCTTTAGCTGCTACATCTATGTATAATTTTATACTATTTTTACTGATTTATTTTTGATTTTAGCGACTAAACATGAACTTAGTACTCACCTTTAACCGTTAAAACCCAAAATAATTATTTTCTGTTTTAGAACCAATCTGATTGCTCAGTCAAAGACATTAGCAGACTCCTTAAGTTAATATTTTCCTGATCCGTCAGTAACCTAAAGCTATATGCCCTTAGGTTAGGTTAGGTTAGGTTAGGTATAGTGGCAGCCCGATATTTAAGGCTCACTTAGACTTTTCAGTCCATTGTGATACCACAGTGGTGAACTTCTCTCTTATCACTGAGTGCTGCCCGTTTCCTTTTTATGGCCTGTGTGAATCGAAGAAGCGTCACTTTATCAATTACAATCTGGCAATACCGGCGCGACTTGCACTGATGAGATGTTTTGGATGGAACACCAGTGCAACGATGTTCTGGATAGCCCATACAAATGTTGCATCCGGTGCTAAAACAGCCCTATTGTTTAACACATTTTTGCGTTCGGATATTCATGCATGTTAGGAAGTCACTAATTCCTTAAAGTTTTCATTTTGACATCAATTATAAACTATTGGAAGTAATTTCAATTAATTGCCAAACAATTTCTATATTTTTATATTTCTTCCAACTGACCACGAAGTTCGTGACACAAATACGTATTCAAAACCACAAATATTCGATTCTCAGAATGTTGATGTCACAAAATTGTTATAAAATTCATTAATATACGGACAATTTGAAATAGTTACTATAAAGGAATGTGCTGGTTTGAGATTTAGAATAAATTTCCAGCAATATGAATTCACAAAATAACAAACAAATAAATTAAACTGACATTCTAATTTTCATCCAGAAGTTGTTGATATAGAAAAACATAAATTCTCTACCAAGTTTAATTCGTTGCACTTTGAAAGTTTTATGGGATAATCCACCATTAGTTTTCATCCGTTAGCGCCTTAATGTTTCCAAGAATGTTGCATCCAAAGAATTTATTGTTCTGCAAACAGATTTGAGTTTAGAGATTTTACTTACCAATCACTATAAAATATTTTGAGTAATTCCGTAAATTATAAAAAATTTTCCATATTACTTTTATTTCTTCCACGAACTTTGTTTATTACAAAAAGTAATGAAGCCACATGTTTTTTTCGTTGTATTTCAGGATAGTATTTTGTCTCCAATTATTTTCAACACAATTTCAAATATTTCGTCAACATTTTGGCGATTTGGAATTAATTTGCAAACAATTTTTAGCATTATTTATTAATAACTTGGAGCCTTCATTCAGTGCAAACGGCCCTTAGTAAGAATTTACTATAAAAAGCACAATTTCATCAAAAATCGAACTAAATGATAAGGTCCTACTTTGCACAATGAGTTCATGTGAAATGGATTTTGTGCCACATAAGGGTAGGTACTATGTTCGGTTTTCGAGTTGAAAACCACTTTATTTTCGCGATTACTTTTCCTTAAATAATCAAAATTATAAATGAAAACAAACTTATTCCTGTAAAGTCTTGCCGAAAACTAGTGGAACAAGAAACTACGCATCAATTGAGTTAATTTGTCTGCTTTATATTGAAATGTTTTAATAAAGTAACCACGAAAATTTCAACGCGAAAAGCGAACATAGTACTTACCTTAAAATAAAAAGCAATGATAAAAGGTGCGTCGACAATATGGCAAGATCGCGTTTATCTGATAAAAATTTGGATGCCTTAATATTTTTAAGAAGTTACAAAAGGATTAACGCAATCATACGAAAATATACCTAATAATGTGGCCAATATATGGGATATGTTCGACACGACCACTGTCGTCCGGATAAACTTATAATCTGCAAGTCGCATAATATAGCGATATGAAACAGGATTTTAATTTATTTTTGTCATAATTTGTTGTTTTTCTTTTCTTCATATTGTTCAGTTGGATTAAGTGTTCGTTGAGTATGTAATTGGTTTTTAATTAACTCTTATTTTCTTTTGTTATTTTTTTTTTTTTGTTAATAAAATTTAAATGAACTAAATTGGTTTAATGCATAACAATTTTTGGCACTGTAGATTGTTGTCACATAAAATATTTAAAATATTCTGGGATTCTATGTTTTGAAATCCCGAATCCCGGGATTTATACAAATCGATCCCGAATAACAGCCCTAATACCAGGGATCCGGAGCGGAGCGGAGCGGAGCGTGGAGCGGAGCGGAGCAAGCCCTTTTTGTTGTATATGTTGATAAAACGGAGTTCATTTATTGAGTGATAGAAGCAAAACTGCGCCAAATTTGGCATAATCTAAGTTTACATTGTTTGCACTAATACATACGTACAATTCAATTACAGGGTTGTTGCAATGATGAGTATTTAAACTTAACGTAAAACTAACGATGAGATCAATTCATATTCAAATACATTTCAACTATAAATTCATTATCCAACACCCCTTCTCAATATTATTAATATTGCTTTGTAATTAATTTATATAAACATGAATAAAAAATACAAATTTACTTCAATTATATAAACCAATTAATTCTCTCAATCTAGTCATCTTCAATCGCTGTAAAGGTTTTGTGAGAATATCTGCCAGCATTATTTCAGTTGGGCAATACTCATACAAAACATCTCCAGATTCATATAAGTCTCGAACGAAATAGTATTTCACATCAATATGCTTAGTTCTCGGGTTTATCTTTTCAGCTTGCAGTATTTTCAAACAGCTTTGATTATCTTCCAAAATAGTTGGTGACGAAACATTGATATTAAATTCTTTAAATAATTGCATCAGCCAAAGAAGTTCCTGTGTCGCTTCGGCAAGTGCAACAAATTCAGCCTCAGTCGACGACAAAGTTACATTAGATTGTTTGCGGCTAGCATAGCTTATAACAGCATCACCAAGTTTAAAAATGTAGCCACTTGTAGATTTGCGCCCATTCGTGTCTCCTGCCCAATCGGCATCAGCAAATCCTTTTAGTTGTAAATCAGATTTAGAACCGACACACAGTTTCAAAGTCTTTGTTCCCTTCAGGTATTTCATTATGCGTTTGACCTCAGTCCAATCTGAGTTATTCGGGCAACTAACTTTTCTCGATAGAATCGATACGGCGACTGATATATCGGGTCGGGTATTATTCGATATATATAACAAGGAACCAATCGCCTTTCTATATAAATTGTTATCACACCCAGAAAAAAGTGACCCCTTCTTTAAGTTAAAATGAACTCATTGTGAAGAAAGTTGAACTTCGTATAGCGCCAAAGACATTTTTATTTGTTTGAACGATGTGATTTTCGTAGAAATTAGGAATAATGTATTCCATATATTAGTTAACATTTTCCTATATTTATGTACTGCTATACTACAGAATGAAAAAATTTAACTAATTTGAATTCATATATGGAATGATTTTATTGAAATTTTTTCATTCATTTGGACAAATCTTACACATTTGTGGTAAAACTTTTACTTCATAATTAGAACAGCTTACCTTCGTTTTTAAATACAATTTTATTTATTTCTATAAGCAACTTTATCTTCAATAAAAGACATGTTTTATTAATATATTGAATATATTTATTAAGAATCAACAGCATCGAATCTCTTTGAAATATTAGTTTATTATTCCACTATTTCCAATTTCCGTGTGATATTATCAACTGTAAAACGCACTTTTTCTTCTTCTTGTACTTTTCACTTTTAATAAGTTGCTGCCTAACGATTTTGTCCTCCTTTTACAATTTCAATACCTACAAATATAAAAAATCATAAAACATTTTTGTTCCAAAAGGTTAGCGTCACTGAATATTACCTGATAATTGAAGATTCCAAAATGAAGACAAATGAAAGGGTTGTTATTCTGCTGGTGTTTTCTTCCTTTTACACTATCACGAACATTGATAGATTTATTTTTAAAAACGAAAATTTTTCTCACTAATTTAAAATAACAAATATTTTATATATTTCATTTGTTATTTGTTATATTATTTTACCATATTATTTTTTAACAATCTCTCCGTATACCAAAACAACGCGATTCCAACTAGAAAAAACAACCGACGCGCAAACATATCGATTACACCCACGCGCAAACACATCGATTACGATGACAGGTATCGATTACAGGTAGACAATAGAAATTTAGGAAAATTTCCTATATTCTAACAAGTGTGTTTCCTTAAGTTTTGAAAGGATTGCATACTTCTTAGTACGAATGAACAAAAATATTTTTCTATGTCAAGTGTTGTTCGTATGTATGAAAAACTTTCTATTATAAAGGAAGTCGCAATTATCATTTTATAAGAAATTTTACTAATTTTGAGGAAACTTGGTTTTAGTTCGGTTTTTGTTTATTTTTACGAATGCTTTGTTATCGGTGAATAAAATTTTCTTTTTCAGTAGTAAATTCTTATACCCAGCGAAGAAAATAGTATTAGTAAAATTCCATGCCTTATTCTAGTTAATGAACTATTCCTAACTGCTTACAGTTTAGGATTTTTTTAATGAAACGAGTAAATTTTATTATTTTTCACAAAAATTTACCTTGATGGAAATAAAATGGATAAACTATATTGATGAAAATTTTTTCCTTTAGTTTCGAAGGCACTTTTTTCTGGGTGCAGGTAAGATATCTCCAAGTTCGGATTTGAAATATCCAGGATCCATTGGTATTGAAGAAGTTTTAGAATTTTCGAGACCAAATTCTCTCAGTAGTTTGTCAATATAAATTTCTTGCGACAAATAATACATTCCATTTTTGCAACTTACTTCAATTCCCAAATAACGTTTCAAATCACCAAGCTCCGTTATTTCAAAATTCGACCTCAATATAGATAGTATATTATTCATTTCAACATCATTCTTCGTAGCGACAATAATGTCATCGACATAAATCAAAATGTAAACAATTGAATCGCCTTCGCCTTTAACATATAAACAAGGTTCAGCCTTTCCCCTTCTGAATCCAGAATCAATCAAAATTTTATTGATACGCTGATTCCAACAACGAGCTGATTGTTTTAATCCGTATAGGCTATGATTCAATTTACAAACAAGATTTTCGCTACCAGGTTCTACAAAGCCTTTAGGTTGTTCTATATAAATTTCTGAGTCCAACTCACCGTACAGAAATGCCGTCTTTATATCAACATGTTTAACATTCATTCTATTGAAACTTGCGATGGCCAATAAACTTCGAATGGTAGACTGTTTAACGACTGGCGCAAAAATTTCGTCGTAATTTTCACCATATTTTTGGGAATACCCCTTTGCGACCAATCTCGCCTTATACCTCATCTCACCATCAGCAGTTTCCTTCAATTTATAAACCCATTTGTTTCCGACTATTTTCTTGTCCTTCGGTAGTTCCACAAGAGTCCACGTATTATTTCTGTGCAATGCATCCATTTCTTGCCTCATAGCATCCAACCAATTTTTGCTATCTGATCTAGCCATAGCCTCTTCATAAGTATGTGGGTCATCCTCATAATAGACTTTATAACCGTACTTCTTTGCAGGTATACCTTTGTTGATTCTTGAAGATGTTCGTTCCGCGATATTAACGGATGGTTGTTCGTTGTTCTCTTCATCTGAAGGTAAATTCGATTCCGAATCAAACCCATGAAAATCGTCATCATCCGAAATTTCTGATTCTATTTCTTCTTCTTCATTTTCAAAAGAGACGCACACAAACTCTCCATTCTCTTCGCAATTATCAACAAGATCCTCTTCATTGGAAATAATTTTCGATTCCAAAAATTTTACATCTCGGCTAATTACTATTTTATTCGTCTTTGTATCCAGCAAACGATACGCCTTTGTATTATCGCAATATCCCACCAGGTTGTATTTCACAGCAACATCATCAAGCTTTTGACGTTTCTGTTTATTTACTTGAGCATATGCCACACAACCAAAAACACGGATATGATTTAAATTTGGGCACTTACCAAACCAAAGTTCGTATGGGGTAACATCAACAGCAGCAGACAACAAACGGTTTTGAATATAGTTGGCATTATTTACAGCTTCAGCCCAATATTTTATTTCAAGATTTGCATCAAAAAGCATGCATCTTGCCATTTCCGTCAAACTACGATTTCGCCTTTCGGCAACCCCGTTTTGTTCAGGGGTGTAAGGTGCAGTCAGCTGATGTATTATCCCTTTTGATTTGAAGAAACGCTCCATTCTTTTGTTTACAAATTCTCCACCTCGATCCGTTCTTAAAATTTTCATGCGTTTTCCAAATTGATTCTCGCATTCATTCACAAATTCTTTTATTTTCTCAAATGCCTTATCTTTCGATGGGAGAAAATAAATTTTACAATATCTGCTGTAGTCATCAATCAGCGTCATAAAATAGCGATTTCCAGAAGGTGTTGTGTTTTGCATTGGTCCGCATAAATCGCAATGTACTAAATCCAAAATTCCACTCGACTTAGACTCCGATGCTTTTGGAAAAGATGATCTGGCCAATTTTGCCCTTAAACATACTTCACAGTCACTAATACAGGAACATTTCTTTATTTTGATACCTTCAACAAGATCCTTGTTTATTGTAGTGTTTATAGATTGTATATTTCGATGACCAAATCGTCTGTGCCATATATGTATACATTCCGAATTTTGCGATATCTTCATTGCGCTATGACACTGCTTCAGCACATACATATTGTTTTCAAGAACTGCCTTTGCAAATACATTTCCACCTTTAACTATTGTGCAACCACCAGCCTTGAACAAAATTTCATAATTTTCCACATCTAATTTCCGAACTGAGATTAAATTTCCGTCCAATTCCGGAACAAACAAAACATTTCTTACACGGATTTTGTTGCCTTCACAAAACAGCTCACAGTCTCCAATGCCGCTTGTTTTTAGCTCTGTCCCATTAGCCAAATATACAACATCACAATGGTTTTTATTCAGTGTAACAAAATAATTTTCCTCGCAACACATATGGCAAGTTGCAGCCGAATCAATATACCATTCTCTGTTAAGCCTTTTATTTTCCACACTAAAACAAGCATTTCTATCTTTACCACTTTGTACGACATTCGCCCTGTTATCATTTGATCGTTGTTTTTGTGAATTCCTGTTGGGGCAATTTCTTTTTATGTGACCTGGTCTTCCACATAAATAACATTTCGGCACAAATTTCTTCTTCTGTATCTTGAATGCAGATTCAACTTGTTGATCGGAACTAGTCTTCCTCTTGTATTCCATCAAAAGTTTTTCTTTCACTAAATCCAGCGAGAGATCAGCTTCAGGTCTCATTTCCAGTGATGAAATAACGTGACTATAGTCCTCTGATAGCGTACCCAACAAAAATGCAACAGCCTTATGATCCTCAACAGTTTCTCCTAAATCTCGCAATTTATCCACAATCGATAAAAATTCGCAGATGTGATCCTCCATAGTTTTACCACCATCAAAACGCATAGATGACATTTGCCTAAGTAAACTAACTTTGTTGGTTATGTTTGCTTTTTCGTGATGTTTCTTTAAAGCGTCCCAAAACTCCTTTGCAGTTTTCAGTTGCTTTATGATTACTTTCTGTGACTCCTCCACAGCCAAACCAATAGCAGCCCTCGCTTTACCATCACGCACCAACCACTTAGCAGCATCATCACCAGTCAACGCAGGATTTGCACCTCTAACAACCACATCCCACAGCTCTCTTTCCAGCAGCAGCAATTCCATATTAAATTTCCAAATATGATAATTGCTATTTGATAGCTTAGGAAATTGTGTGTAATTCATTGTCATCTTTTTACTTTTCTTATAATTTACTCAAAAAACGATCACAAAGTTAACGCGATTATAGGCCCATAACCTGTTGTATATGTTGATAAAACGGAGTTCATTTATTGAGTGATAGAAGCAAAACTGCGCCAAATTTGGCATAATCTAAGTTTACATTGTTTGCACTAATACATACGTACAATTCAATTACAGGGTTGTTGCAATGATGAGTATTTAAACTTAACGTAAAACTAACGATGAGATCAATTCATATTCAAATACATTTCAACTATAAATTCATTATCCAACACTTTTTTTGCCGGAGCGGGAGCGGAGCGGGAGCGGCATTTCTAAAATCCGGAGCGGAGCGGGAGCGGAGCGGTTTCCAAATGAAAAACCGCTCCGCTCCGAATAAAATATTACTTGAATGAAATGTGTAACTTTGAAATTACACTGTGTAGGTAATTTCAAATATAGCTAGTACTTAGCGTAGTGTGAGTAAACGTTTAAAATGTACGATATGTATTTTTATACGTACGTACATTGGGAAAAACACAACGTGTTTTTTTAGTAATTGTTTTCAAAAACGGCAAATGTCAAAATATATCTCTAGCATGTGTTGTAAAAGTAACAATAGTACTTTCGATCAATTTAATCCCGTATTACTACAAAGATGTTTGTAATGAACGTCAAATAAATGCAATTAAACGATCTTATTTATATTTAATTTTTTAGTTTTCTGAAAAAAATATTGTCGTGAAGTCAAAGATTTCATGTCCTTAGAATAAGAATGCAAATTTTGCTTAACATGGAAGACGCATTTCTCTAAAATAAAGTTTTTTCCTTGTCCAAATGTCAATAAACTTTTGAATGAAGTTGTAATGTCCTTATAATTAAGTGATTTTACTTAAAAATGTGTATCATAACATGAAAGATACAATTTTTGAGGTAAGGTCAACGTTACTTTAATAATTAAGAAAAATTCTTTACAATTAATAAAATTGTCTTTAAATTTGTTTCCTTTTTGCATCTTGCCTACAAAGCAAAAAATCGGTAAAAAATAAGACATGTTTTTCAACACTTTATTTTAAAGACGCTTTTTACTTGAAACATAGCATAATTTCTATTGGAAGTCGAGTCTCAATATGGATTTTGATAACAACTGACGAAAAAAATCTAAAAAAATGAAAAATTAACATTTGCTTCCTAGAAGCAAGTACATAACCCCCAAATTTAAAAGAGAATTGCGTCTTTAAAGTATCCTTCTGTGGCTTGGAATTAATACCCAAACTGTTAAAGTAAAGACAAAATCTTTGGAACCGGGCATGCTTTTTTTCAGTGTAAGGACATTCATATTTGCTTTACTATTGTACTATATCCTAGCATTCTCTTATTTCTGATATTAGTTATCGAAAATTTAATTAAAATTATGGATAGTTTCAATTTTGGTTGAAAAATGTGCGCATATACATTTATTTTAATTTTTTCTCACATTGAAAACTAATGACTTGATTTGCATTATTGCATGTTATCTACTTTTTTTGAGAACGAACATTTCTTAAATACGCTGTTCGAAAATGTATTTTTACAATAAAGGGAAAAAAGCGAAATTAGGTAACACTAGATCTGAGTAAGAATATTCGTAGGTATACCACGGGCTGATTTCGATGGAGGTTGTTGCAAACATAAACATACACTCACACATTACAAATATAACAAAACCTCTTCTCTACGTCTGTTGCAAAACCAAAAAAAACTTTCGGAGAGTAGTTACTTCTACTCTGTGTATAGACTTTCAATTCCAATCAGCGTTGCCGTTTTGGTCCGATCGGACCAAAATTGGTCCAAAAGATTTCTAATTTTTGAATTTGATCTAATTTATGAAAATGGACCAAACAGAATTTGGTCCATTTTCATAAATTTGGTTTCTATTACATATTAAATAGTAGATGGTGCACCGCAAAGAATATTGTCGGGAGGCCAAATATTTCACATGCTTAAAATACGAATACGAATTTTGCTTAGAACAGAAGACGTATTTCTCTGAAATAAAGTTTTTTCCTTGTCTAAAAGTCTCTAAACTTTTCAATGAAGTCTGTTTGTCCTTATATCTAAGTGATTCGACATAAAAATGTGTATCCTAACATAAATGAAAATTTCGTTTTAATGAAGTCAAATGGATTTAATATTTCTGAAAAAATCTTCAAAATTAATAAAATGTTTCAACATATTGTTTTAAAGTCATTATACCCTAAACCACATAGTGGTTAGGGTATAATAAGTTTGATCGGCCAAAAAATGTGCCTACCAGAAATATTGATGTTAGACCCCATAAAATATATACCGATCGACTCAGAATCACCTCCTGAGTCGATCTAGCGCTTGGTGTCCGTCCGTCTGGTCATGTATTTTTTGTTCACAGGATTCCAGTTGCAATTATTAACCGATTTTTATGAAATTTGGTACAGGGAGTTTTTTGGGCACAAGGACGAACGCTATTGAATTTGGAAGAAATCGGATCAAATTTAGATACAGCTCCCATATATATGTATCGCCCGATTTCGACAAATGGGGTCACGTTGCGCATTTTTTTTTCAAACGGATCGTCACCAAATTTGGCAAAAGGTAATCTTTTCCATCGCCCTTCAAGTCTGAAAAATTTCATCCACATCGGTTCAGATTTAGATATAGTTCTCATATATAAGTATCGCCCGATTTTCTCAGATTTAGCTATAGCTCCCATATATATGTACCGGCCGATTTTTCTAAATATTGCAATAAAACACTTATTTATCAACCGATCTTACTCAAAGTTTGCTAAATGTAATCTTCTATAGCAATAACTATATGTGCGAAATATCATCGAAATCGGTTCAGATTTAGATATAGCTCTCATATATATGTATAGCCCGATTTTCCCAAATTTGGCCATAGAACCCTTATTTACTAACCGATCTTACTCAAAGTTGGCTAGATCCAGTCCACTATAGTACTAACGGTATGTGCAAAATTTCATCGAAATCGGTTCAGATGTAGATATATCTCACATATATAGGTATAGGCCGATTTTCCCAAATTTGGCCATAGAACCCTTATTTATTAACCGGTCTTACTAAAAGTTGGCTAGATCCAGTCCTCTATAGTACTAACTATATGTGCAAAATTTCATTGAAATCGGTTCAGATGTAGATATAGCTCCCATATATGTATCGCCCGATTTTGAAAAATTCGCCCCTAATAACCTTATTTTTGACCGTAGAGGCCTCATTTCTTAACTGATCTTTCTCAAATTTTGCACAAGGTAACCTTTTGTGGTATTAACTAAACCCGCAAAATATTATGCAAATTGGTTCAGATTATATAATTATATAATATACTATAATTTTCTCGAAGAGGAGCGGAGCGGAGCGTGGAGCGGAGCGGAGCAATTTTTTTTTTCTCGGAGCGGAGCGTGGAGCGGAGCGTTTTTATTTTCTCCGGAGCGGGAGCGGAGCGGAGCGAAAAAAATGGACCGCTCCGGATCCCTGCCTAATACTGATCAAAAATTATAGAAGAAGAAGATGTTGAATGCAATTTAACTTGTTTTAGAAACACTTGTTTTGTATTTCTATATTTAAACCAAAGCAATTTTGTAAAATCATGTTTTATGCCTTTTCAATTTTTTTATTCATTCATTCTTCTTCAAGTTCTCTTAAATAAACATAGAATACATTTTTGTAGTTTGGTGTTTTTTATTAAACTCTGCCAATAGGTTATGGGCCCAGGCGATATGGCTCAAGATTTTAAGACTACATTTGAGAAATTAAATCGAAATAATTATCCGATATGGAAGAAAAAGGCTGAATGTGTTTTGATACGTGATGATACCTGGTCAGTTATCAGAGGCGATGTTCCTGCTCAAAAGGATGACAAATGGAAAAGAAAGGACGAAAGCGCATTGGCCTCAATTTATTTGATGATCGAAGATGATTTGTATCAATTAATAGAGGAGTCTAAATCTGCAAAAGAAGCCTGGGAATTGCTTAAAGATCATTTTGAACGCCGTTCTTTCAGTGAATGTGTTTTTATAATGAAAAAAATTTGCCAAATGCAGCTTGAAGAGGATGGTGATATGGAAGACCATATAAGAATGATGCAGCAAGAAATAAAGAAGCTATCATGCATGGGTGAAAAGCTAAGTGAAAGTTGGGAAGTTGCAATGATTCTTCGTAGTTTGCCAGAGTCTTATGATGCATTGGTAACAACTTTGGAAGCTAGAAGTGATAATGCACCATCTCTAAATGTAGTAAAAGCCAAACTTTTTGAAGAGTCTAGGAAAAGATTGCAGAAACAGAATTTACCTAGCAATTTATCTGTGATGAACGTAAAAAGTCTACAAAATAAAAAGGGGAGGCATCTATCAAACGTAGTGTGTTTCCATTGTGGCAAAACGGGCCATTTTCGTAGAGATTGTATCCAGCTAAAAGATAATACCAAAAGAAATACGTCCAATCTTATAATAGATGACCATGAGTCTGATGACAATTTATGTTTCTGTTTGGGAGCTAGTTATAACAATACAGATTGGTATATTGATTCTGGGGCTACAAGCCATATATGCAACAAGAAAGAATTTTTTGATCATTTGGATAAAAATTTTATGAATACTATAACTGTCGCAAATGGATATAAACTAAAATCTTCCGGAAAAGGTAATGGATATTTGGATATTTTAGATGGCTTTGGCAATGAAAAGAAAGTGCAGATTAAGGATGTTCTATATGTTCCAAATATTGAAAGCAATTTATTATCTGTCAAAAAATTGGCCGAAAGGGGATTTAAAATAATTTTCAATGGAAACGTATGTGAGATATATTTCAAAGAAAAAATTTGCACGGTTGCTACGCTTCATAATGGTCTATATAAACTGAATACTTCGAATTTTGCTCAAAAACAAAAGGTTTTGACGGTAAGTCATTTAAAATGCATCCATGAATGGCATAGATCCTTTGGACATCGTGATATCGAATGCGTAAAAAGAATGTTGAGAGAATTTTATGGAGACTTTACAAAAACCTGTAATTGTGAAAATAAATGTCAGGTGTGCTTAAAAGGAAAATTTTCGAAAAGTACTTTTCCCAAAAGGTCGGAACATAAAAGCGCTGAGGTATTGGATCTTGTTCATAGCGATGTGTGCGGACCAATGGAAAAAGTTACACCCGGGGGTAAGCGTTATTTTGTAACTTTCATTGATGATTTTAGTAGATATATGGTAATATATTTACTGGGACGAAAGTCGGAAGTCTCTACAAAATTAAAAGAATTCTGTAATATGGTAAAGACGAAATTTGGAAGATATCCAAAAGTCATAAGGTCGGACAATGGAGGAGAATACACTAGCAATGAAGTTAGTAATTTCTTAAAGCAATGTGGAATACAACAGCAGTTTACTGTACCCTATAATCCGGAGCAGAATGGTACGGCTGAAAGGCGGAATAGATATTTAGTTGAAATGATCCGATGCATGCTGATTGATGCTGATATGCCAAAATCATATTGGGGAGAAGCTGCTGTAACGGCTACCTATATTCAAAATCGTCTTTATACTAGATCGAACAATTCAATTCCATGTACATTGTGGGAGGGAAAGAAACCGAATATTGACCAATTTGTGATATTTGGAAGCAAGTGTTTAGTTTACGTATCTACAGAGAAAAGAAGAAAGCTGGATGAAAAAGCAAAATTACTAACATTTGTAGGATATTCTGAAGAAGCAAAAGGGCTAAGATTTCTTGATAGAAATACTAATAAAATATCGATAAGTCGTGATTACAAAATTGTTTCTGATAATTCTCAACCAATCGAAATTTTAAATAAAAATAATGAAATATATATGGATAATTTTATTCACCAACAAGGGGATATAACGTGTGAAAATTTCGAAGAACTAAGTGACGTAGATGAGAATTTTTATGATGCTAATGTAGATAATGAAGAAACTACAGAAGTAGCTTCAACATCTCAACAACCACTGTCACATGATTTAAATGATGCTAACAACAATCAACCTATGCTGCGAAGATCCCTAAGAAGTACAAAAGGAAAACTTCCAGATAGATTTTTGATGACCACTGATAGTAGTGAACTAGAACCTAAAAATTTTCAAGATGTGATGAAAAGAGGTGACAAAGATATGTGGTTGGAAGCAATGAGAGACGAATTGAAGTCACTAAGTGATAATAAAACTTGGGAATTGACAAATTTGCCACATAATCGAAAGGCGATAGGCTGCAAATGGGTTTTTAAACTTAAACGCGATAGCAGTGGAAATGTAAAAAAATATAAAGCCAGACTTGTAGCTCAGGGTTATAGTCAACAGTACGGAGTTGATTATGATGAAGTGTTTGCCCCAGTTGTGAGGCAATCAACACTTAGGCTGTTTTTGACACTATCTGGTAAAAATGAAATGATTGTTAAACAGTACGACATAAAGACTGCGTTTTTATATGGCGAGCTTGATGAGGAAGTGTACATGAGGCAACCCATTGGTTTTGAAACTTCCGTCGGTAAGTTCTGCAAACTAAAGAAAAGTATCTATGGGCTAAAACAATCAGCCCGATGCTGGAATGCGAAGTTATGTCAAATTTTCTTCGACGCTGGATTTAAGAAAGGACTGACCGACAGTTGTGTATTGCGATATGAACAAGATGGTGAGTGGATATTTGTACTAATATACGTGGACGATATACTTGTTGCAACAAAGTCGAAATCAAATCATGACTATGTATCGAATTTACTGCGGAATAATTTTGAAATAACTGATCTAGGAGAAGTCAATTTTTATCTGGGTATAAAAATTGAGATGGGGGAAGATGGTTGTTACACTCTATGTCAAGAGCATTACATAAATGAAATTGTAAAATACGCCGGCTTGGAAAATGCAAAGATTTCGAAGATACCTATGGATGTTGGATATGTGAAAGAAGACACCGCTAGTGAACCCATGCGAAACAATGAAAAGTATAGGCGTTTAATAGGATGTTTGCTTTATCTTTCTGTAAATTCTAGGCCAGATATAACAGCATCTGTCTCAATATTAAGTCGAAAAACAAGTAACCCCACATGCCGAGATTGGAATGAATTAAAAAGACTAATAGCTTATCTTAATGGTTCAAAATCCCTTCGACTTCATTTAAAATGTGGAGATACGAAAGCATTATATGGATTTGCTGATGCCGATTGGGCTCAAAATAAAGCCGACAGAAAATCAAATAGCGGTTTTATTTTTAAATTCAATGGAGCTCCCATTTCATGGTGTTGTCGCAAACAAGATTGTGTGTCATTGTCCTCAACAGAAGCTGAATATATATCGCTATGTGAAGCAGTTCAAGAATCGATTTGGCTGAGAAGGCTGTTAAATGATTTTGAAATAACAACCGATGCCACAATAATATACGAAGATAACCAAAGCTGTTTGAAATTGGTTCAGTCTGAGAAGTTTAGTCGACGAAGCAAACATATCTCTACAAAATACTATTTTATAAAAGATTTAAAGGATAAGAAAGAAATACAATTGGAGTATTGCCCTACTGAGATAATGGAAGCTGACATTTTCACCAAACCTCTTCAAGCAAATAAGATTCAAAAATTTCAGAAGATGCTTTAGGCTGGTATGCACCTCTAGCGAAATTTTCGGTAGCAAAAATTTATTTAAGTCTACAACAAAAAAACAGGGCTGTGTACACAAATTATAAACCAGCTAATCGCTTTTAAAAATTGTTAATATATGTTCCAAACATTCCTCAAATAAATTGTTTATTATTTACAGACCTTTTAAAACTTTTACGCACACAATGATTGTAATAAATTAAATGTTTGCTGCCAAAACATGCTTTTGACAACCCTGTTATTTTCATTAGAGGTGCGTACCAGCTTACGAAATTGAACGCTACCGAAAATTTCGTTAGCATAAATAGGAATGCATTTCTTATGGGAATGAAATTTTTCGCTAGAGGTGCATACCGGCCTTTTCTTTGCAATGAAGTCAAATTGAGAAGGGGTGTTGAATGCAATTTAACTTGTTTTAGAAACACTTGTTTTGTATTTCTATATTTAAACCAAAGCAATTTTGTAAAATCATGTTTTATGCCTTTTCAATTTTTTTATTCATTCATTCTTCTTCAAGTTCTCTTAAATAAACATAGAATACATTTTTGTAGTTTGGTGTTTTTTATTAAACTCTGCCAATAGAAGATGGGAGATTGGCTACTGAGCACATCAAACCATTTACCACATTAGTTTAATACTCGAACCAAACGCGTATACGACAAGTATTGACATAGCATTAAAATGCAAATAAAAAGAAATTAAGAGCACGAAATAAATTTCCATAAAAGGGAAAATGTAATTTTTTTTGTTGTTGCCTAAAATTTAACATTGTTTCATTAAGAAAATTAAATTTTTCATTTAAAAAATTAAGAACAACAAAAAGATTACAAACATGTATTAAACTAATCTGGTAAATGCAACATTTGGTATGACGCAAGCCAATCTCCCATCTTCCTCAAATCTATAATCTTTGATACTGATAAAGTTATATTATGAACGGCACATAAACAAATGCTCGCCTACCGACATTCGCTTGAGTTGTGTTTATACACTTGCGCTAACCGGCTGTCGGCTTGATTGTGTTTACTCATGAATTTGCCATCTCCAACGTTCTCCATTTAATTGGTTGCTATCTTTCTTATTACGGACAACGTTTTAAATTGTGGGTTGTTTTTTGCAAATAAATTAGTTTTTTTTGTAAATTGAAACGTGTAAAAAGACATCTGTTTTTCTTGGTGTACTTTATACCTTGCTTGCTGGCAATGCAAGGTTCTTTAAGGAAAACTATTTAGTATGCTAGCTTCCATCATATATGCTGAAAATTAATTTGGTGGCTACACCAAAATTAAGAAAGCAGACGACCAACAACACGTTCCTTAAAGCAGGAACTAGTTCGCCGCCTGTGCGGATAGTGCGAAGCCAGTGTTTGAAAAACGCATCAACGAATATAATTTGGATAAACATAATTTTTGCTTAAATTGGAAATAATTCCAATTTCTCGTCGCTTATCTTTAGCAGAACGTACAAAAGATAAACGAAAAACCCCCAAACTTGTGAGAGAAGAATAAAAGAAACACGCTACGAATAAAATATTTGTCAACAGAGAGAACCGGAGAGACCGAACATCTGCCGACTGGTGGGGAAAACGAGCAACCGGAGAAAAACATAAAACACTGACATTTGCAATTTCGTTTAGTCAGTCCACACTCAGACTCAAGTAGTTAGGCATACGGGGCAGCTCCAAAGCAACCTCTCCATAAACTATCCATGAGGAAGGCTTGCTTTATTCCATAGGAAAAAGCAAAAAACAATAAATAAGGGAAGACGGGATATACCAGTACAACAATACAGAAGAAACAAGACCAAAAAGCTGCGAAAAAACTTTACCAAAGGAATCGTTCATAGGGTCTTTAATTACAGTTTATTAAAATTAAAGTACACGGAACTTGATTCTATCAGCTGCTACAAGAGAAAATATCTTCCCTTCAACTGCAAATAAGTACCAAATTCCAACATGAATGTGGACGACTACGAATCTTTGCCCACAACAAGTTTGGGTATTAATATGACAGCTGGAGCCATAGCCGGTGTATTGGAGCACATTGTCATGTATCCCATGGACTCGGTTAAGGTAAGATAAGCTTCGCGCAAAATAACAACAACACACATCAATTATTTTACTATCAAAAGGTAACCAACCAATTACCTAACCTAACATTTGGTTTTGGTAGTGCGTTTAGTGATGTAATTCACCTTTTTTCTTCTGTGCGCTTTTGTATGGTGCTACAAATACGATAAATGTACGCTTCTCACTACATTTACTCTCCCCATAGGCTTTCACCACCTTGCTAGATTGGTTGTGTGGTCTCTGGAATGGGAGCGTAGTGGTGAATGTGTTCTTCTCGGGTTTTGTTTTTATACCACCATTCTTAGGTCTCCCCCGTCGTAACCACCTTCACTCACATTTCATGACAAATAAATTCCGAAACGATATTTGTATTGCCTAATAAGTGTTGTATGGTATGTTTGCGAATGCATTTTTAGATATTTTGGGAATTGTTGTGGTTTTATTGTTTTCTTTGAAAAATAGTTTGCACACAGCTCACTTTACAGCATGTAACGTATGTATGTAATTGAAATCAGCTGATATTTCACCTTGTAATGGAATGCTAATATTAAGTACCTTGGGAGTTTAGCTTTCACGAAAAAGGGTAATTGGCAAAAGAAAGTATTTTATAAATGCGATAATCGAGACAGGCAATTTCAAGCAGTACTATTATTTATTCCTAAAAAAAAATAGTAAAAACATATAAATTTCTAGAGTAGATGTATGGATGTTTCTTTCAAATGTCTTGCGGGAATTGCAATGAAACTTTTCTATGACATTGGTGCCTCTTCCATTCCACAATATACTACTTTGTTAATTAATATTTTAGAAAGTGCATGATCGCTCGTATTACCATGTTATAGAAAATTTTGCATTGAATCATACATAGTTATAATTTGTTTAAACGAAGTCGAAATCTAAGATTAAAGACGTGTCGAAATCTAAGAATAAGCTCCATTTTTGGTTATCCACATCAATTCCATATCCACTATTTACGCCAAATTCAGGAACGTGTGGTGCAGTCCTGAATTCTACCATCCTTTTTGAGCTTTTCTTTTGTTGTTGTAACTGTTTTTATGCGATTTCATCCAATTTTTATTTACGCCTTGGTACAGCAACGCGGAATGAAATCGCAAAAAAAATTTGAAAACAAAATTTTGTTTTTCATTTTTTTTTTTTAAGATAATACATTGCACAAGTATAATGTAAACAAATATTTGGTCCCATTCGAGCTGCTTTGCGGCAATTTGGAGGAAATGTATCCACGGCTTTTGAAAATCGATGTTGGCATGTTTTCAAGCTCCTTTATAATTAAACATTTTTGGTAGTATTGGGTCTGAAGTTATTTGCATATACTTTTCGTTTTAAATTTGTCCAAAAATTGCGCGTAATAGGTATGCATATACAATTTGAAGGGTGTTTATGGTTTCCAAGTCGAGTCAGAAGATTACATTTAGATTATATGCTTCTTATTTATAAAGTCTTTAACTTTTGGTAAACAGAAACGAATACATTATCTTTCAGAATTGATGGACAAACCAGACTCAAAAAAACTGGCTCTAGCATTCCATGCTGACTAATTGCAAGCCTCAATTAAACTTTTGTAGGAAATTTTGAATGCTCCTTATATGTTATTGTCTACGTGTTTTCCTTCAAAAAGTTGTTTTCCTTGCCATTCGTTTCCATCCAATGTGAAATATGGCTCATCGTCCACAATGCATACAATGACGCTCTTGGCTTGGCTTTTCTAAGTCGAGACTTCGTGCTCTTCTGACGCTTCTGCCTTCTTTTTTTCTGGACTTTCTCTGAATTCCCATATCACTCAGATACTGTTTTACTGTTTTCCACAAGCTCCCTATTGGCTTTAGCGACTTTACCATCGGTAATTTTTCGAAGTCGACTTCTCATAGAAGAGTCGTTCAAACTACACTTTTTTCCAGAACCACGTTTTTTTTCTGTTGTTTGTCTTTTCTCATATATCGCCAGTGTTCTGTATACCGAACTTCGATTTTCTCCTTGCTCTACAAAATGAGAAACGATATCGGATTTCTTCCAATCAGGATAATGGTCGAACGAATTACAATTTGATAAACTTCAGCAAAAATCAAATAGCAATATCATAGATATAACAGGTTGGCTGATAAGTCCCCGGTCTAACAAAGAAAAACACATTTTTGTGTCAAAATTCGTTTTTATTATTCAACATAGTTCCCTTCAAGAGCGATACAACGATTTTAACGACCTTCCAATTTTTTGATACCATTTTGGTAGTACTCCTTCGGTTTTGTCTCAAAATAGGCCTCAGTTTCGGCGATCACCTCTTCATTGCAGCCAAATTTTTTCCCTGCGAGCATCGTTTTCAATAACGCCATATAATAGTCACTGTTGATGGTTTTTCCCTTCTCAAGATAATCGATAAAAATTATTCCATGCCCATCTTTCAATGCTTCGGAGACGGTTCACCGGTCGCTGTCCACTCAGCCGACTGTCGATTGGACTCAGGAGAGTAGTGATGGAGCCATGTTTCATCCATTGTCACATATCGACGGAAAACCCGGGTGTATTACGAGTTAACAGCTGCAAACACCGCTCAGAATCATCAACACGTTGTTGTTTTTGGTCAAATGTGAGCTCGCGCGGCACCCATTTTGCATAGAGCTTCCGCATATCAAATATTGATGAATTATATGACCAACACGTTCCTTTGATATCTTTAAGGCCTCTGCTATCTCGATCAACTTCATTTTACGGTCATTCAAAATCATTTTGTGGATTTTTTTGATGTTTTCGTCGGTAACCACCTCTATCGGTCGTCCACTGCGTTCACCGTCCTCCGTGCTCATTTCACCACGCTTGAATTTTGCATACCAATCAATTATTGTTGATTTCCCTGGGTCCGGAAACTCATTATCAAGCCAAGTTTTTGTTTCCACCGTATTTTTTCCCTTCAGAAAACAGGTTTTTATCAAAACACGAAATTCCTTTTTTCCATTTTTTTCACAATAACAAAAGTTGCTTCACAAAAGACGCTCTATCTCACAAACTAATTGACCTACACACGTCAAATTTTGACACGAATCATCTGAAGGTTGGTACTATATAAAAATAATAAGCATACTTATAGACTTATCAGCCAACCTGTTAATAATGATTTACTCAGGTTTTTGTTATAAGATATATAATTGGTCTTATGGGCTTTGTATTACGAGTTTTTAAAATAAATAAATAAATATATCACAAAACATGTGGTAAATGAATTATTTATATTTTTCATTTTGCTTTGTACTCAGCGTTGTAAAATTTGTGGCGCTGTCAATCCGCAAACGTTAGTAGTCGGAACTATCTCTCCGTAGACACTGACATTCAATTGCCTGCGCACTTTTTCCGTCCATATAGGGAATAGTGTGGCTGAGGTTTTTGTTGCAGATATCCTCAAATTTCTAACAGTAAAATAAATGGTAAGATAAGCAAGGTAGATATTTAATCCATTAACATGTTGAACTTTTCTGTACTCAGTTGCACAAGTCCCAAAAAATCACTATGGTGGAAATCAAAATAAATGGAATCAATAAACTTTATTTTTTTTTATTTAAATATAATATTTTTTAACAAAACTCATGTTTTATAAATACATAAATAATAATTAAATACATAATTCAACTTCCACCATGATCACGGGTGTCGCCGTGGTCCAATGGTAACATGTCCGCCTTGCATAAAAAAGACCCTGGTTCAATCCCAATCGAAACTCGACGAAACACCAAAAACATTTTCAGCGATAGTTTCTAACCTCTCAGTAATGCTGGTGACATTTCTTAGAGTTTCCAAGCTTCTCTAAGGAAATGAAAGGGGGTCCCTTGGCATTTAGCTAAGCATATAATTGGGAAGTAATTGTATGTGAGATTGAAAAAACGGGCAGTAATTGTATGTGAGATTGTGAACCAAACTATGCGAACATGGGCATAAATCTCCAAAAATGTACGGACGTGCCTAGAATAGCGTATGATGTGAGCATGATTACCGTCGTGATTGTCGAGAAAATATTTTTATGAGCATGATTAAATAGTTTTACTCATGCAAGACATTTGTTTAATCTTTGTTGCTTTCTTGACGAAAATTTCTAATTTAAACCCGAAAATATTTCTATTTTGTACACCGAATAAAGCAAACATTAACACCAATGTTCGGACATCCACTACAATTCCACAAGCGTGAAAATTTTGGTGTTCTGAATTCCACGGTGTTTTTATATTTTCGAATTCACGTCGGTTCTATGAAATTCAGTGAATGGAGGAAATCAAGATCGTGGAATTGATTCTCATCCACCTGGAATTAAATATGCAAAAAATGAGTGTAATTTGGAATTATCTAAGGAATAAACTTGATAAAACAAGATAAGAAGTATCAGTTCTCCAAAAAGAATTTTTCTTCTCTAAACGTCAATAAACATTTTGGTTGTTTTTTTTTTTTTTTTTTTTTTTTTTTTTTTGCGAAAAACAAAAAATCGGTTGTGGTGGCAGTCCATTATTTCAGGCTCAGTTAATGTTGAAAGTTGTTAAAATTTTTGCACTACAATTGAGAGAAATTTAAAGAAAATTATATAATTTTTATTTTTATATAACATATTTCATTTGCTCTTGATGCAACTTTGCTGACGATAATCTCATTCGAAATCTCCAACAAGAACTTAGACCATCCAACTTAGCAGATATTTAGTAGATATTAAGTCTAAATGTTTCAAATATCTCAAATGCTCAGATATTGTCATATGCGGAAGATAAAATGTGTAGTTGACATGTTTTGAAAATAGGAAATAGGTTACCTCTTTAAACAACGTAATTATAGGCAGGTGGATCCATTTTTTTAAATTAAATTGTCAACATACAATTTCAATAATGTATTTATATATTATTTCTCTTGATTCTCTTTCAAATCAATTTAACCCCATATATGACGGAAGCATTAACAAATATCGCGTGCCAGTCATACACAAACATCGCTCTTACTTATTTTCTACAAATCGTACCATAATTTAGAGATTTTTTTGTAAAGTCATGTAGTGAAATTTTAACGCAAAAAAAAAATAAAAAGTAAGAAATTCTTATCTATTTGCTATATTTTTCCTCAATGTGTATATACACAGTCCGCCTTATCTTGTCATTATTATATACCCATGTAGCACTTGACTTGCCACTTCCATACCTTCATAAGAACACTGTGTTAAAAAGCAATGACACGATTAATAATATGCATATACCTAATACACGATATCATCAAGAATCTATTTTCGTTTTAATGAAAGGCGAAAATTCCGTATCCAGAAGAAAATTTTAAATAATATTATTATGGCGCATACGAAAATTCATGAAATTTTAATAACACTAGTTTACAAAATAATTTTTTTCATGTACATTTGATGAAATGTGACATTTCTTATGTATTTTGATCTGCTGAATTGGAAAAAAATTTTTTTAAATTTTTTATTGAACAGTTTTTGAGATATCCCGTTATTTTTAGTTTTTCGCTCTTTTTTCACTACAACAAATTATATCTCGAGCTAGAAATGTCCGATTATATCGTTGTTGATACTTAAATGAAAGGTATTGAGATGAGGAATAATCGTGTATAATTGGATCTGTGATAAGTTAAGTGGTTCGAAAAATATTGATGTAAAAAGGGCAAATTAAAAGAAAACAAGTAAGGAAAGTCAAAAGTCGGGCGGGGCCGACTATATTATACCCTGCACCACTTTGTAGATCTAAATTTTCGATACCATATCGCATCCGTCAAAAGTGTTGGGTGCTATATATAAAGGTTTGTCCCAAATACATACATTTAAATATCACTCGATTTAGACAGAATTTAGTAGACTTTTACAAAATCTATAGACTCAAAATTTAAGTTGGCTAATGCACTAGGGTGGAACACAATTTTAGTAAAAAAATATGGAAAACCTTTAAATCTGAAGCAATTGTAAGGAAACTTCGCAAATGTTTATTTATGATTTATCACTCGATATATATGTATTAGAAGTTTAGGAAAATTAGAGTCATTTTTACAACTTTTCGACTAAGCAGTGGCGATTTAACAAGGAAAATGTTAGTATTTTGATCATTTTTGTCGAAATCAGAAAAACATATATACGGCACTATATCTAAATCTGAACCGATTTCAATCAAATTTGGCACGCATAGCTACAATGCTAAATCTACTCCCTGTGCAAAATTTCAACCAAATTGGGCCAAAACTCTGGCTTTTAGGACCATATTAGTCCATATCGGGCGAAAGATATATATGGGAGCTATATCTAAATCTGAACCGATTTCAATTAAATTTTGCACACTTGACTATACTACCAATTGTACTCCTAGTGCAAAATTTCGAGCTAATCGGGATAAAACTCTGGGTTCTGGGTCCATGTAAGTGCATATCGGTCGAAAGATATATATGGGAGCTATATCTAAATCTGAACCGATTTCAATCAAATTTTGCACACTTGACTATACGACTAAGTGTTATGTTTGTACAAAATTTCAAGCAAATCGGTACAAAACTCTGGCTGCTGGGTCCATAGTAGTGCATATCGGGCGAAAGATATATATGGGAGCTATATCTAAATCTGAACCGATCTCTTCCAAAAACAATAGGGTTCTATTCTGACCCAAATTAGGAACATGTGCTAAATTTGAAGGCGATTGGGCTTAAATTGCGACCTAGACTTTGATCACAAAAATGTGTTCACAGACAGACGGACGGACGGACAGACGGACATGGTTATATCGACTCAGGGACCCATCCTGAGCATTATTGCCAAAGACACCATGTGTCTATCTCGTCTCCTTCTGGGTGTTACAAACATATGCACTAACTTATAATACCCTGTTCCACAGTGTGGCGCAGGGTATAAAAAAGAACATGTTTTACGGTGGCCCTTTTCCTCCGGAAAAGTACATGGGCTTTTAATAGAACGGAAATCATGTTTTTAAGAATCCTGCATTCAGTAGTTCTCCAGATATGATGCTATTTCAGTATTTCGTATTTTAGTTTAAGTTAATAAGGAAAAGAAAATTGTTTATTTGTCCTTTCTGGTTCTTTCTACGCAGTGAAATTTATTGCCAAAACTGCTTAAAACAAAGATTTTTTGTATATCACCCCAAAGGAACTTCTCGTAAAGCAAAAAGTATGTCTATCTCTAGGAGAACATTTTAGGGGGTACAAAAAAGTATTGACTTAGGAAGAACTTTTTTGCTGGGTAGATGTATCCAAATTTTCCAAGAACAGAGTTCTCTCCAGCACAACTTATCAAAACAAAAAGACTGCAGCTTCATTTTACTGATGCAAAATAATGTGAGTTGTTTAGGATCGTACATTTATGTTCTTGACATGCGTCGATTTTTTTTTGCAGGCAATTGCAATGCTACTCTTATTTGGTTTTTGTTATTTTGTTAAAGTTTTTTTCATCATCAGGGTTTAGCACTGTTTAATTGATTTACCGATTGCGGTATTTAAATAAGAATTACTACTATATTTATTTAATTTTTTCACAAATTAATAAATAAAAAATTACAAAGGAATTTTTTTTAATCCAGTGACTTTAAACTATTTTGCAACAGAAAAAATGTTATATCTTATCACCAAAAAAAAAAAAAAAAACTAAAAATACGATTGCTTAATTGTTGCTATTGTAGTCGAGAAAAAAATCTTTTGTTATCGGATCACGTTTTGACTATCGTCATGTGTTAGTAAAGTTGTATAAGCTTTACAGTTCAGGTACCATCGTACGATAAACATTCAATTGGAGCAATAATTCGTAACCACATCGTCGTTGGTATGCTGAGATGCTAATACAAAATGAAATAAGATCTATTTTCCAATGGGAAATCGCTATTACAAGCTTCTTAAATTATTTGATTGCCATTGAATGAATTCGACAAATATCAATTGAATATTTTATTATTATTGTCTGTACTTAATACTCCTAGGTTTATTTGTACGTATGGAATATTTAAATATATGGGAATGAAAGTGTAATTACAAGTAATAAGCTTTGTACTTGTTAATGATGATTATTGCTAATAAATATGGAACTCATTGACCAGCCCTATTGAAATGTTCGAATAGAACATTAGTTGTCCGTTTGTATACCTTTTCATGTACATATTTCGAGAATGTATTTATATGGGAATGTATAAGTGTATAGACAATTTTGCTTCGTATTTATATACGTTATCAAGTTTGTGGTTTTACTTATGAACCCACATGAAATATATAATGAAGTGAAAAACTCATTCCGATGAGACATATATGTACTTTAACAACGTGGGTCCCAAGAAATCTCTAAAAAAAATTGGATATCCTACATCCTACGGAGATAGAAGAAATCCTTAATATTTCATACAAATGTCGCCTTGCGTTTGTTTAATACCCGGTAAGACAAATAAATAAATTCATCTATATATGAATGATAAAGCAATACGAAAATTATAATTAGTTTGCAATTAATAAAAATAAATGCACTAATTCTACACCAAGCTGATGGAATTCGATATGTATGCTATATATTATATATAATTCAAATTCTTATTGTGGCCAATGCGAGCGTAATTAATTGTTCGTTGACCTTGGCAATATATTGCTTATGCATGGATTTTATGATTTGCATTTAAACCATATACAAAGTTTTTGGTAGACTTCATTTATTTGTCGAATAAAGGGAATCTTAAAAGCCTGTAAACAAAACATATCGAACTATGTACATATAATAAACAATTAAATTAAAAAATGTATATAATATTATGAAATGAAATATAAAACTTAGGGGTTGGTGATGTCCACAAATTTATTGACACTTATAGTGTCAGTGTCTACTGTTACGTTATTTTTGTACTTCAGGATCTAACGAACAACAAAATGTAAAATTTGTGGGATTTACCCCCATTTTCATGAAGCTCTGTTAGTACTACGTTAGCTAACGAACTTTTAATCCGTGATATTTACATATCTGTGATCCGTATATATTCCATATGCCAGTTAGAAACTTAACTGCTGAAAATTATTCAGTTAAAGTTAACCGGAGTAAAGATATTTCCATTTTTCTTTCTGTTAACTGGCAGTTAAAGACTAACGGAGCTACATGAAAATGGCCGTTAAAATGTTATCCAAAGCCTGTTTGAGAACCAAAAACAGTTCTTTTTATATTCCTGCATTCTAATATTCTTAATAGGTCATATATGCGATCACGAATATTTTCTGATGTGTCTACTAGCAAATCTCTTTTGGTGTATGTTAGTTTTAATCATAAGTTTCCTACGATGCGTTCTACACAAATTAAAGTTTAATTAATATAATTAAGATACATTCTGAATTTATCGATAAATTTGCATCCACTTCCAATATGCGAATTAGTGCAAAATATTTTTTATTCATTGCATATTAAAAAGAGGCTCATGAACACAATAAATCAGAAACGAATAACGAAAAAAAAATCAAAGTTCAATTTTCTATATATATATATATATATATATATATATATATATATATATATATATATATATATATATATATATATATATATATATATATATATATATATATATATATATATATATATATATATATATATATATATATATATATATATATATATATATATATATATATATATATATATATATATATATATATATATATATATATATATATATATATATATATATATATATATATATATATATATATATATATATATATATATATATATATATATATATATATATATATATATATATATATATATTCAGCGCGCTTTTAATTCGTTAATAAAAATAAAACGTACCCCACAACTTCCGATTGTCATTCGAATGTAATTGTCAATAAAGCAGAAGATTTTCAAAATCATTAATCAAATTTAATAGCCTTATTATTGTACAATTCAACACTATCATTATATATTGCACCAATTTTTCATACCGAATAACGAGTTACCCTATCAAACAATAATAGTATAAGTTGGCTGTTTCTTAACTTTGTGTCAATTTGTTCTAATGGAGTTGGTTGCAATTCGCTAAATTGGCCTCTTAAGTCCGATTGAATTGCTTAAATAAATCGAAATAAAATAAATTCATATTTCAAGTGAAAGTCATCCTTCACTTGTAATTGATTTCATTATGAATTTTAAGCCAGAAATTGTATATTCCCCTCAAAGTACAAAAAAAAGCTTTGTGTAAAGAATAGTCTTCCGCAATTTTATTTTTAATTTTGCGTCTATTAAATCACAAATAGTAGAAAAGATAATAATTGCAGAAATTGTGTACTACAAATATTTATCTAAATGATGGAGAGATAAAACCGATAGACCAAATTAGAAAAAGTGTGAATGTAATCTTAAAGTGGAATGACGTGCAACTTTTTGTTATTGTCGTTGCAGGCCCTTAATTTTATCTTAATTGTCAGAACATGAAGGGGGAGAGAGTATGTGTGATTTCAGATTCCTGGAAAGTACTAAACCAAAAGTCAAGAGCTCTGAGCAGAATATGTGGTTGCACCTAAAGCTACTTTAAAAGAACACTTGTCCATATGGACATGTATAAAAATGAACATGCAACATTATTAGCGAAGAAATTGGTCATAAATTCGATAATCGAGTACTGTGCCAGTTCTGAGATGAAGAAAAATTTTCTGACCAAGAATATATCCAGATTGAAAAAAATGTTTTTTTATTTCTTCTTTCTTAATTGACAGTAATAATAGTATTTCAAGGTCTATAATAGTATTTCAAACTTAATTATCAAATATAATTTATATTCATACATATATTTAATTTATTTATATGTAACGATAGTAGTAATTTTTTAAATAATTTTTAGTGTTTATTATATCATTGCACTATGGGCGGAAATTGAAAATTTGCGTCAAAAATTATTTACAATCAATCTAGTATCGCCAAACATGGTATATCGATATATCTTATCAAAATCAAATGTTACCAACAAAAAGGGAGTCAATCCCCCTTATTCCAGGTGCGTTACTATAGAGGGGTCGAAATTGTAATTCCACTTGGGATACTATAGAATATACTCTTAGATGGAGTTTAATTTATATTTGCTTATTTTCCTTATTAAGAAAGCGCCTTATCCCCAGAACTTGATGTAAATAGTATAAACCAGTTGTCATTTTATTAAATTAATTTTATTAATTAAAATTAAACAAATATTAACCATCAAAATCACATTCTATCTAACTCTAATTCCGTCCCTCAGTGTTTGTTGTTCGCAGGATTCCGGTCGCAATTATTAACCGATTTTGATAAAATTTGGTACAACATGTTTTCTTGGTCAAAGGACAAACACGGTTGAATTTCGAAAAAAATTGATCAAAGTTACATATAGCCCCCATATATACATATGTATCGCCCGATTTCGACAAATTAGACCATACTGCTCTTATTTACTTCCCGATTGTCTTCAAATTTAACACAAAGTAATTTTTATAGTATTCTTAAAGTGTGCAAAATTTCATCAAATTCGGTTCAGATTTAGATATAGCTACCATATATATGTATCGCCCGATTTTCCCAAATTTGACTATAAAACCCTCACATTTATTTTAGTATGGGCAAGTTTGGGCAGACAAACTTTACAGCACGTAAAAGTATACTTCCTCACGAACAATAGTAAACAAAAATTTTCATTAACAATCGTTAACTTTTTTAGTTCTATTCCTCGCAAATATACGTATGTGTTACAATTTTCACATATAAACCGCACTTTTGAATCCATAAATTCAAGTTCAAAAACAAAAATATTTTGTAAAGTATTTACGACATTTTGAACTACTAATCCTCTTCTTCGAATCTACATTTAAAAGTTTTCTTTATTCACTTTTATTGCGAAAAAAATTAAGCACGAAATTTTTCAATTTTTGTTCGCCTTGATTAAACGCAACTGGCATAAATTTTGATAAACATTGGCAGCCTTTTTCTCCTGAACAGGGTTGCCAAGTTTTAAATTAACTTTCGATTATTACTTTCCAAGATGTTCTATAGTAATTTCAATTGGAATATCCAATAATTTTTCAAATTTGACTTTTTGCCGCTGTTTTGCGATTTCCGCCCATAGTGCATTGTGGTAACTCTGTTGGCGGCATTATAATTGTATATGCTTTTTACCATCATTCATTCTTAAATTATTAAGACCTTTTAATTTCGTAAATAAAGTTCAAATTAAAATATCAAATACATTGAGATTGATATCACAGAAAAAAATATCACCAAAATATTTCCAACTGAAAACTTGATTGATGTTGAAAATTTGTTCAATTATTAAATTAATTGATACACTTAACTTTTTAATCACGATAGAAACATTAAGTCAATGAAATTGTAATCGAAAGACTAGATAAAAAATTGGAAATTTTTTTAATTTTTAATAAAAGTTTATTTAAAGTTTTTAATCAAACTACAAATACTCAGTTGTGAAAGTAATTGAAAATAGTAACGTTTCTAATGAAAAAATTAATTGAGCTTTGTAATCAACATCAATTAACTTTTTAATTGAATCCATTTTTAATCAAGTATTTTTTTAATGTCTAATTAAAACTGTGATTGATACTATCATACTATCGTGATTGAAGACATTTCAATTAAAAAATTAGTTGGATCATTTAATTTCGTGATTGAATCAGAAAATTTATTTGTATGTATGATGTCATGATGCATTATCATGTAACAATGTTTTTTTATACGATTTTTCCAAACCAAAACTTATTGCGAAGTAATGTCAATCAGTACATTGTAATTAGGATTTTGCAAAGACTTTTTGGCATATTACCCTGTAAAGGTGGGTATTAAGTTCGAGTTTAGCCGCTAAAATCATCATTTTTTCAAGATTACTTTTCTTTAATAATCCATTTTATGGAATAAAAACTTTGTGTAAATTTGCTTTGGGCTATTCCCCATCAAGTTATAAAAAAATGTGCAACAAAGATGTATAATTTGAATTCTTTCTTTACTGATTTAGTTTTCACTTTAGCGGCTAAACTCGTACTCACCTTAATACTGAATTCAACGCAACTGTCGTTACCCATATCGTTGTATATCATAAAACCTAAAGCAGCCTTGACATTCAGACCGGAAAATCAATAGAGATATGTTATATTTCCAAGTTTGATAAATAAATAAAGTCTCCACAGAGATTGAAGTTTTAATAAAAAGCGACTTTTATTTATTATGTAATCAATGACTGACTAAAAGTTCTTTTCAATTACAGCGAGAGAATGAACCGTTATATAGAGATGGTAAATATAAGAATGTCACGAAATGATGTAAAGATGAGAGTTATCGATCAATCTATTAAATATCAAATTATTCAAACGTAGGAACATATCATCTTTCCCTCCTCTGAGCAGTTTAAGGGGAAAACATTAATGGCCTTCTGCGGATCCTAGTTGATCTGCGCGGGGCAACTGAATATTTACGTTCTTCCTCAACACTTGTGCTATGATCCGGTATTGGAGTCCCAACACTTTCTGAGGTTGATGGTGTCCCAAATCCTCTCAATGTTGACGTTGGAGTCATGTTGCTGAACGACGATGGTGTCACTACTGCTCCGTGCTCTACATCTGTCTGTCCACTGGTTGGTCCCAGCTGCGTTGGCTGTATCGATCCGCTGGTTATAGAGCAGTTATCAAATTCATCACGTTGAATCACTGATGAGGGGACAGACATGTTTTCGAGTGGCGCGTTACCCTCAGCTACCCGTATTTGATTGATGTGCCTCTTCACGATATGACCACCATAATCAATTCGATAATGCAAATCGCCTATTCGTTCAATGACCTTACCCTTTAGCCACTTTTCCGCCGGTTTATTTCCTGATAAGAAGAACACCAAGGATCCCACATCAATTGTTCTGTATGATTTTTCATTTTTAAGAAATTGCTTTTCCATTACTTTTTTGTCAATATCCTCCGGTCGAAGAAGATCCATTCTTGTCCGAATTAGACGTCCCATAAACAGCTGCGATGGTGATTCATTGGTTGTGCTGTGGGGAGCGTTCTTGTATTGCCTTAAGAACTCGTTCAGGTTTTGCCTTAACGTTTGTGCAGTTGTCCCCATTGCCTTTAGCGCCTTTTTAACGGTCTGGACACCACGTTCGGCTTGTCCGTTTGTGGCAGGGTGGTACGGAGCAGTATACTTATGATATTTCACACCCACCTTCGTCAAATAGTCGTTGAATTCTTTTGACGCAAAATTGCTACCGTTGTCTGTAACCACCATCGTAGGGACCCCATATGCTGCAAACACATCGTCGACTAATCCAATAGTTGCATGAGCAGTTGTCGCCTTCGTAATTTTAACATCCAACCACTTACTGTAGGCATCCGTAACAATCAACAACATCATACCTTCCACGGGGCCAGCGAAGTCTAAATGTACTCTTTCCCACGGTCCTTTTGGATATTGCCAATGATGCTCGTTATAGGCCTTCGGCTTGTTACCAACTTCTAAACACCTTTCACAACATTTGGCCGTATTTTCAATATCGAAGTCAATCTTCGGCCAGTACACGAATGAGTGCGCCATACCCTTCATTTTTGTTATGCCCAAGTGGCCCGCATGTAGATTAGAAAGTACATCCTGTCGATACTTACATGGTATCACAATACGGTGTTCGAAAACTAAGCAACCACTTGAAAGCTTGTAATTAGATTCCGGCGATTTGTAACCATATTTCATCAAGCAACAGCCTTTCTCGAGTAATTGTACAATTGCTCCCAATTCAGCATCCCTACGGGTTTCAAGCGCTATTTTCTCTGCAGAAATTGGAAGTTGATTAATTTGTCGAATGATAAAAGTATCAAATGCATCAAGTTCCTTAACTTTGCTTGACAAGTTTTGCTCCTTTTCTACTCTCTGAATTGTCGACACCTCCGGAACCGCACGAGATAAATAGTCTGCGTTGCTATTTAGTTTAGATGGTTTATAAATTATGTCGAAATTAAAATTACTTAAAAAATCTGCATAATTCGCCATACGCGAGATACATAGCACAGGTAATGACTTGTCGTATTGCAGAATTTGTGTAAGTGGTTTATGATCTGTGATTAAAGTCCATTGTCGTGCATATAAATATTTGAAAAATTTCTGAACTGCCCACACAATGGCCAAAGCCTCTTTATCAATCTGAGTATATCTCTGTTCAGTTTGGCTCAACGCACGACTTGCGTAAGCCACCGGACGCTCACGTCCGTCCTGCAATCGGTGTGACAAAACAGCACCCAGTCCTGAGCTACTCGCGTCCGTAGCTAAAATCAAGGGCAATTTGGGATCATATGGAATGAGAACTAGGGGAGAAACTAATATGCTCTTAATGTCATTGTAAGCAATATCAGCCTCTTTAGTCCATATGATCTCTTTACTCTTCAACATATCCCTCAAGGGCCTCTCACGAGTAGCTAATTCGGGGATAAATGATCCATAATAAGAGGCTTTACCCAAGAATAGTTGTAGCTGTTCGATGGTGGACGGTTTAGGCGCTTTAAGTATTGCATCAATATGTTTGTTCGACTTATGTATTCCTTCTGAATCAATCATGTGCCCCAAAAAATCTACTGAAGACGCTGCGAAAATACACTTCTTTCGATTTAACTTCAAGCCACAATCTCTCATTCTCTGCAATGTAATTTCCAAAATGCGCATAAGTTCTTCAAAATCTTTGGCATACAGTAGAAAATCGTCAAAAAAATTTAGTATGTTTGGGATGCCTTGTAATATAGCTTCCATTTTTCTCTGCCATATCGCGGGAATGTTTGCGGCGCCGTATACAGCTCTTTTAGGCCTTATCAACCCATGCGTGATTGTGTTCAAAGTGAGAACGTGTGCAAATTCCTCGTCAATCGTCAGGTGGGTGTACGCGTCGGTAATATCTAAGTGAGCAAAAATGGTTGCGCCTCTCATGCGGTTGAATAAATCCTCTGGCTTAGGTATAGGATGCTCATCAATAATCATACGTGGGTTTACTGTGGGTTTATAGTTCCCTGTAATTCGAATAGCACCGTTCTTCTTGGTAACTATGTGCGTTGTTGACGCCCACTCGGAAAATTCTACCCTTTCATATACACCTGCTGCAATTTTTGCATCTATCTCCTCGGCGTACGAGTCCCTTAAGGCTATGGGTACTTCTCTAGCTTTTGCAAACACAGGTGTTGCATTGGGTTTTAAATGTATTTTTGCTGGTGGCCCCATTAGTTTACCCGCCACCTCACTGAAAACGTCATCAAAACGAGAAATTAAACCATCTAATCTTAATTTCTGTTCTCGATTGAGTACAAAAGCCTCCGATACAATAGCATTGATTGTATCTCTATCCAAGCTTACGCCTTCCGCTGTGGTGAAAAGTTCTATGAAGTTAATATCATGTGCAAAATGAGCGATCCACTCACGGCCCAACAACGAGTCAAAATCCTCCTCAACTACGTACAAGTTGAGGGACCTCTTCGTTTTCCCCATCGATACGGACACTACTACCCTTCCAATACAATTTATCTTGTGTCCCGTATAACTAGAAAATCTCCTGTCGGATTTCAAAAGCTTAGAACCGCCTCGAATTTTGTTCCAATTTCTCTGGCTTATAATGCTGCAGGGAGCGCCAGTGTCTAACTCCATCATCAACGACTTGCCGTTAATGTGCACTTCAATTAGCTTCCTTTCATGAGATCTGCTGCTGTTGACTTTGTTCACAATTTTTAGCTGCTCAACTGAGTCGTTATTGTCGTCTTCGATTGCTACCTTATCCGCTCTGTTCTGGCAAACTTTAGCAATATGCCCCGACCTTCCACATAAGTAACATTTTGCACCTCTATACTTACACCCTTTCCTCAAGTGGTTACCGCCACAGGAAAAGCACATTGTATTTGAACCCCTTGTTCCATTGTTTTTAATTTTGACAGGCGAAAATCCTAATTTACATGTTTGCTCAGTTGTCACTACATCACTCGTCTGTACCTCTCTTGCTGCTTGTTGCGTCAGCTCCCTGGCATATGCAATCTCATATGCGTCTACAAATGAATCTGGTTGTTTTGCGATCAGCTCATCACACATCGCAGATGAATGTAGGCCACAAAGTAATTGTTCTACAAGCATGCGGTCCAAGAATTCTCCATATTCGCAAAACACCGCTGCCTGTTTTAGCCGTAGGCTAAAACTGGCCACTGACTCATCTGGCTCTTGTTTCAGTGCTCTAAATTTTACACTTTCAGCGTATTTATTACGTTTCCCATCGAAGTGATTAATGAGGACACTTTTAATTTCTGCGTATGAAATATCGGCGGGTGATCTAGGGCTAACCAAAATTTTAAGTGCGGTGTTCAAATGCATCCCCATGTGAACACGTGCATAATTTGCATGATCGTCCTCGGAAACCTTTGATAGCTGCAAACCCCAATCAAATCTGGTGAAAAAAATCAGCAACTGTTCCTCCTTCACTTTGCCTGTACTCCGCAATTGAAAATTGAGGCACTTTGGACATGGCACCTGGTTGTGTTACTTGAGTTGGGTTAGCAGTAGTGATACCGCCCATTGCAGTCCGAACTGCTTCTGCGAGTATTTCGGCAATTGTCTTCATTTGTTCCTGTGAGATACTCATCTTATCCCACTTCTGACACCAGTGTTATATTTCCAAGTTTGATAAATAAATAAAGTCTCTACAGAGATTGAAGTTTTAATAAAAAGCGACTTTTATTTATTATGTAATCAATGACTGACTAAAAGTTCTTTTCAATTACAGCGAGAGAATGAACCGTTATATAGAGATGGTAAATATAAGAATGTCACGAAATGATGTAAAGATGAGAGTTATCGATCAATCTATTAAATATCCAATTATTCAAACGTAGGAACATATCAAGATATTTGTCGACTGTGTTCTTACGCTTCGCTATAATTAAGCAATACTTGGAGCAATTTATAGTTACACCATAATTACGGAATTACGTTCTTTATGATTATGGGCTAAACATTTACTGAATGGGGGGGGGGGGGGTAAAGCTCCCCAAGTGGCCTTATGCCTGTGCTTCAAGAAATGAAAATCCGTTTGCAATCACTAAGATGAAAAGTATTACATATTGTATCTTACGGTATGTTTTTGGGAAATATGTTATTGCTTGTTTTTGGATACAATTAGTCTTCCTTATTCACGTTATTTTAATTCCACAGTAGTATATTATAATTCTGAAGGGACCATTTTCATTTCTTATTTGTTATAAATTTAATTTATTAATTAATATTTTAATTAAATAATTATTAATTTAATTACTTAGTCATTATTGATTACTTCCCTTTAAATTATTGATTAATTTTTCATCTATTTACAGACACGTATGCAAAGTTTATCACCGGCTACTTCAAAATTAAACATCACAGCAACATTTCAGAATATGGTTAGAAAAGAGGGTATATTTAGGTATACAATTCCATCACTTGCCGTGAACTGTTTAAGGCCTTTTTAATTGCTACTTTTGAAATTTGCAGACCGATAAGAGGTGTTACGGCCGTTGTGGCAGGTGCTGGACCAGCTCATGCTCTGTACTTTGGTTCCTATGAAATGTCCAAAGAGCTTATGACGAAAATCACCACACATAATCACATAAATTACAGTAAGTTATTTAAGTCATATCAACTGTTTGATTGTGAAATATCATCACTCTTTATGTAAACACCTCATTCCTTCGTAGTGGCCTCCGGAGTCATTGCCACTCTTATACATGATGCTGTGTCGAATCCGGCTGAAGTCATAAAGCAACGTATGCAAATGTATAATTCACCATACAAGTCGGTGATGGCTTGCATGCGTGGCGTTTACCAGAGTGAAGGATTAAAAGCTTTCTACCGCTCCTATTCAACGCAACTGGTAATGAACATCCCAAATCAGACAATACACTTTACCACATATGAGTTTTTCCAAAATAGGGTAGGTAAAGCCAATATTAAAAAAATTTAAGAAATTTATTATAAGTTTTCTATTGATGCACCTAAATAGTTGAATCATGAACGGAAATATAATCCACCAGTTCATGTGATAGCTGGTGGTGCAGCTGGAGCTTGCGCTGCGGCAGTTACCACACCTCTGGATGTTGTTAAAACACTATTGAATACTCAAGAGACTGGCTTGGTGAAGGGCATGATGGAAGCAATTAAGCAGGTAAGAGTAAATGTGTAAATGCAGTATAAAATAAATGTTTTACAAACTAGATGTTGTCATCAATACACATCTATCAATCAGATTGTCCTTGATTTTAAATTGGTGTAGTTCAATAACAATATTAGTTTACTTGTTATATTATTTTTCCAATTTGAACATCCTTTTTTGTTCCATTATAGATTTTTTGAAAAGTAAAAGCATATTTTTTCTAAAAAATTTCAATAATTTCTTTAATAACTAAGATTATAATCATTTTTATATATTTTTTATAAATTTACATTATATCAATTTACCTAAATTTTAATCTATTTTTTATCATAAAAACTCCTTGGATAAGCGGTCAGCATTTTTTTTTTTTAATAATGGCTTTAGTATTACATATGACAAAATAAATAATAAAGATAAGGATGGCTAAATCCCAAATATATGTATGTCTTTTTGTAATTTTAGATTTTTTATTTTATTTAATTTTTTTCTGCATGAACGTAACATAGTCGATCATTATTTTTTCGATAACATCTATAATAATACAAATAATTAGCTTAGAATTATTTTGTGTGTGTGTTTTTAATATATGTATATTTTTTTGTTAAACAGGATTATATATCGTATTCGTTATTTTATTGCAATTACTCCTGAACTAGGAATTTATCACAAATAGTACTAAGTATATTTATTAAACTCCTTTATTTTACAGATTTACACTGTGGCTGGACCTCTTGGATTCTTCAAAGGATTAACGCCGCGCGTTCTTTACTCAATGCCTGCTACAGCTATTTGTTGGTCCACATACGAATTTTTCAAATTCTACTTATGCGGCTTGGATCGTGACCAGTATAAATCAACAATAACTGGTAAAAATATGCTGCAGCCACGAAAAACTTCCACCATTGTTGATGATGCTCAATTGCGCAATGCCTATGTGCTACCAGTGTCCGAAAGTACCGAAGATGGGACAAAAACATCCAAAGAAACGAACACACAAACAACACCACCACAATCGCTGCCAACGGGGCCTATCAAAACGGTATGTGAGTTATCTTCCGCTGTGGGCAGTACACCAACACTCAATTTGACCACAAGACACACAGACGTGAAAAGTCCATTCGACAGAGGATTCTCGAGTACATAAAGTAATGCTTGATATGGTACCTATACATACATTCAAAATATCAACAACGTTCAATTGTACGCCTCAAACCACACACCAACGAATCACACAGTAGTCCCAACACAATACTCGTCGTCGTCTTCGTTCAGCGTTACACGGTGTCTCGCCTGTGAGTTCCAGCAGCACCAGCCAATTACGCTTATACCCAACTGTTTCTACGGCCGCTATTCTGTTTCTTTAAAAGAATGGAATTGTTTGCCGTACTATTATAACGATTGATGGTGGGGGCCCGAAAGAAAATCTAACGAGCGTTTCAAATCACTTGTAAAGACAATGAATTAGGCGATGGATCCTGTATTTTTCTTAAGATTTTCTTTGAATTGTAATTGCAAATCTTTGTTTGCCTCGAGGGATCTTCAAAAAGCTTGCATTTCTAAACAATCACCATCATACAAAGAACTGCAAACAATGAAAGCTTTTTCGTGGTTGAAAACTATTGTCATGTAATATATATATATTTAAACAAAACCCCTTAATCGTTATTATTTTTAAAATAAACTATGTATATGAATATATGTATGTTATATAAAAAGAAACTCCCTTATAGAAAATAAACATTAAAACAATAATTCCAAATCATAAAGGAAAAATCAATTTGTAATAAAATTACAGAGAAAAACAAAAATAACCAAGGAAAATTGTTTCGTTATGTTTCCAAAATTGAGAGAGAAAAAACGATATATCGATATCATCTAATTTTATTTTATTTTTGCTTTAAGACGGCCCTAGGTTATATGGTTTTGTTTTGTGTAAGTAGTAAGCTGTTTCAAATTAATGCATACACCAATAATTCCTCAATCTTAATTAAAATGAATTTCGCTCAATCAATCTACTGTTTTTAAAAGGATTTTTAACTTACCGCAGATATATAACGTGTAAAACTAAATAAAGAAAAAACAATCGTTCTTAAACCAACGTCTACCTTAACACAACATAACATGAAATCAAATAGAACTGTTGATGTATTCACCACTGGAGTTAGTTTTATACACTCCCTGTTTATTACAAATCTTATTATTATTATTATTACTAATTATTTACATTTAAGTATTGATTTATATTTTCGTTAGGACTTTTCACATTGTTGGAAATGACATTAGTTGGTTTAGCCGGAAGAGCAGCGAAATAAAAATCCGAAATTTTTATTTATTTTGTATTATCAACCGCAAGTTTACATTTTACTTCTAAAGACAAAAATTGTAGCTATATATTGTTTATTAAATCGTATGCCACCAATTTTAGTTCTGAGATCGATCGTTTATCCCATGTAATGCAAATAAACGAATAACCTAAATATTGTTATATTTATGTATTATTATTTACTTTTTCTAAGAAATGTTTGTTTTTCAACAATCTTTTTGAGCGTATAATTACTATTACAATAAATTGGTAGTGCTATTAAAATAGCATTTATATAAAACCCTAAAATTATATAATAAGAATGAATTACATAATGAGAAAAAAACTCTAAACTTGTTATCGTGAAACGACACCATAAACAAACAAAAATTACCACTATGAGATACTTGTAAAAAAATCAACATCTATGTATCTACATAATTGTACGAAAACAAAAGCATAATAAAATTGTTTTTATGTCAATTAAAAATAAATTCATATGTTGTACGTTTACTTCATTTTTCTCTTTTTACTTAAAAGTGGCTACTAAATTATATCTTCATGTTGCATTTTTTATTATCACTTGAAAATGTTTATTTTCGGTGAAATGAATTATTAAAGAAAAGTAACCTTCAAAAAATGGTCAATGTAGTACGATAATGTCAACTTAATACTGGTCTCAAAAGTGGGTATTAAGTTCGAGTTTAGCCGCTAAAATCAAATGTAAATCTGCAAAAACAGAATAAAATTATAATTTATTATTGCAACTTTTTTTTATAACTTGATTGGAAAATGTTTATTTTCGTTGAAATGAATTATTAAAGAAAAGTAGCCGTGAATAAATGGCCAAATTAGCGCGATAATGCGAACTTATTACTAACTCGAACTCAGTACCCACCTTAAACTCGAACTTAATACCCACCTTAAAGGCCACTATGAAGTTGTGATTATTGGGCTAAATTGGTTATTTTTTCACTGTTACTTTTCTTTAAAACGCATATAAATTGTTCAAAGAAGTTAAAATAATATATGAATTAAAAAATATTTAAGTTTAATACTTACTTTAATACAGCGTGTTTTTTCTAGGTTGCATTTTAGAACATTTGACGCTTGCAATGTTGCCGGACACATGAATGTTTTGCGCAACAATATGTTTCCGTAAACATTTCCATACACATTTATGTTAATAGCAAAAACAATTGAAGAAGAATATGGGAAAATCAAAGATTATAGATTTCAGGAAGATGGGAGATTGGCTTGCGTCATACCAAATGTTGCATTTACCAGATTAGTTCAATACATGTTTGTAATCTTTTATTTGTTTTTCGTTTTTATTTTTTTAAATAAAAAATGTAATTTTCTTAATGAAACAATGTTAAATTTTAGGCAACAACAAACAAATTACATTTTCCCCATTATGGAAATTTATTTCGTGCTCTTAATTTCTTTTTATTTGCATTTTAATGCTATGTCAATACTTGTCGTATACGCGTTTGGTTCGAGTATTAAACTAATGTGGTAAATGGTTTGATGTGCTCAGTAGTTGAGATTGCACCCATCTGGGTAGCCTTCGCTGACAGCTGGACACACGTACTTCCCTGGTCCTGGATTGCTCTCAATGTCGTCGACACGTAGGAAATGGATTCTGACGGTAAAATTGCTCTTAGAATTCCGTTTTTCATCAAATAGGACAGCATTTTTTAATAAAGATCAGTAATTTTCTTAATATAGAGAATAAGGATGTGTTGGGATTATTTTCCCCAGATTAAACATCATGTGAGAATGCCGTAATGGAAGCATTAAACAGCAAAGTGTTTAATCCAGTTCTTTAACCACACTAGTGCCCAAATCATCGGCGGAACGTTATCTGTGATGTGAGTTTACTCCTACATTAAAGTTAAATAATAAGAAGTAAACTGAAATCTCCTAATATTTCATTAAAAAAAAACAAGTATTCAAATTTATTATTTGAACATTTTATTTAATATATAATTGTATATATAATATGTACAATGTTGTTAAAATTCAGCACCATCGGGAATTTTTCTCCGAAACATGAAATACGTCACCTATGAAACTTGATTCGCAATTCAATTTAAATTGGATAGCTACATACTTTCTGGAATTATTTTCTCGCTCTCTCAATGAGAGCACATGTAGACATGTAGGTTTGCGTTATTTCCCCTAAGAAAAAATTGCAGATGGATCCGATGTTGAAAAACGTCAATCAAGAGTGGCAGGAAACAAAAGATGATCTTTCGATATTAAGATCTTGATCCATACCTAGAAATTTATCAAATCACAAATATATACGCAAATATATAAAACAATACTCAAATTTGCAAAAAAAATAAAGTAAGAGGCATAAAAAACTATTTAATTAAATCAGTTATAAATTCAAGCATTTATTGATAATAAAATAATAATAAACAATAAATATGAAATAAGAAATTCATTAAAAAAAAAAAAACTAATCAAATAAGAGAATCCATGCCACGACGTTTTGACCGTTGCCCCAATATTGGACGTGGTTTATATAAATCGTCACTCGAATATCGTTGTTGTTGCGATAGTTTTGCCACTGTCGCTCTATGCCGATCCATTTTTTTAGAAAGAGCTAAAGGAACGAAATATACTTGTGTATTAAAAAGTCTAAATTTTAAATTTTGTATTGACTTTATTATGTTAAGAAGGTTAGAATTCATTCCGCATGTCGGAAATGCCAACATAGTTAATGAGCGGAGAAAAGCTATATTTATAAAACTATTTGCTGTTCGGTAGGAACTGTGATGGGTCCCATGACCCCTTGTATGCAATACGGGCATGCGATCATTGCAGTTTTAAAATATTGCCGAAAGCATTCCTAAAAACCAAAATAGTTATTTATATATTCCTGCGCTATAATATTCTTATAAGCACACACATGTTTTTGCGAAGTGTTCAGATTGTTTAGCAAATACGCAATACATATTTTTATGTATTGCATTACGATAGCACCAAGTTTAATTTTCAGCCAAATTAAATGTATGGGAGGTTAAAAATTTGCACAGAGTTCATGCTCTTTTTATTATAATAAACTATAGTTTTTGTGCGGAATTTCAATTAATGTGAATTTTTCTGACGTATATTGGGAATGACAAAAAATAATGATTTTTTTATATATACATATAGAATGAGATAAAGTAAAAAGAAAAGTTATAAATCAAATAAGAAATTGAAATGCACACACTGTACATACCTGTATTTTTATCAATTTCCTCATTCTCCTTCGAACTAATACTTATATCTGAAGGCGTTGGAGATGTATTTAATTCCACGTCTTCACCTTTGTTTATGGAACATCTCTTTTGAGGTGTCTTTTCATAATTGTCACAGCATATACTCGATTTACGTTTTAATGTTGAGGAGCAATTACGATTGTGATTGTAGTCATCTTCACTGGATAATAATTCAATACCTTCATCTATGGGCGAATTGAAATGTAAACTGTTTACTGCACTTCGACATAAATCCATTGTACGATTGAGAAAATTCAGTTTATCCTCAAAGAGCTTTTGCATATTTTCAAAATACAACAAGTCAGAGCAATTGTCTTCGTCGCATTTATCTAAGAATGCCGAAGTTGATGGTAACGTCATACCAATCAAGAGGCCTTCTGCACATAAGTCTACACATTGAGTTTGAGGATTAACCAATAGATTGTTTAAAATAACAACATTGTGCTGTTTACGTTCATTTGTGCTATTGTTCGTGGACTCTTCTTGGCCTTTTTGCAAATCTACAGAAAGAATAAATTTGATTACTTTCGAAAAGCTTGACTAAAATGTCAATTACCATTTGATTTGGACGATGCATTTTCAACAGTATTATTCGACGATTTTGATTTCGAACTTGTGTTGCTTGACTTGTAGTTTTGAGAACCATATTTGCCACTGCTATCGGCTCTATCCCCGTCGTCATCATTCGAGTCTGTAGATTTACGTCTGTATAGCTTTTGTTTGGCTTCTTGGTGATCATCATCTTTACGCTTCGATGTCGAAGACGACGATGAATGATCGCGGTGAGAACTAGAGGATGAATGCCGCTTCTCACCAGAAGAGTAAGAGGAATGTTTTGTATATTTGGAAGAGGAATGTGAGGTATAAAGTTTCCCTGACTCCCTTTCACTAGTGGATTTATTCTGAGACGATGAAACAGAATGTTTACTGGATGATGAAGATGAATGTTTACCACTGCTCCCATGTTTGCTGTCTTTGTTCCTATAATGGTCTCTTTCTTTTTCTCTGTCATGAGACCTTCGACGTTCTTTTGAATGTTTCTTATGCTTAGACGAAGATGAATACCTTTTGGAATGATCTCTATCATTTCTTTGTGTCGACACTGGGGACGGTGTTGCAGCGGAGCTTTGGGAAAAGGGTGGTGTTGGAGTGGCTGTAGGTGTTATAGTATGTGTGGGAGTTGACGGATGTTTCGGTGTTGAGAGCTGAGGCGATTTCTCTTCTGCACTAAACTCTTTAATTTTGTCGACAACAACAACATGCTTTGTAGTACTTGTTGGAGTCGATGTGGAATCTTCAATGCTTGAGCCAAAACTTAGCTCCTGAGCATTGGGAGTACACTCTCCGTCGTCTTCCCTTTGTACCAAATTGGAACTATTATTATTAAATTTAAAATTATCGCCTTTAGTATCTTCCAGCGATTTGGTAGAAAGTGCGCATTTATTATCTTCAGATACAGCACATTCTTGTGAGTTAGCTAAAGGCTTTCGCTCTGTCCCTTCGAACTTAATCTCGTCTTTCTTTATATCAAAATGTAATTCCATATCCTTACATTTTTCACTGTTAATACCATTCGGCTCGCTGGAACTTTCATTAAATTTGGGCATTTGAGCTTCTTCTGAAATGTTGGCAGTAACAGCATCCTCTTGAGAGCTTCTTTGTAAATTATCTTTGATTACAGGTGACAAGCGTGTATCGCTAGAAACACTTGAATATTGGGAGTCTTGAGAATTTCTGCAATCCATAGACTGGCTTGCATCTTTATCCATATGTACTGATACATAGTTATTAGAGTTCTGTCTATCGTTACCATCTTTTGCTTCCGTCATAACAGTTCCATTGCTGTTATCATCTTCTTTCTTATAGTTTTGTTCAGGTGAGGAATCCTTTGCTTCAGTTTTCAGCTTGCAAACTTCCGACTTCACTTCAGCATCGGCATCCATTTTTAAAAGAGGCTCAAAAGGTGGAGATTCGTCATCATCCACTAATTTCTCATCCATTTCCATGTCCACTTCCGTTTTGTCCTCTCCATCGATTTCCGACTTCATTGTGGCTTTGTCAGAATCCGGACTGACTTGCTCTAAATCATTTGGTAATAAACTACATGTTTCAACTTTTAAAGGAGGTGGTGGGGCCGTTAACGGCAGAGGTGGAGCAGTGAGTGGGTGCATAAGAGGAGGTGGTGGAGGGTCGTAGATTTTCTGTGGCGGTGGTAAGCCTAAATATTTGTAAGCTATTTCTTCTATTCTAGGTTGAAATACGCTTCCAATCTTAGGATTCACTACCTGATCAACTATTCGTTCCACCCCTACATCCAAAAAACCAGATCTGGAAAAGAAGACACATAAACATGGAATCTAATAGCTAGCTGCGTACACATTACTCTGTTATATGACGCCGTAGTTTTTCCCTTAGTTGGTTTTTATTTAAATCTGGAGTCCACAAAACTCCAGACAAAAATTTCTTTACTGATGTGTCTACACGTTGCCGAAGATTTTGGTATGCAGGTTTTGTATCGACGTCGGACATAGAGTCCTTGCGAAACTCATCAAACACTCCTTGCGACTTCACCTCGTGCACAATTTTCTCCACAATATTATCCATTCTATTTGTAATTGGACGGTGTTTTACAAGTTCAATATGATAATGAAACCATTTCCAAAATACGCAGAATTGGTGACTTTTTGTCAAAATGATCTAAATCTACAATGTCAACTAACGTTAGCTAAACAATTGTTCTATAGCTATTTTACGAGATAAATAATGTATAACGTAAATAATGTAATACGTACTTAACAGAAGAACTGTGTATTCATGTGTCAAGAAAGACCACAAATTAATTATAATTTGCAATTTGATTAATTGTATTTGCATTAATTGTAGAAAGATTTCGTTATTGTTTACAATTACATGAATAGATTTAAGTTGTTTATCCGGTCAAACAAATGTGGGAAACATATGAGACTATACACTGAATGGTCCCCAAGACTAAATATAATCAAAACGTCTGATGTCAACAAACGCTTTCATTTATGATCATAGTTAAGCGCCGTTCACACAATCGGCATAATCGATACTGCTGCATGTTTATGGGATCGATAACACATTTACCGATTATTTAGTCATCGCCGACAAGTCGTATCAATCCGACACACTGTAAGATACTTTACAAACACCGACATTCCGTCCGGAATAACTGATAGTCTGTAAAGCGCATAATGCGCCATCCAAGTTATAAGTTTATCTGGGGTGAACATATTCTTTTGAAAATGTATGTCACATTAGTGTAATACATTTCTTAAAAAGATGCGAAAGGCTTTGAAGAACATACGGATGTTAAAATTACATAAAATTTTTTTCCTTGGCGGTCGCGTTATTTATGTGAACAAATGTTGCATATATTTGAATTTAGAGTACATAGGAATTTCTAGTTTCCATGGTAATGCGTCGTCCAGACTATAATCGATAAATGTGTTATCGATTATGCCGTCGAAAATAACTTATAGTGTGGCCAATAGATTGGAGCACTATCGTCCGGATAAAAGGTTGAGTTAAGCGGACCTTAGACGGTCGGATAAACACTTCGACAGAGGTTCGTCTATTTGTTGTGTGTTCGTTCAAGTTTTGCCCTTACACTGCACGAACAAATGTGATGACAACATGAAAGAATAAGAAGAAGCATAAACAAACAATGAAGTTGTATGAAGATTTATGGGTGAAACCATTTTTACTGAAAAAGGCCGGTACTCTGTTCGGTTTTCGCGTTGAAACTCCATACAAAACCAAAAAATGCGAAAAATTTGCGAAATTTTTTCCATTTGTGATACTTTGTTTTTTCGTGTTGAAAAACTGACGTTTATAGCACGGCGCCATTTGCAATGTGAATTAAGAAATTATTTATTTATTAAAAACTATTTGTGCGGGTTTATAAATCAAACACGGGCCATATTTTTGTTCCGAAACTATACAAAGGATCAAAGGAATAGCAGATCAATCGCCCAAGGAAAAATAAAATGTTATTTTGTAAAAACAAGCAACAACCACCAGCTTAATCCAATATCGCTCCCTGTAAAATAGCGCTCCAAGCTACCTAAAAAAACGCCGCTTTCTATGTGCGAAATAATGATTTCCATAAAAATTTTTCGCAAGAATGAACATAGTACCGGCCTAAAAATGGAAGAAAATCCTGGTATATGTGTCAAAACAATGATTCCTGAAGTAATCCACATTTAATATATTACAAATTACTTGATGAATTTCAAAATACTTGTCGCCTTGTTTTCCATTGATTGAAAGTGTAAATTTTCCACGTTTTTGCCGAACATCCCCTTGATTTGTACCTTTCAACCAGAAAAAAAATCAAAGTTGTTTTGATTTTATGCCAACACGTCCCCGCGACAGCCGAACACGACCTTATACTATCGCAAGGCATATTAAAGAGGTAAAGTCATGCAATCAGGTGACTAATATCGACATTCATCTTGTCAAAGGCTTTGGTTACGTTTAGTAGGTTTGTTTACATTCTTTGTGTACATAAATATTACAATACAACAACACTACACATACAAAAAATGTCAACTTAAGTGACCTGCCATTTTAGTTTGACTTTCTAAATATCATGGGGTGTACACACGTTTGCTCGTGACTTTACCTTTAATTAATATGCCTTGATACTATCGGATTTGTCGCCGCAACGTGTTGTGTCGCAGGGTTTATCCGACCGTATAAGGTGTCCTTTACATATCATGCGTTAATCCGTGTCTTGATGGAAGGGTTGATATATTCAAATTTGAAGCACTTTAACAAAACTTTTGCTTTCAAAGAGAAAATTCAACTCTTTAATCAACGGACGCATTAATGCATGATATGTAATGCGCTTTACAGACTTTCAGTTATTCCGGACGACAGTGCTCGTGTCGAACATATCCAATATATTGTGCACCATATAAGTTAAGTCCGAAGGCATAATAATAATAATAATAATTTATGGCGATGACTAAATAATCGGTTAATGTGTTATCGATCCCATAAACATGCAACAGTATCGATTATGCCTTCGGACTTAACTTATAATGTGCACAATATATGGGATATGTTCGACACGAGCACTGTCGTCCGGAATAACTGATAGTCTGTAAAGCGCATAATGCATAAACTTATAATCTGGACGCCTCATGAGATGAATGACAAATATTTCGGATTTATCGTAGCAGGGTTGCATTCTTGTGCCTTTATATAACAACTGCGTACTCAGTGTTCACCAATTTTGGCGCGGTATTGTAGCAAACAACCCATCTACCAACAACAATAACCCATTATAACAAAAAGAGTGGCGTTGAACGCGAATTTTTCCTTTTCTGTATTATTTTTCGGAATTATTTGCTGTAATATTACAATTATATATAAAAATTGTGTGTAAATATTCTCGATCTAAATTATGTGAAGCAATTCCCCGTAAATAGACGACAGTTTTTTTTGTGAAGTTTGCAAAAAACTTCTTGCAGTCTGTAAATGCAAAGCACGCTTTATAAAAGAACAAAACAATCACGGTAAAGATGGAAATTGATAGTGTCACAAATGAAAGCGCGACAACGGTTGCAAAAGCGAGGCTACGACGGAACAATATGAACAAATTTGTGCATCAATCCGACAGAGATCGAAATCAGGAAAATATAGACGATAATTTAAATGTTCCCAAGACATCAGTGGAGACAAAATTGGAAGACGAAGATCCAAGAGATTCCACGAAAGTCGAGGAAAAACAGGCGTCGCGATCGAGTACTCCGAACGCTTTAAATTCATCAACCCCAAGAAGTACGTATATGGATGATTCTAGTTATTGCTATTTTCACATATACCTTTATCTACATTACAATTACAGGGAGGAAAGATCCTCTTGCAAATCTTCATTCCAATTTGAGCCCTAAATATATTGGATTTGTAACTCCAACTACTAATTTAGATGGTAGTGGTGATGAAGGAGGACGTAAAACGAGAAGACGCCACAATATAAATAATAATAGCATAGACACATCTCTAACGAACAATAATTTAGATGCATGCGAAGATATAACAGCACAATTGCTAGGATCCCATGACACCTCACTAGGGTACGTTCGTCGCATTCCCAAGGATGGAAATGATTCGCCTGAAGTAAAAAATGGAAAAAAGAAGGAATTTGTCAGTCCAATCGACAAATTATTGAAAAAGAATGGTTCTGTAGTAGATAAAGAAATATTGCCTAATGAAGAGCGCAACATAGAAAGGGACAACATATCAGGTGAAGGAAAAGAACAAGTACCCGAAGAAAACGTTGAAAAAATAGAAGCAGATAAACCTAATTTGACGGAAGAGACGAGCAAATATGAAGAAGAAATGTCTGACACAGCACATACTACTGGTACAAGTTGTAATACTGAGGAAGTTAGTACAAAAAATACAGAAAACCCTTCGCTCGAATGCAATCAATTGGTAAATGAAACTAATCCACATGAATTCGACAAGAAAGAAATTTCTGAATTGGCGGATTTAGACACTAATAATGAAGATTTGCGTCCTGACAATGGAGTGAATGTTGCAGAGGTCCAATCGCTAGGCAATTTCCTAGAAGAGAACATTAGGATTTGTAATGATTCTGATCATAAAGTAGAATCTGACAACAAAGTCGATGTAAATGGTAGCGATCGTGAAGTAGAACCAAAAACCAGAGAACACGTTACTGATTCATCTGAGATATATACCAAAGAAGTTAATGAAAATGGCAAATCACCTGATATCGATATGAACAGTAAAAATTTGAAGGAAGTGCATGGTATTTTTATTAAATCTGAAGAGCCTTCAACTGTAAATGATGAAGAAGGATTCGAGACCGAAGAGGCTGCACAGATTATAGAAAAAAATCCCGAAACTATTGAACACATGGAGACCTTAGAGACAGAGAGCAATACAGGATTTGTTGTCGATGCTACGGCTGCTAAGTCGCCATCCGCTGTTAGTATGGATAGTGCTAAAGGATCCTCCATCATAAACGAAGTATCTTGGATGAGTTTTGTGGTGGGTGATTTATTCTGGGGTCAAATATACAACTACTGCTACTGGCCATGCATGGTTTGTCCCGATCCGGATGGTAAATCTATATCGACCAAAGAGAGCAATACTTCTGGGGATCAACACATAATGGTACACGTTCGATTTTTTGCTGATAACGCTCGTCGTAATTGGGTTAGGCGTGAAAATCTTATGCCGTTTACAACGTTGCAGCAATATCAGGATCGTTTAGAAGAATGTCGAGAAAAATATGGAGCGAAGAGTGCAAAATTCAGAATGTTTGTCCCAAAAAAGAAACAAGAATCCGTTTGGTACGAGGCAGTTAAAGAGGCAAATATGGTTGCCGATGTCCCTTATGAAGAACGCTTAGAAAAGTTCTATGAAATATTCGATAAATCCAAGTAAGTGAAATCCAAGTAAATTCAAAATAAAGTTTTCCGAAACAATGAATTGAAATTCGTATTTCTAACTGGTCGAAACGCGTACTCTGTCCAGATTATATCTGGAACGCCAAAAGATAATTACTTATATCGAACCACATGGCAAGATTAATGAAATCCTCCAACGTTTGCAGGAGCGTAATAATTATGAAATCACGGTTGTAGTTTTTCAAAGTAAAGTAAATTAGTTATTTGAAAGATATTTTTACAGGATACTTCAAAGCTTAATGTTGGGTTTATTTGTGGTTCTTTCGTTTCAACCTCAGTACTGATATATTCCTCGGTATTTCTAATGTTTTTATTAATTTTAACAATTTGTAATGAATATTAATAGTAGACGACAACCTTGTGTAGTAACAACAATTACGTATTTTTTCAGAACAACACAAAAAATGAAACAACAACGGCGGAAATCTATGTATGTTCCAGGCGCTCGTCAGATATCTGCGTCGGATGGCGAAAGTCTTTATGGATCGCATGAAAATGTAAATAATTTGACTGTACCAATCAAACGTGAGAGATCTACTTCGCCATTCAGTCCAGCCTATTCACCCATTAAAAATATGACTTTCAAGAAACGCAAATTGAGCAGAGACGTAGCAGTGAACAATTCTGAAACTATTGTGGTATCACATGAAAACATATCTAGGTGTGAAGAAAATACATCGAATGATATGGAGTCTTCAAATTCCTCACATCTTGTAAAAGCAAGAAAATCGTTACAAGATATGGAAATATTCAATGGACTCGAATTCCAAAAGTTTTATTTTGCAATGAGGGATTACGTTTTGGAGGATAATACTAATGAAGAATTGGATAAGAGTTTAGTTGTTGCTGTACGCAACATTTGGGCACTTAAACAATTAAGCCGGCAACAAATGTTAACTAAGTTGAACATTTCCAACGTTTCCGAAACATCACAGATTTATACAGGGACAAATGAGAATGTTAAACGTTTGTCGAATCGTTTAAAAAGTATTATGATTCGAAAGTCTCTTCAATCCCAACGTTCCTCATTTGATTTAACCAGTGATGTTCCAGATACTTCCAAACAAGTTAAGGAATCTCTAAATTCTGTCGAAAAGCCTAAAAAAGTTGTTAATCGCCCCATTATGGAAGTTATTGATGATATTTTCGAATTAGATAATAAATACCTTTTTAAAGGCATGGGTCGTGATCCTGTGTGCAAATACTGCTACAAGCCGGGAGGCAACCTACGGCGATGTTCGAAAAATTGTCACTCCTGGATGCATGTGGATTGCATTAACAAAACCTTTACCCCAAACGGCAAACTAAAAAAGTCATATAAAAAACCACTTGCTGTCCTAAATCCTGTAAATGATTCTACTACTGAAAATAGCAGTACCACATCATCTACGCAGGATTTGTTAACGACTGATACCTCCGATGTACCCCCAACGGCAGCGCCTCATATAACTTCAGAAAGTGAAATTGAAGTGGTATGCAGGGAATGTGCAAATAATGAACCCATGAAGTGCATGGTTTGCAATTTAACTGACTCTGGTAAACTAGACGATCCTCTAGTTAAATGCTCCATGAGCCAATGTGAACGCGCCTTTCACCCATCCTGCTGTAAATATTGGCCACAGTCGAAAATTACAATTTCAAAAAATCATATTGAATCTTTCCGATGCCCTTCTCATGTTTGTCACACATGTGTCTCAGACGACCCAAAGGGTAAATTTCAACAGTTGAAGAATGCCAGACTAACAAAGTGCGTTAAATGCCCAGCATCGTTTCATACCGATTCGACGTGCATCCCGGCAGGTTCACAAATTTTAACGGCTGCCCACATTATATGCCCCCGACATGCAAGTCTTAAACATGATATGCTTATCAATGTTAACTGGTGTTTCTTTTGTGTTCGCGGTGGTCAGGTTGTGTGCTGTGAGACGTGTCCTACAGCTGTACACGCACAATGTTTAAAAATTCCAATTGATCCCAATGAAGGATACATTTGCGAGGAATGCGAATCTGGTAGGATGCCCCTCTACGGTGAAATGGTGTGGGCAAAATTCACAAACTTCCGTTGGTGGCCAGCAATTATTTTACCGCCAACTGAAATCCCAAAAAATATCGCGAAAAGGGCTCATAATCCGTCTGATTTTGTAGTGAGGTTCTTTGGTACACATGATCATGGATGGATTTCAAGGCGAAGAGTCTACCTATATCTGGAAGGTGATAGTTCAGAGCCCCCCAAGTCCAAAACGTCAAGTAAGATTATTGCTGGATATATTTAAGGTTGTTATATAAGTAAACCTTTTTCAATCACTTTCTAGGTCTGGATATTAGCTACAACCGTGGTGTAGAGGAAGCCAAGCAAGTATATGAAATTATTAAGGCCAAAAAGCTTCAACAACGCAACCTCAATGAAAACAAGGAAAAACTACATCCGCAGCCGTATGTGCGTATTAAGGCTAATCGGGCAGTGCCCCCTGTAAAATTACATGTAGACATTGATAGCGTTAGTAAATGCGATTGTGATCCCAATGATGATAACCCCTGTGGCCCAGACACCAATTGTCTTAATCGTGTACTTTACCATGAATGCAACCCAAAAGTATGTCCAGCTCGAGAACGATGCCAGAATCAAATGTTTGAATCTCGTATATCTCCTCGACTTGATGTCGTTTACATGAAAGAGCGTGGATTCGGCTTAATATGTCTGGAACCAATAAAAGCCGGATCATTTGTTATTGAATACGTTGGCGAGATAATAAATGATGATGAATTTCGGGCACGTATGGCACAAAAGTCATTAGATCGTGATGAAAATTTCTATTTTCTTTCCGTGGAAAAGGATTACATTATTGATGCTGGTCCCAAGGGCAATTTGGCACGTTTTATGAATCACTCTTGTGATCCAAATTGCGAAACACAAAAATGGTCGGTGAATTCATTAAATCGCGTTGGTTTATTTGCCATCAAAGACATACCTGAGGTACGATATAAACCAATATAGCATTATTGAATATCTTGTTTTATTTTATTAAAATATTTTAATATTGAAAATTAACAAATTTGTTTTCAGAATACCGAGCTAACATTTAACTATCATTGGGATGATTTATTGGGCAATGAAAAGAAGACCTGCTATTGCGGATCCAAGAATTGTTCTGGGGAAATTGGTGGAAAATTGAAAGAAGCCGAATCGAAAGTATTGTTTTCCTATTAATACAAATAATAGATAATATAAATGTAATTTTTGCAGGAGTCTACTCCAGGGGCAGAGGATTTACCTTCGAAGACAACGAAAGGAAGACCAAAAAAATCAAAATTGAAAACTTTGAAACGTTTACCCTCAAAAGCGGCAATAGGAAAACGTAAAACAACAGCAAAAGTGAAAGCAAATGGCGCTAAACGTAAACCAAATAAAAAAATAGCTACCAATGCCGCCGTACCTCCAAACAATGTGCCACAAATGAGTGATTCAAACAAGGATGAAAGTGACGTAGAAACGATAACAACAAATACATCCCCAACTCCAGAAAATGCAATCTGTTAATGGTCTTAATTTTTCATAACATGTAAAATACTTTTTTATTATATATTTTTGATTAGTGTTAGTTTAACTCATTTGCATATACATAAATTTTTGCAGTACGTACATACTTTTTTTATTTTACAAATATTTACTTTGCATTTTCTTAAGAGCTTACGGGGGTATTATGTACGTTTTGTTTTTCCCATTCCATATTTTCATCGCCGCCACGATTTTTATGATTCACTTTTGTTATTCTCTGACGAGATTTGTTACACATTAATGGAAGTTTTGATTTTTTAAAATTAATTATTATCGAGAGCATTTAAGTTAGATCAACCATACATTCTTATATCGATATACATACATGATAAGTTTGCACGATTACACTACACATATATTTATATAATGTTTAAAAGGGATAGATACCATAGTCACCGTTTTGTTTCTGCTCATTTATAATATATATTCTAATAAGCATAAATAAAGAGATTGGGTGAGCATCATATTATGTCTGTTAACTGCTGTTATACATGCTCCCATTTTTTAAAGAAATAAATTTAAACCAATTTTTTTTGGTGTATTTAATATAAATCGTTTGTTTATTTAGGGCATTTTAAATACGCGAGCAAAAAAGACAGAATTCTTGCAAAGAATATGCACATTAAGCTCCACCTATAGGTGAACAGAAATTTTCAGCCGCATTGTATAAGCATCCATGGATTGGACACACTCAAAACCAATTTTTAACATATAGAAATGACCTATCTACATATTGGTATATGCATTGTTTGCCAGCATCTTCTAAATTGTTGCTATGGGGCATATATGAAACGGGGTGTCGAGAAACCAATTGGTCACAACGGGGAAAATAAGCACAAAGTAAAATTGTTCAGGTTAGATCTTCGTAACATTCGGGGAAACTGAAAACTAAACATACATAAGTTGATCGATAAAGACGATGGTACTCAAAAACACGGCCACCCGAATTCCTTTATGACATATAGTTTTCCGAGTTCTCTCCGATGATACAAACATATATTCCTCTTCAAATAAGATTAAGTGCATTTATGTATTCATTGTCAAATCTTGTATTTGGAAACTATTGCCAACATGTGTGTGTGTGTAAAAAGATTATTCGGTATCCTTTGAGAGCACAGTTGAAGGACTAGTCCTCCATGATGAAGGTGTAGTGTTTGATTCCATGCCGGGGTATCACTTCTCGGAATAATTTACATACGTGAACACCAACGAAAAACTATAAATAAATGACGGCGCCTCTGGAGGAGCATAATTGCAAAACTCAACCCACCCGTCTTAAGTGCGCTCCAAATAATGGACTTACACTATAGATAACCTCACCTTACCATTTCCTTTCATTCATTATGCATTTTAATGTTTGAAACTTAACACATTTTTTAACTTACCGATAGTTATTGTAGGAATAATATGCTCATTTTTATACAAAATAATTCTTTTATTATTTCATAATTTAAGAAATATAAACGTATCTGAGTATATCTTTCCTATTTTGTTTTTTAAGAGAAGTGCAAATATGCAAATTATTAGTATATAATTATGTACATGTACATTTTATTCAGTCAGAGATTTTAAACAATTTTGATTTGGACGTATTTGAACTACGTTAAGCCCAGCCTATTGTGAGTTTTGATACAATGTAATTGTATTATAATAAATTGATTGACTTTTGATTAAACTTTGGCGTATTCAGTTCGACTTATTTGTTATTCTTATGTAGGGTACTCTAGGAGTGATCCAAATATGGCGTACAACGTACTTGAAACTTATAATGTATATATAATTATATGAAATAAAGAAAAAATCGCAATATATACTAATGAAAGATCTTTAGAAACATTAGTTATTCTCTTCTTAACACTAATACTCAAAAGTAGCCATTATTATATTGTGGTACTATATGGGATATGCGCTGCAAAATATTTTTCAATGAATCGCGGGATGTTTCATAGAGTGTACCCAAGGCCAACAGTCGTAAACCACTTTGATTGCTGATATCAACAACATACCATTTTTCGAGCACTTTCAAACAATTTCTCACCGAATCGGTTGATATACTTTCAGCTATAACAAAGTAAATTTTATATAAATTAACATTGTGAAGGAATTTTAATACTTACGATATGGACATTGCTTATTATCCACTTTGCTATGTAATTCCTTCATTACGAATTTAATAAATTCACTCTCGAGCATTGAATTCTTATATAAAATAAATAATGATTCCGCTACTATCAAATATGTTTGGGCGAATGGGGCTAGAACCTCGCAGAGGGCCTTTTGTTGTGTTATGCTTTCGGGAACTAGAAATATATCTGGTTCGTCTATTTGGTCTACGTTGACATAATCATTAACGTCGTCATCGTCCTCATTGTCCAAATCGTTGCTTTCTATATACGATGCTATAGCACGAGCCATTCGAATTGTTTCCATAGGTGCATCAATTTGGTTGTCAGTCTATCAACAAGAAAAAAATGAATGTAAATTAAAAGTTTGACGGTCGAAAAGACCCATTATGATTTGGAACATTATTTACCTGTGCGGTTTTGATAAAGCCTTGCATTATCAACTCATCTACAGTAATTTCCAGCATATTCCCCAATATTTGCGTAGGCTTGTTTAGAATGTATTCATAGCGGTAAACTTCACAGTTTTCCAAAGCTTGATCTATTAGCCTCTTGCGAGATACACCAGGCTCCTGTTTTTCACCCAATTCATCGGCTTTGGGCAATAGTTTGTGGAAGGTGTTCATACAAATTGATTGTAATGCAAAATGGGGTGTAAGTGTATTTGAATAATATGCCAATTCTATCCAGCTCTCAATAGTCCCCTTTGGCTGTATTGTTGTAATACCATTTTCACCCTGATGTCGTGATACTAATTGTTCCCCTAGTAAATCCGTTGCATAATTGATGATGTGTAATGAGTCTCCCGAAAATCCGATATCTTTGCGACCCTTTAATGCGGTTCTCAGTTCGTCTAAGCCTTTAGCTATCTCGTAATCTGCTGCGCCATCCCGATATCTTGTTAGCAATAGGAAAGCTAGTGCATTCGTAGACATCACAGATGTGGCAACAGCACAATCAAAGACAACTTGACGTGAAATACTGTCGATAAGGCTACGGTGTTCCTCACAAACCACATCAGTTCCGTACAAAGAAGAGGTAGATTGGTTGTGTTGCAATGTTCTGGCTGAAGGTTTATAAATTTTGGTCGAACCTTCTTCCTTAGCAATTTTATTGTAAGATTGAACCAATTCTTTAATAGAGTATGGTTCATTAAAATCGATGCGCATGAGTCCATAGTTGGAGTTAAGGGCCTTTAAAAAACATAAAAAAAAGTTATACATGAACGGAGTTAAAGGGGTTTAAATAAACATACCTTCCATATGCCCGATATTGCTTTTCCAAAACTTTCAGGAACTTTTTTCTCGCCTTTTTGCTCACGTACAAAGTTACCATCAACAAGTTTTTCATAATTAACGGAAACGGGAACAATAAGTGCATCTGGTATACTGCGGTCCATAAAAGCATTTACAATCACAGAAAGTATGCCGCCTTTGGGGAGACAGGGCTTTCCGGTGCGTGTTCGTCCACCCTCAATGAAGAATTCCACATTGTGACCCAATTTTAATGCATGTTGCAAGTATAGGTGCAAAACTGCTCTATACAAAATGTCCTTTTTTCCTACTATTGGATCTATTTTGCGCTTTATAAAGAAAGCGCCCAGGCCTCGTAGTAATTCTCCAAAAACAGGGATCTGTAAATTATTTCCGGCAGCTACCAATGGACTTCGTATGTCATTGTTATACAATATAAAAGTCACCATAATGTAGTCTAAATGACTACGATGTAATGGCAAGAATATCAAAGGTATTCCAGGAGCTTTCTCCGAGGCAGCCTTAAGCATCTCAATTTGTTGAGTGTGAGTTACTACACCACTAAGGAAGCATGGTAGCAACTTGTAAAGAATCCATGAAGTCAATGCCAATAGAAAGTTGTTGAGGGTAGAGCGCATATCTTTTAGTATAGTTTTGGCACGACTTTCTTGTTTACTCAAAATATTTTGATAATTTGAAACGGAATCTGTGGAACTACTTTCTTTGCCTTCATTATTCTTATTGAGATCTTTGTTGCTGTAGTCAGTAGCTATCATTTGTTCCCGAAAAATTTGTTCAGCTGCCTGTTTTATAGCTCTTTGTAAAACCGCATCATTTTGAACCATATTTGTTACCTTAAAAAAGAATTTGTACAAATTTTGTATTTATCCATTAAGGTTCATTTACCTGTGGAAAACCATACTGCTTGCTTCGAGTAGCTTGGGCAATAAATGGGAAATAGACACCCCAATCAAATATGGAATTGTATGGTTTTCTCCCAGCATGTGGAGTCAATTCCAACATATTCTGTGTACCAATCCCATGTGCGAGGGAATTCTCTCGCTTCGGTTCCTGTAAATGGCAAGAAAAAATTAAAACGAGCCCCTTGGTTTTCCTATGTATGAAAATATTCATTTTTATCTCTGCATATGGGCATATTGCGTTTTCGTGATGTAACCAAATAACACATTTTTTATAAAAATATACCCATCAATTATGTATTGCACTTTATGATGTGTGGACACCAACCTCAAACCATCCCCTCGTTCGAATAACATATTCACTCATTTTTCAGCTTGTTTAAAATTCTCAAAATATGAAATTTTTAATAAGAACAATTTTCCATTACGAATAAAATTAACTGAACAAAAATGGCCACGATTCCGCGCAAAATATCTGATGAAAGGAGAGCTTGGTAATAAGCAAAAACCGACTGGCATGTAACCGCAAGCCAAAGTTTTTAGGTACGTTCAAACCCTAAGATCTATCAATCACTAATAGTTTTGAAAGAGCGTAGTCGCCTAACAAATTGCATCAAAAGATATGTGTTTAATAATTCATATGCGCCTAGGATTACGATATTCATTTAACAATAATGCACCACTACTCTATATACAATTTATCCCTAGCCAGAATATCGTTTAGTGTAAAGAAGACTAAGACTTTGCGAATTATATGTTACAAGCAAATACCATTAAATTCTTCAATCGCCTATGAGGGTATACCACATACATGCATACATGCTTTTTCTGTTTACGAATGAAGCCTCAAAAAGAGCTCTGTGAGAAACAATCAGCTGGTATGTTTACATACAAGTCTCAAAAGTGAGTACACAAATCATTTTACAAAGAGCTAATTTATTTATTTTTTTAACTATCTTTATGAAATACAAAAAATTATAATAATTTATATGCATAAATACATGGCTAAACTCTAGTTTAGCTATACCTCTCAGATTTCATCCAAAACTTTATAGATGGTAGAACTCTAAGAGTAGATTACAACAATTTTTTTCCTGGCGGCTGTAACCGGGTAACCGGTTATTCGGTTCTAAAGTCTAAGTAAATGATCGTTAATAAACCGGTTCTTATGAACCGATTACTTTGAAATATACATCTCTAGCAAGCTATGCATACCTTTCAAATTATGCATAAATCGATCTATTCGATACATCCGTTCCGGATAGACAGATGAAAACGTGTTTTTTGGAACCGGTTTTTTTACAAAACATCTCAAAACTCAAAAACTACTCGATATAAAGGTTCTAATTAACTGATTCCATTTTGTAGCTAACATTTTTACCTATCCGTCATAGTTAAATTTAGGCGGATATTACCACTAAAACCGTAGATATTAACCGGTTTATATTCATATCCGGTTTAAAAAGAAAATTGAAAATTCTTTTCAAAAAAATTGCGCGATTTTTTTGAAAAAAATTTTTGCCGGCGGCGCTTTTAACAGTCAGATCGTTGCTATAACTGCTTCTTTCGTTTAATTACTTCATAAAACCGAAGATTTTTGCCGATTTATATCCATATTAGGTTTGCAAAGAAAATGATTTTTTTTTAATCGCGCTATTTTTTTTGAAAAAAATGTTCGCCTGCAGCGCTTTGTACATCCAAATTGTAGTTAAAACCGAAAATATTTATTCATTTGCATCAATAGCCAGGGTGCGGCGCTTTTTATATCGAATTTTTTTTAGAAACGGATACATTAACAGATTTATATTCATAACCGGTTTAAAAAGGTTTTTTTTTTCAAAAATTCGCGTGTTTGATTTATAGCCAGTTTTGTAAAAAACCTGGTTCGAAAATTCACATTTATTAACGTAGAACCTAAACCGATAGCCGGAAAAATTTGGGTCATACCTCATTTTAAATGTGATAGCTTTACCCTTTTAGTGATGTACATATAAAAGTAATCGGTTCAGCAGAACCGGTTTCATTAATGAATATTTACTTATACTTTAGGTTCGAATAACCGGTTATCCGGTTACGACCGCAAACCGGTTACTTGCTATTTCGACATCAAATTTAATTCTCTAACGACCAAAAAAAAAACAAACAAAAATTCAGTGGTAAAACTAAACTAGAGTTGCTCCAAATACATTAAATAACATTAACAAAAAGTGTGTTATATTCTTGTTATTATTCGGATAACTTTCGTAAAATACTCTCAATAGTTTTATCTATAAAATCTATAATTATTCGCATAAAATATCTCGATTGTGTGTAGATAAAAGTGTTTAGTTTATTGTAGGTTAGGTTAGGTTAGGTTATGTGGCAGCCCGATGTATCAGGCTACCACAGTGGTGAACTTCTCTCTTATCACTGAGTGCTGCCCGATTCCATGTTAAGCTCAATGACAAGGGACCTCCTTTTTATAGCCAAGTCCGAACGGCGTTCCACATTCCAGTGAAACCACTTAGAGAAGCTTTGAAACCCTCAGAAATGTCACCAGCATTACTGAGGTGGGATAATCCTCCGCTGAAAAACTTTTTGGTGTTCGGTCGTAGCAGGAACCGAACCCACGACCTTGTGTATGCAAGGAGGACATTGCACCACGGTTATTATTTATTGTAGAAATAAGTTTAAAATTGTACTACCAGGTAATGGAGATTTTTTGAGAATTTCATACTTAATCTGCCCAATGTCCCCACATGGACACACCCTTTTATAAAAAGTGTCAGTTTTTTCTTTAAATATTTTAATCGTTCAACACTTTATTTCCTTAATTATTTCTATGTTCGGTTCCAAAGCTTTTGTACACTAATGATTTTGGTATTGATTCCGAGTCAAATTTGAATTTATTCGTTTTTTCAGCTTTTTCTTCATGAGCTTTAAAAACATGCTAACGACAACTTAAATTTCCAAATTCAGACTCGACTTTAAGTAGAAATTATTCTGTGTATACGTTTTTAAAATAAAATGTTGAGAAATCTCTTCTATTTTTGAACGCTATTTTGGTTTGTGGTCAAGATACAAAAACTCCACAAATTTAAAGACAATTTAATTAATTTTAAGAATTTTTAGAATTGACCCTAGCCTTCTTTCATGAAAAATGCTATTAAAACCAAAATTCGCGTTCGTATTTTAAAGACATGAAATCTTTAGCCTCACGACAATATTTTTTCAGTGTACAAAGCAATTCACATCTACTATTTTAATTTAGTAATATCATAATAACTTTAGAATACGTATTATAATAACATAAAAAGGATAAACGAGTCAAATGCTATTATTCCTAATAATTTATTGACAGTTTATATAAGGAATTTCTATGGTAATAGTAGATTTAAAGTCTACGAAAACTTTTATGAGTACGAGGAAAAAACTTTACAACAAGGTGTATTTGCTGCAAAAATGCCCGCATAATGGCTGGAATAATTATTAAGGCTTCAAAAAAAAAAATAGTTTAATTATTTAGTTTTTTCAAAATTTTCCACCAATAAAATTTTCCTTTTATTAAGTATGTCTCAAACATTTTATGAACTAAACGTACGTATAAAGTCCAATGACCGTACACATAAGTTCAATATTATGGACAAATTTCTTTAAAATAATGACATTTTAATAAAAATAAAGTTAATAATACTTGCTTTAAAATTGTTTTTATTTAATTTAGGACACAATTTTTCGACTTTTGTGTCTCTCCGTTAAAGCCGTATGTTTTTGAGTTCGTCCTTGAATTAACAGAAATATTGAATCGTTAGTTTTGAGATAGAACCGCTTCAAATATAAGTTAAGACTTATTTAAAGATTTAGCATATATGCTTTAAACTTTTTTCGAAATAAGAAAACATTTTGTACTTTGATATAGCCGGTATAATTTGTTTTTTTTTTTTTTTTTTAAGTTGGCATTTGTATGTATGTGAATAGCTTTATTAATATATTGCGAAAAGACAATGAAAATTCGATACATGAGATCTGCATCATAATTTTAATTTTATTGGCTGTAGATTTAAAGCCAGATAGGTCGCTAAAAATGTCTTTATTTTAAAGAAGCTCGGAATCAATACATTGGTTTTATGGCCCCCTCATAACGATAATAGAGAGTATAAGATGGAAAAATGGCGTGGGTCATACCAAATCTTGCATTCGCGGTTACTTTTGTAAATCAGTTAATTTTAATTTAGATTTTATTCATTTTCATACAGATTTTATCAAGGGTTAACAGAACATTGCTTTCATTTATATATTTGATTATTTAAGAAAAAATAACTATTAATTCAAATGTATTAGAAAATTTCAGGACATGTTGCTTACCAATTTTGAGGATTTTCGAGTAGACCCAAGTTTTCTCATATTATTGAATCGCAGAAGGGATGATCGATAATTCACGTTCATGTGAAGGCTAGGAAATAAACTAGCGATAACGGATGGAACTCTGTAAACGAGAATTATAAACAGAAAACAGCAATAAAAGATTGCAAATATGTAACATAAAATAATAATAATTATTATTTAGATTAAAATTATTTCTTTGAATTAAGAAATAATTTATTTTAAAACGATGACAATGTTTGTTAGCAATATTACATCAGTGCATAATGACAATGGTTAAACAAAATTCTGTAAATTCTATTACAAATTTCATCTTAAATGTAATTGATTAGGAATACTTCCGGTGCAATCGGAAGATAAAATTATGGACGTTTAGTTTATTAACCCTTTTACATATATTTTTTATGAACCGATTTTTTCACCAGTTCCTTCCAAAATCCTTCCAAAGTATAACGGACATTTTTTTAAAATTTTACTTCTCAACGCAAATTTTGCAAATTTTGTGGTTAGTATAGCAAAATTAGCCCGGCTCCGATTCCAACATTTCAAACAAAGTTTTCTTTTGACGCTCAAAAATTTTATTTAAAAGCAAACAAAAAAGTTTAGAGACTATCACTGTATCGTTTATCATAAAATCGTTAATCGTTTATGTGCTAAAAATGAAAATACTTTATAATAAAGAAGAATTTCGTTCTTTTGTTACAATTGTTTTTTATTATTATTTTTATAGTAAAGAAAATAAATGTTACAAAATTTTTATTTTTTATTTTTGTTGTTCGAAAATCAGAGTACATTTCGTTTGTAAGCACTGTTCTTTTCTGACTTTAAGTCTTTAACAAGACACATTTTTATGTTTCATAGTAAAAATTTAATATAGTAGTATGTAATGCCGAACATCTTATCGAAATCTTGCGAACATTTTTGGAATATATTTAAAATTACATTTTTAAGAAAGTGGTCAAATAAAGGTATGTTTCTGCTAAATAAAGTTTCTTTACATCGGTTCGCACAGAACTATGGTCTATAAATATAACTGTTTAACTGTATGTGTTGCTTGTGTGTTGATGACTATAACGGTAATTGTATGTAGCCCCAACCTGTAAAAGTTCCAAATGCAATTCTAATTCTTATAGAAATGTACTTTTCACATTACACTTCCAAAATCCACTTTAACTAGATTTCAACAGTCATTTGCCTTATAAAAAAGGGATTTCAAATCCACTTTAAGTAGATTTCGGGCCTAATGTGAATGGGCTATAAAGGAAGATAGTATTTATGTTTGGTTATCACATATAAATGGTAATTGCACCGTTGTAAGTTGCTTATAACACATAGTTCACATACTAATGGTCGCTTTGTATCAGTAAATACATAATTGAAGTAGAAACCGGATTTAATATACATCTTATTAATTGATTCCGAGAATCCCCCAATACAAGTCGAAAATTTTCCAATTCAATTACAAACGTTATTGAAATTGTTTTTCTCCAATTTAAAATTTAATAGTTTAGGTCGCTGTAGAGAACGAACGAGAAGGTAACGAAATTAATCTATAGTCAACATCGTATGATTACTTGCATATGTTTTATAAATTATTTTGAATAAGGTATTTATATTTAATAATGTTTTATTAATGTGAAACTATTTTTTTAATATAATTCTAAAACTCTGTAAAATATTGTACAACAAAGAAAATCTGATTACAAAATTAATTTCATTTATAAAAAATAAACAAATATAATCAAATGTAGTATAAAGAACATTTTTGCAACCAAAACTGATTACAAAATTAATTTCATTAAAAAAAATAAGCAAATATAATCAAATGTAGTATACAGAACGATTTTGCAAGCAAAGGTTGGTACCATGTTTGCTTTCAAGTTGCTTAATTAAACAAATTTTCATTTTTGCTTTTCCTACTACATGTTTTTCAGAGCGAATTGAAATTAAAAGTGAAACTTATTCCATTTTAGAAGAAACGTGATGTATGACGTTCGCACTAGACACGAAATCCTCGTAAACGAGGATTTTGGCCGAAATCCTCCTAGATCTCAGTAGATTTGCAATGGGCAAATATCAGCTGGCTCGTAGAGGATTTCAACAAAATTTCTTTCAAAATCCCCTATACTGCCTTGTACAACTGTGGTTTTAGTACTATAAATGCGCTTTTTGCAACCCTGCCCCAATTTTTCTTCTGGATCAATGGGTGTACCCAGAAAAAAGTGACCACTTCTTTAAGTTAAAATGAACTCATTGTGAAGAAAGTTGAACTTCGTATAGCGCCAAAGACATTTTTATTTGTTTTAACGATGTGATTTTCGTAGAAATTAGGTAGAATGCATTCCATATATTAGTTAGCATTTTCCTATATTTATGTACCACTATACTACAGAATGAAAAAATGTAACTGAATTGAATTCATATATGGATTGATATTATTGAACTTTTTTCACATATTTGTGGTAAACCTTTTACTTCAAAATTAGAACTGCTTACCTTCGTTTTTAAATACAGTTTTATTTATTTATATAGGCAGTTTTTTCTTAAATAAAAGACATGTTTTATTATATATTAAATATATTTATTAAGAATTAACAGCATCGACTGGCCTTGCAATATTAGTTTATTATTCCACTATTTCCAATATCCATGTAAAGTTACCAACTGTAAAACGTAATGCTTTCTTCTTCTTGTTCCTTTCACTTTTAATAAGATGCTGCGTAACGATTTTGTCCTCCTTTTACAATTTCAATACCTACACTGAAAAAACAGTGAACCCACCAGGAAAGATAACTTTCGATTAATTTTAGAAAATTTGGAACTTTTTTAGAAAATTTTAACTAAACGGTATTACAAGCGCTGGCATCACTCCGATATGGCAAAAATAAGTAAATATTTTTCGACAAATTCAAGAAAATTTATTAGACATAACTAATTTTTTTCAGTAGTTAAAGAAAATTTTGTAGTTTTAAGAGAAATCTTGGAGTTCAAAATTGCAAGAATGTCTTTAGTGACATACGAAGTTCATGATGGACACATTTTTGGTAAAATTTACAAATTTAGAGAAATAATGAACTATTTTGTAAGAAATACGAAATTAGGAAATCTTTATGCTTTATTTGTGTATAACGTTTTCCCATTTTTTAGTTCATTTAACTAACATACGCAAAAATTTATTTGACTAAAATAAACTTTTTCCAAACATAATGATTCTATGAACTATAGAGAGTTCACTTTTTTTTGAGTGTACAAATATAAAAAAATCATAAACCAATTTTTTCACAAAAGGTTAGCGTCACTGTATGAATGTTACCTGATCGTAGATTCCAAAATGAAGACGAATGAAGGGGTTGTTATCAGTGTTACTGTTGTGCGACTTTAGCAACCTTTCTGACGCCATGCGACATTTTGTGCGACTTTTTTAAAATATGCAAAATGTGCGACTTTAGTCGCATGGGTGTCGCACAAAAGGGAAGAGCCAAAATGTTAATCATTTTTAAAAGTGGGAATTCATCGCCGTGCGCCTTACGCGAAGCCACTGTTGTGCAATGGCCCGCCTTGTATACAAAGGGTCATGGATTCAACCCCAGTTTCGACCAAAGATCAAAATGTGTTCTGCGGTTGATGCTGAATGTTTCAAAGCTTTTTGAAGTGCTTCACCACAATGTGAGACGCCAGAACTCGGCTATAAAAAATAGTTCACTTTTCAATGACAAGTTGTCATTGAGCTAAACATAGAAGCACTCATTACTAAGAGAGATGTAAATCGCGTATGGTATCACAATGGACACCTAATCTACGATACCTAACCTACACGGTTTAGCTCCTCTAGCCCCGTTCGAGTACCCACTAATTTTTGATAATTATCACAAATTTTTACTGGATTTTGATAATTATCACAAATTTTTACTGGAGTCAGTCAGAGTGAAATTAAATTTGACATTTGAGAAATAGAGAAGCTGCAAGTTTTTGCTAAGAATTTTTTTCCAAGTCAATTAGAAGTGTAGTATAAAACATAAATATTTTTGTTATTTGAATTGGCTGATGGTAAATTGGCACTGGATGGCTTTCTCGTACATTTCTGCTAATTTTAGGAAGGAGAAAAAAATTAATTTTTACTTTATTGCAAGTTTACGTTTTACTGGATTTTATGATACAATAAGTTATTAAAATATATCATTATGTTAAAGGGACTGGCTGTTCCTTTATTGTTTTTGTGTTGATCAGTGAATGAAGCCGACACATTTTTGTCGGCGGCGGCTGACACTAGATTTTTGCCTCCGCCGGCGGCGGCTTGACGGCTAAGCCGATATAAATTTGTCCATTCTTCGGCGGACAATTATCCATTATAAAATCAATTTGAAGTTATTCGAATGGGTTTGAGATTAGTTGTACAACCAATCTTACAATCAATACATTTTACAATACATTTAAATTTTCAGAGCTAATTTTTTGCATATTTATTATAGCAGCGTGAAATTGATTGATTGTGGGTGGAAGGTTCAAAATTTTGGATAAAATACGACAATTAGTAATACATTTTTCTGATTTAAATCGATATGCTTGATTAATTGGCGGCTAAATTTGAGTCACGGTGAGTCGACATATTCGGCGGCGGCGTCGACTGGCCAAAAATGAACGGCGGCGACTGAAATCGGCGGCTTCATTCTCTGGTGTTGATGTATGCGACTTTTTTGTGCGACCTTTTTTGGAGTATGCGACTTTTTCAAAATTTCCAACGGTAACACTGGTTGTTATTCCGTTGCTGTTTTCTTTCCTTATACACCATCACGAACATTGATAGACTTATTGTTTGTTATTTATGTTCAATAATTTTGAAAAAAAAAAACGAAAATGTTTCTCACTAATTTAAAATAAATATTTTATTTGTTATTATATTATTTTACTATATTATTTTTAACAATCTCTCCGTATACCATAGCAACGCGATTCCAACTAAAAAAACAACCCACGCGCAAACATATCGATTACATCGATGACAGGTACCGATTACAGGTAGATAAAAGAAATATAGGAAAATTTCCTATATTCTAACAAGTGTGTTTCCTTAAGTTTTGAAAGGATTGAATACTTCTTAGTACGAATGAACTAAAATATTTTTCTATGCCAAGTCTTATTCGTATGTATGATAAGCTTTCTATAACAAATAAATTCAGTGTTATCGTTTTATAAGAAATTTTACTAAATTTGAGGAAACTTGGTTTTAGTTCGGTTTTTGTTTATTTTTACGAATGCTTTGTTATCAGTGAATAAAATTTTCTTGTTCAGTATTAAATTCTTATACCCAGCGAAGAAAACAGTATTCGTAAAATAGCATGCCTTATTCTAGTTATTTCACACAAAAAATTAACTTAATGGAAATAAAATGGCTAAACTAAATTGATAAACATTTTTTCCTTTAAGCTGAGTACTATGTTCAGTTTTCAAGCTGAAAACCAGCTGTTTTTCACGGTTACTTTTCTTAATTAATTAATTTAGAAATATAAAATGATTATCAATCAATTCATTGGATCTTTTCCATCCATTATTTGATAAGACTTGTTTTTGTACTTTTAATTTAGTGTTTTGGTGAAAAAACCGAACATAGTACTCACCTTTAGTTTCGAAAGCACTTTTTTCTGGGTGTGCAAATACGGGTTTGTGTTTGTATTGATATATTTACAAACAGCTGTTAAATCCTCAAATCAACGAAATCTCCTTATTTTGCCAGTCCAAACACTTGAAATTTGTAAAGAAATTTGAGTTCTAAATAGCGAGATTTCGTGCCTAGTGCGAACGTAGTATTAGTATACACACATATCTCGATAACAACTCTTTTGTTGACAACGTGCGTCACAAAAATAAAAGTATGCATACTTCTTGTAGGAATCCCATATTTTCTTTAATTTTAAACAAATTAATTGAGATTTTGGGTACGTGCTAATTTTACTTATTAGTAGAAGTGTACAACCAATATCAATTAATGAATGAACCAAATATTTTATTTATTTTGTCCCGTTTTGGGGAAATTGATAAACATTTAAGATTAGGTTTCTCAATATCTTCTTATCTTGACATTTACACTGAAAATGTACATTTAATGAGAGTCGACTTTTCTTATGTATTTCGATCTGATGAATTAAAAAAAAAATGTTTAAAAAATTTCTATGGAACAGTTATTGAGATATTCCGTTATTTTTAGTTTTTCGCTCTTTTTTCACTAAATAAACTATATCTCGAGTTAGAAATGTCCGATTATATCGTTGTTACTTAAATGAAAGGTATTGAGATGACGAATAATCGTGTATAATTGGATCTGTGGTAAGTTAAGTGGTTCAAAGTAAAAAAGTATAAACCATTGAAAAAACGTCGGGTTTCTCTTCATGGTCGTATAGATGATACTCCAACGTAAGTAATAAGACCAACTAGAAGAAAAACGACCGAAAAATGACAAAGTTATAAGAATTTTTTTAAATGTTTTTTTTTCGAATTCAGCAGATCAAAATACATAAGAAAAGTTGCCCCTCATCAAGTGTACATGAAAAAACTTTTTTTTTTTGTAAACTAGTGTTATTTATCACGTCGATAAAACAGCTGATTGTATTAATCGATGGTCTATCCCTCCGGTTAAGTACTAATTGCTGGATGATAAATTAGCCATATATATTCCGAATTGAGGATTTAATGAATTCCATTAATCTCTCGTTTTAATTATGTCTATTTTTATTCTAGCTTTAGTTATTTAAGCGTACGATAACTATTTTGATGTGTTTGAAATTATTTTCTTTCTATAGAAATTTTTAAGAACTTTTCTCTTGCCGAAATTAACCCCGTACACATTTATTATTGCATACCGCGGCTTTAACCAATTACATATAGTATAGTACATTCTTAAATTTCAGATTAAATTTCAATAAGATGGTAATCGTCTAATCTACACGTGTTCACATCCAATTTAAAATAAATTACGTTCACACATAAATACGGTAGTTCAAAAGAAATCCAAAATATTATCGCGTTGCATCAATTTCATTTTCATGCGATAACGTCAAATTGTAAAATCACTTAGTTACCGCAAACGAAAGTAAAGCAAAACAATGAGAGTATACACAACGGATTCCCTGTTATCAGGAGATAATAACAAAATTCTAACAGAATAATTTTAAAACTATTTTTTGTGAGTGTTTTTTTTTCACGCTAAAGACTGCTACTAAGCTAATGTTTCACTAGTGGAAACGACTATTGCAAGCACAAAATAATAAAAAAGACGATACGGCTTTTCCTTACGAAATCTAACGTGAGTTAAGGGAATGGTCCAAATTTTCGTACATCCAAAGAAATCCTTAGTAGACATAGCAGAAAAGTTTGCTAAAACATCAAAAAGTCTACTGAAAAGGGAAATCAGTTCAGGGCTGCAGAAAGAGCAAACAAAAGTCTACTGAAAAGGGAAATCAGTTCATGGCTGCAGAAAGAGCAAACATTGTCTTCCATTTATTGAACTCGATCGACACACAATATGTTTTATTTTGGCGGAAACTAACAGAAATGGTAAATTAAAAAATTGTTTTTCATATGTTTGGGTGTAAAAATTATATGTTTGGAACTCAAATTTTTAGCACATTATTTTTAAGTAGTAGCATATAATGTTCATAAACTAGCATAATATGTTTGGGACACATATGTTAATATGTTACAACATTTAATGTTTGTTTAAATATAATATCTCTGGATGCAAACATATATTAATTTAAAAATTTCGTACAAACATATATATGTTTAGAAATGTCAGAGAGAGAGAGAGAGAGAGCGAGAGAGAATAAAGGAAAAGATCGGAGAAAAAATCTTATTTATTTTCCATTTCTTCGTAGCAAACTGAATGAGTTGTTAATGATGCAGTCTTAAAAACCCTTTTTTAAATGATTACACTAGTTTACAAAATAAATTTTTTTCTTGTAAATTTGATGAGATGTGACTTTTCTTGTGTATTTTGATCTGCTGAATTAAAAAAAATAATATGTTTATGGAACAGTTTTTTGAGATATCGCGTTATTTGTAGTTTTTCGCTCTTTTCTCGAGTTATATATGTCCGATTATATCGTTGAAATGAAAGGTATTGAGCTAACAAATAATCGTGTACAATTGGATCTGTCATAAGTTAAGTGGTTCAAAAAATATCGAAAAAATATGCAAAAAGGCAAAATTTCAAAAAAAAAAATAAAAACAAGTAAGGAAAGTCTAAAGTCGATCGGGGCCGACTATATTATACCCTGCACCACTTTGTAAATCAACATTTTCGATACTATATCAAATCCGTCAAATGTGTTGGGTGCTATATAAAAGGGTTTTTGTCCCAAATACATACATTTAAATCTGACTCCATCTGAACAAAATTTATAATCTATAGACTTAAAATTTAAGTTAGCTAACGCCCTGGGATGGTACACTATGTTAGTAAAACATATGGGAAACATTTTAATCTGAACCAATTTTGAGGCAACTTCGCAAAAGTGTATTTATGATTTATCGGTCGATAGATATGTATTAGAAATAAAGGAAAATTTGAGCCACTTTTACAATTTTTCGACTTAGCAGTGCGATTTTATACGAAAAATGTGGGTATTTTGGCCATTTTTGCCCAAATCGGAAATACGTATATATGGAAGCTATATAGAAATCTGAACCGATTTCAACCAAATTTGACATGCATATTTAGTATTTTAATTCTACTCACTGTGCAAAATTTCACATAAATCGGACTACAACTTTGACCTCTGTGGTCATATGACGTAAAATCGGGCGAAACATATATATGGGTGCTATATCTAAATCTGAACCGATTTCAATAAAATTTAGCACACTTGACTACACTACTAATTGTCCTCTAGTGCAAAATTTTAACCAAATTGGGCTAAAACTCTAGCTTCTAGGGCCATTTGAGTCCATATCGGGCGAAAGATATATATGAGAGCTATATCTCAATCTGAACTGATTTCAACCAAATTTGGCACACTTGACTATAGTACTTATTGTTCTCTTGGTGCAAAATTTCAAGCAAATTAGGGTAAAACTCGGGCTTCTGGGGCCATATAAGTCCATATCCACAGTGTGGCGCAGGGTATAATCATGTCTTACAGTGACCCTTTTCCGCCGGAAAAGTACAAACCATTGAAAAAATTTGTTTCTCTTCATGGTCGTATAGATGATAGTCTGACGTAAGTAATAAGACAACTAGAAGAAAAACGACCAAAAAATGACAAAGTTATAAGCATTTGGTGAACAATTCCGATGTGAAATCATGCAAATATGAGCAAATCACCCAAACAAAAATGCATTTTTGTGTTGGCGAGTGGCATTTTCACTGTAAAACATGATTTTTACGAAAATTTCGATATTTTTTGAACCACATACCTTATCACAGATCCAGTTACACAAGTCATCTCAATACAATTAAGTGCCGACAGCGATAAAATCGGACATTTCTAACTTGAAATATAATTTGTTTAGTGAAAAAGAGCGAAAACCCAAAAATAATGGGATATCTCAAAAACTGTTCCATAACAATTTTTTAAACATTTTTTTTCGAATTCAGCAGATCAAAATACATGAGAAAAGTAAACTCTCATCAAATGTACATTTTCAGTGTAAACTAGTGTTACATTAGTCCACAGGATGATGCCTTTTCAATTTATGGAACATTTCACAATGCCGCTATCCAATAACTATAAAGTCTAAAAGTTCAGCAACCTACACAACAAAAGTGTATATTGCTGAAATGTTTCGAAACTGGAATTAACTTTTGATTATTTTTATATTGTAAAAAGCAACGACACGCACACAAAAAAAGTGTCTCGTAAATTTAAGAAGATTTTTACAATAATTTATTACAAGAATTTTCCAGAATTTTAGTTCATTTTTCGTACCTTCAACGAAAATTAACTACTCAAAAGGAAATTTTACAAATTTTAAGTAGTAATCGTTTAGTTCATGGCCTACAAAATACGATGGAAATATTTAAAATAATTTCAAAAACAATTACAAAACTAAATTAAAATATCACAGAATGTTTTCCTTATGGCTATGATCATAGAAGATAATATTGCAATAAGTAGAATACTTTACTTAAAAATTTCCCAAAAAATAAGCAGGTAAACCAAAATAATACTGACTTTTAAACTTGGTAGGGGTATATAAATCCGATGGTGTTGTAAAAATTAACTAAAATACAATGTTGTAGATTAACTAAAATTTAAGAGAATTATAAACTAGACAAGTTGAAAAAAATCTTAAGGTCTAAATCATGGTCAATATTACTACAGTTTAGTTCATTTTGCAATGGAAAAGGGTTCACTGTTTTTTTAGTGTAAATTAGGAAAATTTCCTTGATTTTTTGGGGGACAGATTTAAAGTTTTTATTCCGATTTCCGGTTATAATTTTCATTCGTGTTTTTGTATATTATTTTAGAATTCTTCTATGAAAAAATTTTCTGTTTTTTGTTTCAGTTAATTTCCTTGATTTTTTGAGTTTCTTGGGATTTTTGAGGATTTAAAGTTTCTATTCCGATTATAATTTTCATTCGTGTTTTTGTATACTATTTTAGCATTCTTCTATGAAAAAATTGTCTGGTTTTTTGTTCCAGTTTTTATAGATTAACTAAAATTTAAGAGAATTATAAACTAGACAAGTTGAAAAAAATCTTAAGGGCTAAATCATGGTCAATATTACTACAGTTTAGTTCATTTTGCAATGGAAAAGGGTTCACTGTTTTTTTCAGTGTAAATTAGGAAAATTTCCTTGATTTTTTGGGGGGCAGATTTAAAGTTTTTATTCCGATTTTCCGATTTTCATTCGTGTTTTTGTATATTATTTTAGAATTCTTCTATGAAAAAATTGTCTGGTTTTTTTGTTCCAGTTTTTAAAGTTATTTCAGTTAATTTCATTGATTTTTTGAGTTTCTACTCCGATTTTCCGGTTATAATTTTCATTCGTGTTTTTGTATACTATTTTAGAATTCTTCTATGAAAAAATGGTCTGGTTTTTCGTTCCAGCTTTTAAAGTTATTCCAGTTATTCAATTTCAAAGTAGCCCGACAGTTTTACTTTACTGAAAGAGCAAACATTCGTGAAGTCGAAATAATGGTTATATCTTTGCTATTTTAGTAAACGAGAATTGTTAGACTTTTTTTGAGGCGTGTAAAAGTCAGTAATATCGGTCGAGATTTATATATTGTCCATATAAAATTTATTTACAAAAAAAACCAGATTAAGGCTTAACAGTAACCAAAATATTTGCTGATCGCACTCCGTTGTTTGTATGCAAACTTTCTCAGCAAACATTTTTGTGCTCTCGCTGCTATCAAATCTCTTGTATGAAATCCAATAGGTTGATAAATGACTTAATTCCGTTTAATAATAAGGAGGGGGTTATTATTGTTGTTGAATTTCTAATCTTCTCAACTGATGTAAACTTTGTACTTAATTGAAAATAAGCTCGATTCTGTTATATATGTATTTGCAATTGAAGATCTTTTAATAACCCCTTTTTATTGGATGGAGATTAAGTATTAACGTGCAGTATTATTGATATAGTATCAACGTTTACTCTAATTTTTATAACCGATTTTGAATAAACATGTCATTAAACGATTAATTCCAAATCGGCATGTAATAAAGAAATAAAAAATTCTATCATTAAGAAATAATAACGGAAGACAAGTGGAACAAAGGAGCTATTTTCATAATAGCCGAACAAAGGTATTGATTGCGAAATGTTTTTGTTACGATAAAGAAAAACATTTTAATGTTTAATAAGAATTTAATTAATATCCGCTATTTAATCGCCTATTCACATTAGGCTTGAAATCAAAAGTGGATTTGAAATCCTTTTTTTATAAGGCAACTGACAGTTGAAATCAAGATATCGTGGATTTTGGAAGTGTAATGTGAATAAGGTATAAAAAGAAGAAGCACTACAACGTTATACTTTCCATGAAGTAATTATTTTATTTTCTTTTATTTTATTTTTTCAGCAATCTATTTTAGCAGATTGTTTGCAGTAACAGCAACACAATTCAGAGAATACACGGACGAAAAAGACTGCTTTTCATATGTTTGGGTGTAAAAATTATATGTTTGGGACTTAAATTTTTTAACACAATATTTTTAAGTGCAAGCATATAATGTTCATAAACTAGCATAACATGCTTGGGACATATATGTTAATACACCCAGAAAAAGGGGCTCTAATGCCAACTGAACTTTATTTTAGTTCATGAAGATTAGTTGATTTTAGTTAAATTTTGCACAATATGAGTAAATGTTCCTTATTTGAATAATTTTTTGCTAACTTTAATGACGTGAACTAAAAGTAAGAAAAAAAGTTGTATACAAATATAGTGCACAATTTTACTAAAAAATAAATTAGTTCATATTTTCCTAAAATGGCAGAAGTTTGATAAAATTGAGTTCATAAGTCTCTCAAATGAATAAATTTTACTAAAATTGTACCTGTCTTGAACTTCGTACAGCACTAAAGACATTTTAACAATTTTTAAATCCAATTTTTTCTTTCAACATATGAAATTTTCTTAATTACAGAAAAAATTAATTATTTATAATAATTTTTCTTCAATTTGACAACAAGTATTAACTTATTTGTAACATGTTGCAATTAGAAAACTGTTTTAGTTAAAATTTTCTAAAATAAACCTACATTTTCTTCCACGGTGGGTTCACTTTTTTTTGGGTGTATGTTAGAACATATTATGTTTGGGACATAAACTGTTTGTAAATATAATATGCTTAGATGCAAACATATATTAATATAGAAATAGCCTATAAACATATATGTGTTTAGAAAGAGAGACCTAGAAAGTATGCTGCAAGTAAAATAATGGAAGTAACCAATTGACGCCTTAATATATATACCCACACAAAGAAAATTTCATTAAAATTTTTTACTACAAGGGTATGCCCTAAGGTGAAACATAATATGTTTGAACAATACAAACAATATTTTGTTTGCACCAATCCTGAAAATATATATGCTTGAAGCAAAGTGTGTTTGGGGTATATATTACAGAAGCGAGAGTGAAGAATGTTTATAGCAGCATTGCAGTGTAATGTTAAATGTTTATAGCAACATATTTCCAGTCTCGGTGTAGCATCACTCTTACATGCAAAATAAAATTCTTTCCTCCCTTTTTCTGTAATACAAACAATTTACAAGAAATTGTTAGATTTTATAAATTTTTTTAACTTTACCTTTCGCCTGCACACAAAAAATTATCACCAAAATTTTTTCAATTAAACATTTAACTGCATTTGGAAACGGATTCAATTAATATGTTAATTGATTCAATTAATTATTTAATCAAATCCGAATAAAATCCAATTAAAAAAATGATTGGAATTTGTTACATTTCCAATTAAAATATTAATTGATTCAATCAATTTGTTAATCAATTTTCAATTACAAACGTGATTGCAAATTTTTCCGTTTCCAATTACACATGTGATTGATCCAATCACCTTTGTGATTGAAATTGAATAATTTTGAGCAATGGAAAGTGCGAAAAGAGAACAAGAGAATGGGTATTTATTAAAAAATGTATGATGGAGAGATCAGTCTGTGGAAGTAACTCGTAACGAACGGTTGGGTTTTTGTTTTTCGCGTAAATTGAAAAACATGATTGGCGACAATCTGTCTGCTGCATTCAAAATGTGTGCATAAATATTTTGAACGCAACAACAAATCATACACTCAAAAAAATGTGAACTCTCTATTTCACTAAAGCCAATTTAACGTTGTTTTAGTTCAAGGAATTATTATGTTTTGAGAAAGTTTCCTTTATTTTAATAATTTTTTGTGTACGTTAGTTAAATTAACTGAAAAACGGGGAAAAAATATACACAAATTAAGCATAAAGATTTGCTAAATCCGTATTTCTCACAACAAAGTTCATTATTTCTTTAAATTTGTAAACTTTACTACAAATGCGTCTATCATGAACTTCGTATGTCACTAAAGACATTCTTGCAATTTTGAACTCCAATGTTTTCCTTCAAACTACAAATTTTTCTTTAACATCCGAAAAAAATTAATTAAGCCTAATAAATTTTCTTGAATTTGTCGAAAAATATTTACCTATTTTTATGATATCGGCGTGATGCCAGCGTTTGTAATACTGTTTAGTTAAAATTTTCAAAAAATATCCAAAATTTTCTAAAATTAATCAAAAGTTTTCTTCCTGGTGGGTTCACTGTTTTTTCAGTGTAGCAAAGGGTTGAAATAAATAAAGTGTGCAACAACAAATGGCCACGTGGTAAACGCTTGAAAAAATATATGACAGAACGCATTAGAAATTACCTGTATTTGTGTTTTGTGGTATTGTAAAAATGGAAAACAATCTACGTTTATTCAAGGTACACACAAAAAAATGTCACAAAAATTTTTCCAATTAAAATTTTAATTGAGTTTTAAAAAATATTCAATTAAAAATTTCATTAATTCAACAATTTTTTTAATTGAAACAAAAATCAATCACAAAAATAATAGTATCAATTAACTTTTTAATTGACCATCAATTAATTTTTTAATTGTTAATATCATTTCTCTGATTGAAGACATTTCAATTAAAAATTAATTGGATCAATTAATTTCGTGATTGAATCAGAAAAAATTTTTTTTGTGTGTAAGAACCCAGCAGCGGAAATCGGCGTACAGCCAATAATACCTTCCAACACATGCAGTAGGCATGCAAAGCACATACGTACTCGCTTTCAGATTTACATGGCGTGTCATTGGGGAGGAGGTCTCCTCTTGCGCTTCTCATAGTAGGGCGGAAAAATATACTGCAAAAAGAATGCTATCATAATGCCTCATTTGACAGGCATGGAAAACCCCCTGCAAATGCAGGCATTTAATAAGACATACAAAAGTGTAATTTTGGAATGTGCTCAGACAAAAAAATAAAAACAAACTTTCATATTTTTTATATTTTATATAATTTTTCTTATGTATCTTACTTTAATTAAACATTCCTACCATTTATTTTATTTTTGTTTTTACTTACTTCATTTTCACCGCCGCCGGTTTCGAACCTGGGTCTCATTCTTGCTAGTCCTGTGTTCTACTCACTCACCCATCGCCTGTTATAATAAGTTGATGCTAAAACCTCCACAAAAGCTAATGTCTATTTATAGAACAAACAACAGCAAACTTGCATTCTTCTAGTAGTCATGATATTATGCCTGCTCTGAGAAAGCAAGTTTACATGTTATGAGATTTTACTGAGAGTAATTTGAAGAGAGAAAGACAACATCACACTCGCGTTCTACGATTAGTCATGATATAATGACTACTCTTAGCATGCAAGTTTACATGTAATAGATTCTTACTTAAAGTATTTTTAAGAACTTAACATTTTTCATGGGGCTTGTTTCTATTCAAATTATGAATTATTGAGATGTAATGTAGAGATACTCATTTTAAAGTCGAATCACTTAATTATAACAAAACGATTTCATTGACAAGTTTATCGACTTATATATATATATATATATATATATATATATATATATATATATATATTATATATATATATATATATATATATATATATATATATATATATATATATATATATATATATATATATATATATATATATATATATATATATATATATATATATATATATATATAGATATCTTTGGTCTCACAAAAATATTTTTGCAGAGTATCTCTTTTATACTCTTAACCGCTCTGTTGAGGGGATTATTATCAGTTACTGCATATGTTAGCAACACCTAGATGGAGACAAGATAGGCACATGGTTTATTTGGCCATATTGCTCGGGACCGGTCCCAGATTCGATCCGGTAGGTTTAATAATTTAGTAGGGGTAGTGTAGGGTATGATATTGTCGGTCCCGTCCGATTTTCCTCTTCACTCACTCGTTTTTTACTTTCTGTTCATTTTTTAATTTTTACTACTTTTTTCTCTCACCTGTACGCTATAAAATATCAAAGACAAAAATAATGGGAAAGCAATGTAATACTTGGTATTATATTGATGATAATTTGCAAATTCTGGAAATAGAAAAAATATAAAATTGAAAATACATATTTTTATTATTTTCGGATATTTTTCATATTTTTAAATTCAAAAGAAAGAACTTTTTTAGCATTACATAATTCAGCTCATTAGTTTATATATCAGATATACTGCTCTGTACTTGGGTTCAAACTGAAAAAGGCAGGTAAAACAAAAATTCAATCTAATGCCAACGCCACTTCGAAACTTCAAGACCAACAAACCCATACCGCTCTTGGTTTTAAGAAAACTAGGAGTGAAAAAAATTATAATTTTAAAATATCAATATGGTACCCACCTTTTGACTGCAAACATATTCTTATGTTATATATTTGATAAAATGATGGAGTTGATTGATTGACCAATTTCACGAAATAAAATTGCTCACTAAAAGAAATGAATAAAAAATATATTATTTTAGTCCATTTAATGTCAACAGGCTTCAATGGAAAACGGTATTCACATTTCAGTATTTCCCAGCAGCGGAATCTTAGACGCCTTCTCATTTACATTGCAACTATAAACGCTTTTCGAAGATCTGATAGTCATGCACGTTTCGCTTCTACAAGCAGGCAATTTTACATGCCTCAAAGAGAGCATTTTTGCACATACCCAAAATTTTGCTTCATAATATTAAAACGTATTAAAATGCGTAAAATGTATGTCCCATAACTGTATTCAAACTTTTTCAAAATGTAATAATGGAGATGATATTCAGAGTATGTATGTTCATAAAGGGTGATTCTTTTGAGGTTAGGATTTTCATGCATTAGTATTTGACAGATCACGTGGGATTTCAGACATGGTGTCAAAGAGAAAGATGCTCAGTATGCTTTGACATTTCATCATGAATAGACTTACGATCTGCCACAACGTCGAATTTTCAGTGAATGGGCCCTAGAAAAGTTGGCAGAAAATCCGCTTTTTTATCGACAAATTTTGTTCAGCGATGAGGCTCATTTCTGGTTGAATGGCTACGTAAATAAGCAAAATTGCCGCATTTGGAGTGAAGAGCAACCAGAAGCCGTTCAAGAACTGCCCATGCATCCCGAAAAATGCACTGTTTGGTGTGGTTTGTACGCTGGTGGAATCATTGGACCGTATTTTTTCAAAGATGCTGTTGGACGCAACGTTACGGTGAATGGCGATCGCTATCGTTCGATGCTAACAAACTTTTTGTAGCCAAAATGGAAGAACTGAACTTGGTTGACATGTGGTTTCAACAAGATGGCGCTACATGCCACACAGCTCGCGATTCTATGGCCATTTTGAGGGAAAACTTCGGAGAACAATTCATCTCAAGAAATGGACCGGTAAGTTGGCCACCAAGATCATGCGATTTGACGCCTTTAGACTATTTTTGTGGGGCTACGTCAAGTCTAAAGTCTACAGAAATAAGCCAGCAACTATTCCAGCTTTGGAAGACAACATTTCCGAAGAAATTCGGGCTATTCCGGCCGAAATGCTCGAAAAAGTTGCCCAAAATTGGACTTTCCGAATGGACCACCTAAGACGCAGCCGCGGTCAACATTTAAATGAAATTATCTTCAAAAAGTAAATGTCATGGACCAATCTAACGTTTCAAATAAAGAACCGATGAGATTTTGCAAATTTTATGCGTTTTTTTAAAAAAAAAGTTATCAAGCTCTTAACAAATCACCCTTTACATATCTTTGTCGAATTTTAGACCATTTTATTTAAAATTCGATTTTGCAGATCAAAAGTCCATTAGTAGAATTTGTGTATTACCAAAAGTCGACTTCGACATTTCGATTAATCGAAAAGTCGATTTGAATTACTAATGCTAAAACAATCCGGGCTTTAAACAAAAATAAAAGCAAAAAATTTTTACCAATTTTTAAAATTCCTAAAAATATTTTATAGCGTACAGGTGAGAGAAAAAAGTAGTAAAAATTAAAAAATGAACAGAAAGTAAAAAACGAGTGAGTGAAGAGGAAAATCGGACGGGACCGACAATATCATACCCTACACTACCCCTACTAAATTATTAAACCTACCGGATCGAATCTGGGACCGGTCCCGAGCAATATGGCCAAATAAACCATGTGCCTATCTTGTCTCCATCTAGGTGTTGCTAACATATGCAGTAACTGATAATAATCCCCTCAACAGAGCGGTTAAGAGTATAAAAGAGATACTCTGCAAAAATATTTTTGTGAGACCAAAGATATCTAATATATATATATATATATATATATATATATATATATATATATATATATATATATATATATATATATATATATATATATATATATATATATATATATATATATATATATATATATATATATATATATATATATATATATTATATATATATATATATATATATATATATATATATATATATATATATATATATATATATATATATATATATATATATATATATATATATATATATATATATATATATATATATATATATATATATATATATATATATAGATATCTTTGGTCTCACAAAAATATTTTTGCAGAGTATCTCTTTTATACTCTTAACCGCTCTGTTGAGGGGATTATTATCAGTTACTGCATATGTTAGCAACACCTAGATGGAGACAAGATAGGCACATGGTTTATTTGGCCATATTGCTCGGGACCGGTCCCAGATTCGATCCGGTAGGTTTAATAATTTAGTAGGGGTAGTGTAGGGTATGATATTGTCGGTCCCGTCCGATTTTCCTCTTCACTCACTCGTTTTTTACTTTCTGTTCATTTTTTAATTTTTACTACTTTTTTCTCTCACCTGTACGCTATAAAATATTTTTAGGAATTTTAAAAATTGGTAAAAATTTTTTGCTTTATTTTTGTTTAAAGCCCGGATTGTTTTAGCATTAGTAATTCAAATCGACTTTTCGATTAATCGAAATGTCGAAGTCGACTTTTGGTAATACACAAATTCTACTAATGGACTTTTGATCTGCAAAATCGAATTTTAAAGAAAATGGTCTAAAATTCGACAAAGATATGTAAAGGGTGATTTGTTAAGAGCTTGATAACTTTTTTTTTAAAAAAACGCATAAAATTTGCAAAATCTCATCGGTTCTTTATTTGAAACGTTAGATTGGTCCATGACATTTACTTTTTGAAGATAATTTCATTTAAATGTTGACCGCGGCTGCGTCTTAGGTGGTCCATTCGGAAAGTCCAATTTTGGGCAACTTTTTCGAGCATTTCGGCCGGAATAGCCCGAATTTCTTCGGAAATGTTGTCTTCCAAAGCTGGAATAGTTGCTGGCTTATTTCTGTAGACTTTAGACTTGACGTAGCCCCACAAAAAATAGTCTAAAGGCGTCAAATCGCATGATCTTGGTGGCCAACTTACCGGTCCATTTCTTGAGATGAATTGTTCTCCGAAGTTTTCCCTCAAAATGGCCATAGAATCGCGAGCTGTGTGGCATGTAGCGCCATCTTGTTGAAACCACATGTCAACCAAGTTCAGTTCTTCCATTTTTGGCAACAAAAAGTTTGTTAGCATCGAACGATAGCGATCGCCATTCACCGTAACGTTGCGTCCAACAGCATCTTTGAAAAAATACGGTCCAATGATTCCACCAGCGTACAAACCACACCAAACAGTGCATTTTTCGGGATGCATGGGCAGTTCTTGAACGGCTTCTGGTTGCTCTTCACTCCAAATGCGGCAATTTTGCTTATTTACGTAGCCATTCAACCAGAAATGAGCCTCATCGCTGAACAAAATTTGTCGATAAAAAAGCGGATTTTCTGCCAACTTTTCTAGGGCCCATTCACTGAAAATTCGACGTTGTGGCAGATCGTAAGTCTATTCATGATGAAATGTCAAAGCATACTGAGCATCTTTCTCTTTGACACCATGTCTGAAATCCCACGTGATCTGTCAAATACTAATGCATGAAAATCCTAACCTCAAAAGAATCACCCTTTATGAACATACATACTCTGAATATCATCTCCATTATTACATTTTGAAAAAGTTTGAATACAGTTATGGGACATACATTTTACGCATTTTAATACGTTTTAATATTATGAAGCAAAATTTTGGGTATGTGCAAAAATGCTCTCTTTGAGGCATGTAAAATTGCCTGCTTGTAGAAGCGAAACGTGCATGACTATCAGATCTTCGAAAAGCGTTTATAGTTGCAATGTAAATGAGAAGGCGTCTAAGATTCCGCTGCTGGGAAATAGTGAAATGTGAATACCGTTTTCCATTGAAGCCTGTTGACATTAAATGGACTAAAATAATATATTTTTTATTCATTTCTTTTAGTGAGCAATTTTATTTCGTGAAATTGGTCAATCAATCAACTCCATCATTTTATCAAATATATAACATAAGAATATGTTTGCAGTCAAAAGGTGGGTACCATATTGATATTTTAAAATTATAATTTTTTTCACTCCTAGTTTTCTTAAAACCAAGAGCGGTATGGGTTTGTTGGTCTTGAAGTTTCGAAGTGGCGTTGGCATTAGATTGAATTTTTGTTTTACCTGCCTTTTTCAGTTTGAACCCAAGTACAGAGCAGTATATCTGATATATAAACTAATGAGCTGAATTATGTAATGCTAAAAAAGTTCTTTCTTTTGAATTTAAAAATATGAAAAATATCCGAAAATAATAAAAATATGTATTTTCAATTTATATTTTTTTCTATTTCCAGAATTTGCAAATTATCATCAATATAATACCAAGTATTACATTGCTTTCCCATTATTTTTGTCTTTGATTGGTTCAAGTTTTAATAGACGATTTCAATGTGTGGAAATTTTGGAAAGGAATTGTTACTAAAATTAAATTACTGAGCTCCTTAATACACCTTTTTATGCTAAAAGACTACAACTGCAAAAGAAGATTATAAATCTGCAACCTGGAACTAAGAATTGAACTTGATATTCTATGCAGGTAATGTTTAGCAAAATTAACTTTTAATTGAACAAAATTAAATTCGAATTATTCTGTTTACTTTCAGAAAAACTAATTTAGCTTACAGGCTGCTGATTTATTGGGAATCTAGGCGCATTTACATATTAGAAGGAACATGCTGACATGGTTATTATGATAAGGAAGATAATGATTTATATAGTCTATTTTTCACCCTATAGTTGTTAGTGATAGTAATTGTATGTGTAAGTTATGTTAGAAAAAAACACAAATGACAAGAACCAAATTTATTTGTCCATTGCATACTTCAAAAAATAATAAAATATTAAATATGTTTTATAAGAAACACATTTTTTTTTTATTTCAAATAATACTAAATACGATTTTGGGGGCGCAATATATAAATTTTTTGATTGAAATAGCCAATTTCAGTTAATTAGCCAATTTCAGTTAATTAGCCAATTTCAGTTAATTATTTAATTGAATGAATCAAATAGTTGATTGATTTTTGTCGTGAAATTAATTAAAATTTTAATTGATTCAATTAAAACTGTGATTGATTTTTATGTTAAAAATCAATCACGTTTTTAATTGATTCAATCACACAATTAATTGATTCCGTGACAGAAGTCAATTAAATTTTTAATTGAAAATCGTTTTGGTTTTCAATAAAAATGGGTGATTGATACTATCATTTTCGTGATTGAAGACATTTCAATTAAAAAATAAATGAATCCGCGATTTTCGTGATTGAAATAAAAAAAAAAAAATTTTGTGTGGACAGAGAATCGAACCGCAGTGCATAGTGTGTTGTACGCCAATACACTAACCACTGGGCTATATAGCTGATGCCATCAATAAACAATTATCGTTGTAGTCATCAACGCACAAGCAACGCATATAGTCGTTACATTTATGGAGCATAGTTTTGAGCGCCCACAAGCTGATGTAAAAACACCTAATTCGAAAAGATGTTCGGCATACTACCAGGGCTGTGCAGTCGGAGTCGTAAAACTTTTGTCCGACTTTGGCCAACCCCAAATTTTTTGTATCTAAATAAATATTTACGTAAATTAAATTCCAGTGTGTTCTTCAATCGATCAATGAGGGGTTTGCTCTGCTTTTTCTAATGATGGAAATTATTCTATGTTTTCTAGAAGATGGGTCGACCATCAAAAAAATCTATTGGTAACTTTCGAAAAATAGATTTCGACTTCGTTTTTTATACCCTTCTGTCTGTCTGTCCATGTATTTTCGTGTGCAAAGTACAGCTCGCAGTTTAAGTTTAAGGCAATCGCTATTGATTAAAAAAAGGAACGTAGGAACGTCTAATTTCACAAAAAAAGTTTAAAATATTTTTGTTTCACAAGTAATGTTTTCTTGCACCGGTTAATAGCTTATTACCTATAGCCTTCCATATCTTTGATATTTTTTCATTCATGGTTAATGCATTAAATATTTATGAGCTATGTTAATTAAATTATCTTGTCGACTCCGACAACACTGAACTAGTGAATATAATTTACTGTAGTGGAAGCTAATATTAGTGTGAGTCATCATTTAGAAAGTATCATCCTTTGTGGAAATAGTCGGCTAAATGGGCGTTAAGAATAATTTCTGAAAATTTGACTAACTTTGAGAAAGTAGCTTGTATAATTGATCGTAATAAGACAATGTTTACATAATTCAAGCGGATGGCTAGAAAGAAAAAAAATTAAATTGTTTTATGGAAAGAATGAAGTACCTTATGTCTTAAGTGCTATATGAAGTTCAAGGTAGACACAATTTAAGGAAAATTTACTCATTTCCGAATATTATGAACGCAATTTTAATAAACTTCGCCCATTTTAGGAAAATATGAACGATTTCCAAATTTAGCAAAATTGTGCACTGCGTTTGTATTTTTATTTTACGTCATTAAATAAGGAAAAAAAAAAATTAATATAAGGAAAATTTTCTCACATTTGGCAAAATTTAACTAAAATCAACTAATTTTCATGAAAGTTAAACTCAAAGTTAAATCGGCTATATAAAATTGGGCAATTTTCAAAGTATTATGCACAGAAACAATTTCCGTAGTTAAACTAACGCTAAATTTAACTTATTTTTATTGTAAAAAAAAATTATTTGTTAGTAGTTAAATTTTATTACTTTTTGCGAAATTTTGCACAGCCCAATGAAATTTTTGTTTTTTAAGTATGTCTCAAATATTTTATGAACTAAACGTGAGTATAAAGTTCGATGACCGTACACATAAGTTCAATATGAACTAAAGCAAATGAAAATTTTCGTACGATTTCCAAAAATAGTAAGAATGAACTACTTTATGGTTAAAATGGTCATGATTTGGCGCTAATGATTTTCTTCTTAATTTTTAGTTAATATTTTCTTCTATTAGAGGGTGTAATTTCGTGAACTGTAGCTGGTAGTTGTTCCTGGTTTTAACAACGCTTTGGGGAAATCTCAAAATGTGTAGCAAAATTTAGTTCAATTTTCGTACGAGTTAGTTTATTCTTCCTATAAAACAGTTTACTTTTTTTCGGTGTGGGAACCAGTTACCGTCGTTACAATTTCTTGAGCCTTAAGCGGTTTAATATCACTTCCTTGAAAAACTCTGGAATACCACTTCGAACCAAACTGCAGAGGTGATCCACTATGGTGAAGGGTGAACCACAAATAAAAAGAGGATATACAGGAATTCAAACAATTCCAATTTTAAAAGAGATAGAAGAAAAAATTTGGCTTATTTCACTTTTGATTCTTTTTTTTTGATTACTAAAGTACTGTATATCGTCTTAATGTGGGTACTATGTTCGGTTTTCGAGTTGAAAACCACTTTATTTTCGCTATTACTTTTCCTTAATCAAAATTATAAATGAAAACAAACTTATTCTTGTAAAATCTTGCCGAAATCTAGAGGAACACAAAACTGCGCATCAATTGAGTTAATTTGTCTGCTTTATATTGAACTGTTTTAATACAATAACCACAAAATTTTCAACGCGAAAATCGAACATAGTACTTACCTTTAGCCGTCAAGCCGCCACTGCCGGAGGCAAACATTTTCTGTCAACCGCCGCCAAACTTTGTCTAACTTTAGAACCGGTCTTCATTTAGTCCACATAGTTATTGGCTAATTCGCACAAGACGTCATATCCCTCAGTTTTTTGTTTTTTAATTCTTGAAGTAAAGTTTACCTCATTTATTTTTATCTATATTTTGATTATTTTATTAATTTTATTATTATTTCTTAACAAAATATCTCAAGAATGTTTCACCCATTACGATCGATTATAAAATTAGTTTTCGTAGTATTTGTGAGGAATTTTAATGAATTTACTAATGCTAACAAATTCAGCATACACTTTATTACAGGCCGGTACTATGTTCGGTTTTCGCATTGAATTTTACTCAGTTACTTTATTCAAATAATTAATTTAGAACCATATAATTTGACTCAATGTCGCTCGTTTTCATCGAGATTTTGCCAAGATTTAATAGAAAAATGTTGGTTTATATTTTTAATTATTTTGTGAAACGTAGCCGCGAAAATTTCAGTGATTTTCAAATCGAAAACTGAACATTTTACCTGGCTTACAATTGAATATATTTTTATTAAAAAAACTTGTTTTGCGGAAAATTGAAGTTTATATAAATATCCATACATACCTAGTTTTGGCATAAATGTAGTATAGGAAGAACGCCACAGACGCTACTTCCACACAGCCCAACAAAGAGAATTCTAGTGCTCCCTGTAGGAAGCCCACCACAGATGTAAACATTGTTATGTCCTTTCGAAAGGAATGATGTCAACAAAGAGTAACAACAATGTAATCCAATATTAGTGAGAATGAAGAAGAGAGGATTTGAGAACAAGAAGAGCGCTGGAGAGGCCGTGTACGTAGCAAATGCAATATTAAGCTTCTGAATGGCGGCTTACTATTCTCGTTTTGGGGTGGATGAACGTTTCTGATGTTTCGATATGCTTACGTTATAGTTGTTAGTGCAGCTGGATGCTGTAACCGTTTTAGTTTTTTGTTCGTTATGTTGATGCTGTTTCGAATTATAAACTTCGACTTTGTACCATGTTTGCACTCTTTATTATTGTTTATGTTGTTGATGGATTTGCACTCTATAGATACCTCTTTGTACGTTTGTATTTCGTTTCGTATGTAGGTATCAAGTTTGTATATATTTTTGTTCAATTTGATAACGAGACTGTAAAACTAATGTTAAGGTCACACCAGCAAGCCGTAATTAGCAGAGTTTGCATTTTACGCGCTCAGAAATATTGTGATGATGATGTTTATTTTGCTGTTTCTTATTTTATAATCCAAACGAGTCCATGCTGCGCTAGCACGCGATAGCCCCTTTGCACTTATCAACTGAAAAAATCTATTGCAATAATTTTTGATTTTTGTTAATTAGGTCCCTTTAGCTTTCTCGCCCTATCATCTTTCTCAACAACGAATATTGACTTCAGACGACGCGTTCGTAAGACCCAGACATATACGCTCTTAAAATTTTCTTTTATTTGGAAGATCAGATGGATTTTGAAAAAAGTGGGATGATCGTTATTCCGTTTGTGGTTTAATTTGTTTTGCTCGCTAACTTTGTTGTTTGTTGCTATTGTCTTAATTTATTATTTTGTATTTGAGTTTTCTTTAGGTATTCACAAAACTAAAACGCAAAGCAATTATTTTATGTAATTTGCCGATCTAAATTTCATGAGGTTCTTGCATTCAATTGTTAAAAAAATAATCACGATATCACCATTTAAAATTCCTTTCGCGAATATCAATTGTTGTCAATTTGTGAAAATCGTAGCTTTCTTAATTGAATTCACTGTATCCGCGTGTTACATTTTCAACACTTTTCTATAATATATGTATTATTTATTATTATTTTTAATTGTTAATACAATAAATACAAATTATTGATTTTCAATATTTATTTGAAATATCGGTTAATGATGTTAGGATTGCATCGTAGACGCGTTACTTCTGTTTCGTTAGGGCTTCGGGTTGAATATGGAACTCTACCTAAAAGGCAGCCGCTTATAAATTAATTTTCAATTAGTTTTTTGTTCGACTATCCCCGGTAGTTGTGTATTATTTATTATTGTTGTCGTCGCACAGACCGAAGTGATTCAATTATGGTCGAGTAAAAAGCTACCCAAGGCAAGAATTGATCTCTCAAAACACGCTGCTGCTAAAAGAGAAATTGAGAAATTTGTTTTTACTTTCTTTATTTACTTTACTCTTTTATCAATGTTTCTCAACGTTACTATTTACTCAGAACCATATCTACATATGAATACCCTACACCATGTGGTTATGTATTAAGTAAACATGCTGATACACTCAAAGAAAATGTCTTAGTGAAAGCGAGGCTCGCAAATTACATTTAAGGTGGGTGCTTAGCTCAAGTTTAGCCTCTGAAATCAAAAATAAATCTCTAAAGGCAGAATAAAAGTATATTTTTATTTTATTAATATCATAAGGGAAGTGATCCAAAAAATTCTGTTCTCGCTATAATACGAACTTAAGTAGCAAAACAGAAATATTGATTCTATTCAGAATCACCTCCCTAACCGTCCAAATCCAAATCCTCTACTTATCCCGTAAAACCTCGAGCCCGTCAGCTATATTGATTCAGATTTACACTAAAAAAATTGTTAGTCATAACAGCAGCTCTTGTTTTAATTTATTTTGAATTCTTTTTTATTTTGGATTTCAAATCTAGCATTTATAAATTTTACCAATAGAAACAAAATAATAATAATAATTAAAGAATAAACATTACCAAATTAAAAAAACGCTATCTCGCATAGGCTGTCGAATTTTATATTCCGTCATTGCTTTTAGCAGACTTATTCTATGAGTTTCTTTCGCTAAAAATTGGACTAAACCTACACTCATAGAAAAAAGTCTGCTAAAAACAGCAGTCGATGTTTGCTGTTATATTTTTGTACTTCAGGGCCAAATGGACAAGAATTTATAAAATTTTTAGGCTAAAAATTTTTCTCCAAAGCATATTTAAGGACCAAAAGTAGTTTTTGGTATATTTTTGCACTGTAATATACTTACAAGCTCCTAAATACGATCAGCAAACATTTTGTTTGCTGTTATGTCTCAATTCGATAAATATTCAGATTTTTGGTCAAATAGTATAGATATTCATAAAATATTGTTTTAATTATGTTAGGATAGCTCCTAAAGTAACATTTTGATTTGTTTTAGCCAAAATAAAACATGTTTTAGTGTAATCGAGCTTCAAAAATAGCAGGAAATGTTTGCTATTTTAGCAAACAGTGACTGCTGTCCCTTTTTCAGCAGACTTTCTGCTGTTTTAGCAGACTTTTCTGCTGTCCCTCCTAACAAATTTCTTTGGGTGTAGTGTTGAAAACAAAAGAATAATAGAAAAACAAAGACCAGTACATTTGCGCACTGTTTTCGGTACATTAATGCATCAAATTTTATGCTATGGTGCATTATGAAAAATATGTTAAAAAATTAAATACCTTATTTAGTTTTGTGATATAAACATAAAACACTCATAGAAAAAAGTCTGCTAAAAACAGCAGTCGATGTCTGCTGTTATATTTCTGTACTTCTGTGTCTAACGAGCATATTTAGGGCCAAAAATAGTTTTTGGTATATTTTTCCACTTATATACTTACAAGCTCCTACATACGATCAGCATTTGACACATATTCAGATTTTTTGACAAATACTATAGATATTCATCATCTATTGTTTTAATTGTGTTAGGATAGCTCCTAAGTTGACACTTTTTTTGTTTCAGCCAAACAGAAATATGTTTTAGTGTAATCGAGGTAAAAAATAGCAGAAATGTTTGCTATTTCAGCAAATAATGATTGCTTTCTTTTTGCTGTTTTAGCAGACTTATCTGCTGTCCCTACTAACAATTTTCTTTTTAATCTTTTCATCAGTAGTTTTGCAGTAAAAAAATAACCACATGATATGCCTTTTGAAAACAAATATAGTTTGATGTTCCGGTATAATCTCTTCCAAATTATAATTGTGGATAAAAACGACCTCGAGGCTCGTTTTTATCGACAATTATCAATTGGAAAAGTATATATACAGGTCGAATATAATAAAAACATCCATAATATTCCGGTATAATCTTTTAATCAGAACGGTGGTAATAGATCCGCGGTTTTGCACACTGTTATTTTTGGCACACAAATTATTTTAAAATACCTACGTTCACAATGGACTGAATAGTCTAAGTGAGCCTGAATCTTAATCGGGCTGCCACTTTAACCTACGTTTATTGCTAATATAACTGATTTTTTCTTGTGAGGGTACAGGATTTGTTACAATGTTCTCATTTAATAGAAAAAGGCTCGTAACTTGTTGCATACTTCGAGATTCTGATAAAGATTTTGATAAGGCTATGAAATTTGCAAAATCGTGGCCAATGTACTCGTGTAAAGTGTTAGTGTATTGTACTAAATATGTTGTCGTCATACGGCTTCGTTATCATTCTTATACGAGGACAGTTTCTCTTGCTCTCCTCTCTTACTCGTATTATTGCTCTCCCCTTTGCCATTGGTAAAGCAATAAGCTGCTTTGTATTTTGGAGGTTGTGCATTGTTGTTGATGGGTGGAAAATTTATTCATTTTCTTCATATCTTCAGTTCGTTTGTACGTATGCGTACTAAAAATTAATTCTATTTTTCATGAGAACTAATCGAAGAAAGCTAAATGGTCCTTCCGTAGTTAAAATCAACAAACAATTTTATTCACTGAAAAAAATGTAAACGGTTTTATGCCAAAAATGAATCGTATTCCATGTTTGAAAATTGCACTAAGTTACACAATTTTTCTAATTTAGTATTTGACAAATTTTAAAACTAGTCCTTCTCATAAAAGAAAAAAATAATTTACCTGTATTAAAAATGAAATTCGATACTGTTCACTTTAGCATATACAGTTTCAAACTGCTTATTTTCTATTGGCAGCATCAAATGTTCATTAAAGGTACATCCAAAGAAATTGTCACTGTTGCTGAAAACCCCGTTTTAGTTTGGCTAAAGCTGAAGAAGAGGATATCGTAACACAATATTAATAATATATTAAGAATAATGATCACCCCAAACAAGTTTCAAGAGCAAAATATTATTTTTTAACTATGTAAGAACAACTACCCTCAGAAGAAGTAAACAAAAATTTCTAAATCCGATTTGACTTTATCTTAGTTCATTGACTTGGGTCACATGTGAGAAAAATTTCGTTATTTGAATCAATTGTTCTTTACTTTAATGACATGAACTAAATATTGGAAAATATTATTATACAAATGAAGTGAACAATTTCAGAAAATTCAAAAATTGTTCATATTTTTCTAAAATGAGTGAATCTTACATAAACTGTGTTGTTACTTAAATAAGATCGTGGACTTGGTTTAGCGCTAAATACATTTTAACATTTTTCCCCTTCAAAATATGACTATTCAGTCCATTGTGGTACCACATTGGTGAACTTCTCTCTTATCACTGAGTGCTGCCCGATTCTATGTTAAGCTCAATGATAAGTCCGAACGGCGTTCCACATTACAGTGAAACCACTTAGAGAAGCTTTGAAACCCTCAGAAATGTCACCAGCATTACTGAGGTGGGATAATCTACAGCTGAAAAACTTTTTGCTGTTCGGTCGAAGCAGGAATCGAACCCACGACCTTGTGTATGCAAGGCGGGCATGCTAACCGTTGTGGCTCCCCACTGAGACAAATTCGACACAGGGACAATTCAATATGAAATAAAATATACCAAAAGCTTCGGTTTATCGGCCTCTTGAAGCCGATTCGTGGCCAATTATCGATGTTCGTACGAATACCGAAGACGATGCTTCGTTCGAGGAGCTCTATAGAGTTAGTCCACTATAGTGAAAAATTCTCATAGGTTAGGTTAGGTATAGTAGTAGCCCGATATTTATTCGAACTTTAATCCTACTAAATTCAGAAAATTCTCATAGGTTAGGTATAGTAGCAGCCCAACATTTATTCGTGTGAATTTTATCGTGAACATAATTTTTATCGTCAACGTGAACTTATTTGTTTATTTATTCGATCTTGACCATCAAGTTTATCGTGAGCGTGAATTTGTTCGTGAATGTGAATTTTATCGTGAGTGCGATTTTAATCGTTAAGCATTATTTCGAAGAAATGTCAAAAATGGTAACTTTAATCCTACTAAAATCAGCTAACAAAAATTATCGGAATATTTTGTTTTTACGTATAGCTATTACAAAGGCTGATTTATTACATTTGTTTTATGTATATGGCTGTTTAGGCTTGGTTGTAAAATTAATAAAAAATAATTCCATTGTCTAAAACAAAAACGAATCCCATGCAGCTAAAAGATCTTAGCCCTACAAAAACATCTCTGTATTTGCACCAACCGTTGCACTAAATTCCACATTCTATATTTTCCTTAAATATAATTGTAAAAACAATTTATTAGAAATAAACTTAAACGATACGTTGGTTTTTATAGTTTTTTTATATTATGAAAAAATTCATACATTGTTTAGCTTTAAAAGAATTTAAAAATACACCTCCCCATCATATCTTAAGATTGGATAAACTTTTCAAGTTTACTTCTTCTTGGGGGCAGCAACTTTCTTCTTTCTAGCTTCAAAGGCCTTCTTCAACATGGCGGCGCGATTAGCAGCGGCTTTGCTTGCGACAACAGCGAAATGGTTCTTGGCCAATTCAACGTTGTTCTTTTTAGCCTTCGCCAAGGTCTTGGCAACAGTACGTTGTTCAGCAGCCAAAGCAGCACGACGGCGAAGAACTTCGGCATAAGGATTCAACTTGATGAGTTGGCGAACGTTGGACAATGGATTGAGACGGCGTACACGACGGAAGATCTTCTTGCGTGGGTCACGGAGAACCTTACGGATTTCTTCGGATTTGAGAAGGCGTGACAAGTCAGTATTGGCCATTTTGGGTTGTGGAAGATTGTAACCCTTCTTTAAAGTGGAACCAGATTTCCAAGTGCCAAAGAGTTCGTTGAGACGAGCAAAGGCAGATTCGGTCCAGATGACGAAACGACCGACATGACCACCTGGAGCCAATTTAAGCAAGTTCATCTTATCAACAGACATTGTTTCGATACCTGGGATATTGCGGAAAGCACGACGCAAACCTTCATCCTTGTAATAAACAATAAGGGGACCGCGACGGGCAATGCGACGACGGTCACGCATAGTACCACGGCCAGCACGGAAACGTTGGGATTTGTACACCTGCAACAAAATATCGAGTATTAGTTCAGTTTCATAATTTCGAAAAAAGGAAATAATTACAACATTTATGTTTTCTTCAAAAACCTATTTCTAAAAAAAAAAAAAAACTTTTGCTTTGAACATATAACATTGCTTGTACATTACTATTATAAACAAGAATACTTCCATTTATGCATATAGGAGTTACTTAAAATACAAAGTGAGGAATTAATGAATTCAAAACTGAAAGGTGGTGTAGATTTAAGTTACCCCGTTGGAAAAGTATTGAACAACTTTAAAACGGAACGCCTACCGAAATCAATTGATCTAGCAGCCACTTTAATTGTGTACGATTCTTATAACAAAAATACTGTCATTTGTTTTTATCAAAGAATCAGTAACTGCAAATTGCACATGCGTCTAAATGCTTAAAATCCCATTTTTATAAATTTTTAAAACATTTTCAAGTGATGCATATTGTAATAAACGAGAGAAGTATCTTATGATTAAAGCATTTTGAAATACGTCATAGACTTATATACTAACATTTTTTAAATAATCTTGATTATATTGGGATATGCTTACCTTTTGGATGTCAGCCCAGATCTTCATGCGTCTAAGGAAAACGACGGCTTGTTTGGTCTTTTGCAACTTTTGAACTTCATCAGAAACGACCAAGGGGAATTCAGAGACTCCATCAATGATGTGACCCTTTGATTGGACAAGGGCAGGAACGCCGGAGGCAGCAATGGCAGAGACCAAAGCATAACGACGTTGGTTTACATTGACCTTACGGTGCCAGCGACGGAAAGTCTTAGTGGGGGCGAACATACGACCACCACGACACATGTTACCGAAAGCACCCTGACCGGAGCGATGAGTACCGCCACCACGGACACGGGGAATACGGGCAACAGCACGACCAGTACCCCAGGATTCAGCAGAGGTTTGGTGACCTGTAATACAAAAATTTTGTTTACAATTGTTAGCATGCCTCCAACCTCATTTCTACTTACCGGCCTGTTCGCTAACAGCGTAGGGTTGACGCTTGTTGCGACGCATCAATTGGTGAATGTCATTTACGACATCAGGGCGGATTGGTGCCTTGAACACAGCTGGCAAGCAAATGTTCTTATCCTTGATTTGTTCATTTTTCTCCGAGTAGACGGAGACCAGAGGTCTTGCGTTGGCTAAACTCTAAAAGAGCACACGTTAGTAATATGAAATATTTTGTACACTATGTTTGCTATTCTTAATCTACAGGCTTGCTCGAATATTGCTTATATTTCACAATGTGCGACGACGACATTCGCCAAGAAAACTAAAAACACGTGTGACAACACCTCAAAATTTTCTATTGATTTTCTCCGAGTTCTGTGTAAATTATCACTTAGAATTAGGAAATTTCACTTTGCCTGTTTAGAGCTTTCCATTTCACTTCACTGCTTACCATTTTATTTGGCAATTTTTTTCCAAAATTACGAAAATATTTATTCTGCAACGGCAGAAACGTCCTCCATTAACCAATAGAAGACCGAAAAGAAAAAGGAAGAGAAGAAAAGGAAAGAAAGCGAAATAACGAAACAACATGGCTGAACGAAATACAGGGCTGATACTGAACGAAACACAGAGTTGCATTATAATATTTCCATTTCTCTTTCTACGTATTCGTATTGTCCAATAAGTACCCAATAATTTTTGATAATAATCGCACAATTTTAGAGAAAGTATTTCGTTTACTCAAAAATTCATGTACATATCTGTTAATTTTAGAAAAATGGGTAAAATCCAATTTTACCCTCTTGAATGTTTTTACTGGATAATTTTTAATAGTAATATAGTTTGACTATACTGTTTTTAATAAAATCCCAATATTTGCAGGTATTTAAAACGAGATGTTCAATTTACAATGGACATCGTCTCAGAACACCTAGAATGTAGATGCCAATAACGTTATTGTAATATTATCTGGGAAAAATTAATGGAACACAATAATCCCCTGTCAGAATTTCAAAATTAAATTTTATACCTATCGGTGCCATAGACTCTTATGCGCTTTACATACTATCAGTTATTCCGGACGACATTGTTCGTGTCGAACATATCCCATATATTGTGCACATTATAAGTTAAGTCCGAAGACATAATCGATACTGCTGCATGTTTATGGTATCGATAACACATTTACCGATTATTTAGTCATCGCCGACAAGTCGTATCGATCCGACACACTGTAAGATTCTTTACAAACACCGACATCCCGTCCGGAATAACTGATAGTCTGTAAAGCGCATTACTGACACTGCAATAATAGTTTATTTTGATGAGATATATACCAAAAAATTTAAAGTATTTTTAACCTTTACTAGTGTGGTGAGGTGAGGTGAGTACTAAGTTCGAGTTTAAGGTGGGTATTAAGTTCGAGTTTAGCCGCTAAAAACGTCATTTTTTCACGATTACTTTTCTTTAATAATCCATTTTAAGGAATACAAACTTTGTGAAAATTTGCTCTGGGCTATTCCCCATCAAGTTCTAATAAAATTTGCAACAAATACGTATAATTTCATGTATTTTTCTTACTGATTTAGTTTTCACTTTAGCGATTTTAGCGGCTAAACTCGAACTTAATACTCACCTTTAAGGTGGGTATTAAGTTTGAGTTTAAGGTTGGTATTAAGTTCGAGTTTAAAGGCCGGTACTCTGTTTGTTGATGCGAAAAAAGTTCCACTCAATCATTGTTTCGCGTTGAAAAATGATAGTGTTGACAATATATTTTGAAGGAAAAAAACATCCATTTTGGAACTTTTTCGCGTTTATTTCATCGAAATGTATTGACAACATCGCAAAATGTCACGAAATGATTACATATACATAGGCAACTAGTGACTCGATTTACACACACACGCATACAAAATAAATAATTTGAAAAAGAAGAAGCAGGCGAAGTTATTTTACAAATATCTTTGGAATTATAAAAATAAAGTTTACAGTGCTGAATTTTATTTTTTGGAACATAGCAATTAATTCTTGTGATTCCATTCATTGCTACCTCGGTACTATACATGTTGGTTGAAGTGCTAATGCTTGTTTTGGAACATCAATTGCTGTGTCTCCTTTTGTTTAAATTATGTTTTGTGTTTATTATCCCGATGCCCAGTACTAATGAAACGATTGTAAAATATAATTCACCAAATAAAGCTTTTATTTTGTTAACATTTGTGTTTAAATTTCATGTTATATATGTACATTATTTATATTGTACCATATAGTAGGGAGCGGCTAGATATTGTTGCTAGTTTATTATGGAAATACAACTCCATGTTATACTTTGTTTTATCAATCATCAGATTACATTTTTAAATAATAATCAGATCCACTTTTGTGTTATAAATTCACAAAAATCAGTTTAATAAATAAATTATTTCTTAATTCACATTGCAAATGGCGCCATGTTATGAAAATACTGACTACGCGAGTTACGTCAGTTTTTCAACTCGAAAAAAACAAAGTACCACAAATGGAAAAAATTTCGCTAGTTTTTCGCATGTTTTGGTTTTGTATGGAGTTTCAACGCGAAAACTGAACAGAGTACCGGCCTTAAGGTGGGTATTAAAACTCTCAAAACTCGAACTTAATACTCACCTTAAAGTGAAAACTAAATCAGTAAAAAATGGTATAAAATTATACATATTTGTTGCAAATTTTATTATAACCCAGCAAAAAATTTTTGAACTTTAAAAGAACTTCCAAAAATGCTCTCCCAAAGATGTTCTTTATTTTATCTGCACAGGAAGTTCATTTGAGTCAATTTCTTTATAACTCGCTTTTTTCTTATTTTCAATGGGACATTAATTTTTTTGTGTTTCAAATAGGTTAAAAACAGATTAAGAATTAATAAAATGGTACAAAATATTTAAATTTAGCCGAAAAAAATGCGAATTTTTGAAAATATTTGATCACAAAAGTTCCAGACAATCGTGATAATGCATTAAAAATCATAAAAAGTTTTAAAAATTATTTATTTGTCAAAATATCACAAAATTTCTTAATTCACATCCAAAACACTGAATTCGCCTCACACCTTATACGGCGTTCTCACCAAGCATGTTTTGGGGTTTGAAATGTTTCCCCTTTATAAGCATTTCAAAACGAGTCGTTTTTCCCATATGAAAAATCAAGTCCAAAACACAAGTTTTCCTCAAAAACACGTCAGTTTTAGAATGTGAACCCACCTAATTTGGAATATACCCCGAATAACATACCCTTTTCAAAATATATGTCAAAATATTGAAATAAGTTTCATAGAAACAAAGGCTTTGAAGAACATGGACATGTGCAAATAACTTAAATTTTTTTCCCGTTACGCTCGCGGTAATTATTTGAACATACGTTGCATGTATGTTAATTTCGAGTAAAGGTGAGTATTAAGTTCGAGTTTAAAGGCCGGTATGCACCTCTAGCGAAAAATTTCATTCCCATAAGAAATGCATTGCTATTTATGCTAACGAAATTTTCGGTAGCGTTCAATTTCGTAAGCTGGTACGCACCTCTAATGAAAATAACAGGGTTGTCAAAAGCATATTTTGGCAGCAAACATCTAATTTATTACAATCATTGTGTTCGTACAAGTTTTAAAAGGTCTGTAAATAATAAACAATTTATTTGAGGAATATTTGGAACATATATTAACAATTTTTAAAAGCGATTAGCTAGTTTAAAATTTGTTGTACACAGCCCTGTTTTTTTGTTGTAGACTTAAATAAATTTTTGCTACCGAAAATTTCGCTAGAGGTGCATACCGGCCTTTAGCCGCTAAAATCGCTAAAGTGAAAACTAAATCAGTAAGAAAAATGCATGAAATTATACATATTTGTTGCAAATTTTATTATAACTTGATGGGGAAAAGCCCAAAGCAAATTTCACAAAGTTTGTATTCCTTAAAATGGATTATTAAAGAAAAGTAACCGTGAAAAAATTACGTTTTTAGCGGCTAAAGGTGGGTATTAAGTTTGAGTTTAGCCGCTAAAAACGTCATTTTTTCACGATTACTTTTCTTTAATAATCCATTTTAAGGAATACAAACTTTGTGAAAATTTGCTTTGGGCTTTTCCCCATCAAGTTATAATAAAATTTGCAACAAATATGTATAATTTCATGCATTTTTCTTACTGATTTAGTTTTCACTTTAGCGATTTTAGCGGCTAAACTCGAACTTAATACCCACCTTAGGGTAGGTACTATGTTCGGTTTTCGAGTTGAAAACCACTTTATTTTCGCGATTACTTTTCCTTAAATAACCAAAATTATAAATGAAAACAAACTTATTCCTGTAAAGTCTTGCCGAAATCTAGAGGAACAAGAAACTACGCATCAATTGAGTTAATTTGTCTGCTTTATATTGAACTGTTTCAATAAAGTAACCACGAAAATTTCAACGCGAAAAGCGAACACAGTACTTACCTTTAAATGTGAATTTGTAGTTTCCATGGTAACTGTCAAACTAAAACATCACAACTTGATGTGAACGGTGAAATATTTTGGAAAAACGAATGAGGAAAACGAGTCTATGGAAACATAACATTAAGAAGTGATGCAAATTCAGTGCAGCGGCTGTTGAAATAGTGAACATCGCTTCTGCGTCAATTTGGCACCACTTCTGGATCCAAAAAGAACACTTTCATTACTTTTTTGGCGACGTTTTTTTGCTGGGAACTTAATAGGGAATAGCCCAAAGCAAATTTTCACAAAGTTTTTTTTCCTTAAAGGTGAGTACTAAGTTCGAGTTTTTCCCCTAAAGGTGGGTACTATGTTCGGTTTTCGAGTTGAAAACCACTTTATTTTCGCGATTACTTTTCCTTAAATAATCAAAATTATAAATGGAAACAAACTTATTCCTGTAAAGTCTTGTCGAAATCTAGAGAAACAAGAAACAGCGCATCAATTGAGTTAATTTATCTGCTTTATATTAAACTGATTTAATAAGGTAACCACGAAAATTTCAACGCGAAAAGCGAACATAGTACTTACCTTAAAGTGAAAACTAAATCAATAAAAAAGGCATAAAATTATACACATTTGTTGCAAATTTTATTATAACTTGATGGGGAATAGCCCAAAGCAAATTTTCACAAAATTTGTATTCCTTAAAATGGATTATTAAAGAAAAGTAATCGTGAAAAAATTACGATTTTAAGGCCGGTACTCTGTTCGGTTTTCGCGTTGAAACTCCATACAAAACCAAGAAATGCGAAAAATTTGCGAAATTTTTTCCATTTGTGATACTTTGTTTTTTCGTGTTGAAAAACTGACGTTTATAGCACGGCGCCATTTGCAATGTGAATTAAGAAATAATTTATTTATTAAAAACTATTTGTGCGGGTTTATAAATCAAACACGGACCATATTTTTGTTCCGAAACTATACAAAGGATCACAGGAATAGCAGATCAATTGCCCAAGGAAAAATAAAATGTTATTTTGTAAAAACAAGCAACAACCACCAACTTAATCCAATATCGCTCCCTGTAAAATAGCGCTCCAAGTTACCTAAAAAAACGCCGCTTTCTATGTGCGAAATAATGGTTTCCATAAAAATTTTTCGCAAGAATGAACATAGTACCGGCCTTAAGGTAGAATTACATACCATGCGTTCAATGCGTCCGATGATTGAAGAGTTGAAATTTCTCTTTGAAATCAAAAGCTCGAATAGTCTGTTGCAAACAGAAAAAAATCAACCCTTCCATCAACGCACGGATTGACGCATGGTGTGTAATTCAACCTTTAAGGCCGGTACTATGTTCATTCTTGCTAAAGGCCGGTACTATGTTCATTCTTGCGAAAAATTTTTATAGAAACCATTATTTCGCACAGAGAAAGCGGTGTTTATTTAGGTAACTTGGAGCGCTATTTTACAGTGAGCGATGTTGAATTAAGTTGGTGGTTGCTGTTTGTTATTACAAAATTAACATTTTATTTTCCTTGGGCAATTTATCTGCTGCTTCTTTGATCCTTTGTATAGTTTCGGAACAAAAATATAATCCGTGTTTGTGTTATAAACCCACAAAAATAGTTTTAATAAATAAATTATTTCTTAATTCACATTGCAAATGGCGCCATGCTATAAACTTCAGTTTTTCAACTCGAAAAAAAACAAAGTACCACAAATGGAAAAATTTCGCTAGTTTTTCGCATTTTTTAATTTTGTATGGAGTTTCAAGGCGAAAACCGAACAGAATGTAACAAAGTGTTAAGGCCGGTACTATGTTCATTCTTGCGAAAAATTTTTATGGAAACCATTATTTCGCACATAGAAAGCGGCGTTTTTTAGGTAGCTTGGAGCGCTATTTTACAGGGAGCGATATTGGATTAAGTTGGTGGTGTTGCTTGTTTTTACAAAATAACATTTTATTTTTCCTTGGGCAATTTATCTGCTATTCCTTTGACCCTTTGTATAGTTTCGGAACAAAAATATGGCCCGTGTTTGATTTATAAACCCGCACAAATAGTTTTTAATAAATAAATTATTTCTTAATTCACATTGCAAATGGCGCCGTGCTATAAACGTCAGTTTTTCAACACGAAAAAACAAAGTATCACAAATGGAAAAAATTTCGCAAATTTTTCGCATTTTTTGGTTTTGTATGGAGTTTCAACGCGAAAACCGAACAGAGTACCGGCCTTAAAGTGTAAGTAACAAGTAATCGTGAAATATTGGCGATTTTAGCGGCTAAACTCGAAGTAAATACCCACCTTTAAGGTAAGTACTATGTTCGCTTTTCGCGTTGAAATTTTCGTGGTTACTTTATCAAAACAGTTCAATATAAAGCAGACAAATTAACTCAATTGATACGTAGTTTGTTGTTCCTCTAGATTTCGGCAAGACTTTAACGAAATAAGTTTGTTTTCATTTATAATTTTGGTTATTTAAGAAAAAGTAATCGCGAAAATAAAGTGGTTTTCAACTCGAAAACCGAACATAGTACCTACCCTGCCAACATTTTTGGAATTTGACGACACTTCTGAGAATCTCCACCACGTCGAAAACAATCGTATACGATATCAAAAACTCGTCGGAAAAGCGCCGTCACTATTGAGAAGTTGTACCACGCAAAAGTTACTACAAAAAGGTTTCGCATGAGTGCAATTATTAGGTGCCTTCATAGATCAATTTAGAACGACGCCAATAAGGGACCCTCCAAACAATCAGAAAAAGTGCATTTTAAGATAGTTGTAAAAGAATCATTGTGGTCGAGTAAAACACGTTTGTTTAGATATTTATTAATTTGTGTAAACATTTACAAATTCTTAAAAATATAACATTTATACCACTATCACATTACATTTTAAATAATTTTTGGCATTAATGATGATGTTGAGTTACAAGTAGCGAGTTACATGTTGCAGCGTCTATCAACTAGTGTTTTTATTTGATGGAAGCAGCATGTCTGTAAAATATCTGAAATACAATCACTTTATTCCATTTGGAAAATCAAAAATTGTTCACCAATATACCTTTCGCAATTTTAAGCGTATAATCTATGTTTTCAGAACTTTATTTTCGTTTTTATTTAATTAAAATATAACAAGCTGGTTGCGCTTGGCGTTTCACAAAAAAAATCGTAGTAGGGATGGCAAAATACTTTCATGTACTTTTTGATGTACCTTTTCATGATGGTTGAAGTGACATTTACGAGTCTGTGGTAACGATGAGGATGAAATGGAACTTTGAAATGCTGGCAGGGTACCCTTAGCCGATAAAGTGAAAACTAAATCAATAAAAAAAGGCATACAAATATGCATATTTGTTGCAAATTCTATTATAACTTGGGGGAAGATGTTGAGTTTTAAGGAGCAAGTTACATATTGCAGCGTCTATCAGCCAGTTTGTTTATTTTCGATGGAGACAGCGTGCCTGGAAAAATATTTGAAAAACGATCACTTTATTCTATTTGGAAAGTCGAAAATTGTTCACCATATACCTTTCACAATTTTAAGCGTAATATCTATGTTTTCAGAACTTTATTTTCGTTTTTATTTAAATAAAATATAACAAGCTGGTTGTGCTTGGCGTTTCACAAAAAATAAAATGGCTCTTCTAACAGTAGTGATGGCAAAATACTTTCATGTACATTTTGTACTTTTTGATATGCTTCCCCCATCACAGTTCGCGATGGTTGTGGTGACATTTACGAGTCTGTGGTAGCGATGAGGATGAAATGGAACTTTAAAATGCTGGCAGGATTGTCACATCAAGGTGTAAAACACAACGATTGACATAACAAAAAAGTGATATCGCCACCATTGGGACCATGTAATACGGTGTTCTCACCAAGCATTTTTTGGGTTTGAAATGTTTTTTTATAAGCACTTCAAAACGAGTCGCTTTCATCATACTAAAAAATAAGTTCAAAACACAAGTTTTCCTCCAAAACACGTCAATTTTAGAATGTGAACCCACCTAATTTGGAATATACCCTATTCAAAATATATGTCAAAATATTGAAATAAGTTTCATAAAAAAAGAATAAACAAAGGCTTTTAAGAACATGGACATGTGAAAATAATATAAAAAATTGTTTCCCTTTGCGCTCGCGGTAATTATTTGGACATAGGTTGCATCCCTGCCAGCATTTCAAAGTTCCATTTCAACCTCATCGTTACCACAGACTCGTAAATGTCACTTTAACCATCATGAAAAGGTACATCAAAAAGTACATGCAAGTAATTTGCCATCCCTACTGTTAAAAAAGCCATTTTTTTTGTGAAACGCCAAGCGCAACCAGCTTGTTATATTTTAATTAAATAAAAACGAAAATAAAGTTCTGAAAACATAGATTATAGGCTTAAAATTGTGAAAGGTATATTGGTGAACAATTTGGTGATTTTCCAAATGGAATAAAGTGATTGTTCTTCAGATATTTTACAGACACGCTGCCTCCATGGAATAAAAACACTGGTTGATAGACGCAGCAACATGTAACTCGCTACTTGTAACTCAACATCATCATTAATGCCAAAAATTATGTTAAATGTAATGTGATAGTGGTATAAATGTTATATTTTTAAGAATTTGTAAATGTTTAATCAAATTAATAAATATCTAAACAAACGTGTTTTACTCGACCACAATGATTCTTTTACAACTATCTTAAAATGCACTTTTTCTGATTGTTTGGAGGGTCCCTTATTGGCGTCGTTCTAAATTGATCTATAAAGGCACCTAATAATTGCACTCATGCGAAACATTTTTGTAGTAACTTGGCGTGGTACAACTTCTCAATAGTGACGGCGCTTTTCCGACGAGTTTTTGATGTCGTATATGATTGTTTTCGACGTAGTGGAGATTCTCAAAAGAGTCCCCAAATTCAAAAAATGTTGGCAGGGATATATGTAAATTTCGACTAATGTGAATTTCTAGTTTCCATGGTAACAATCAAACTAAAACATCTCAACCCGGTGTGAACGGTGAAATGTTTTGGAAAACGAGTCGGTGGGAACATAGCATAAACATATTTACCAGCGATATGTATTTGTTTATGATTTCTTAACACTACCTTTTAATGGTGACCTCATGGTGACCAGTGTTGTATTATGGCCTTATTGTGTTCTATGTTTTAGGTGTCACAGATTTGACATAGTATATGTTTGTTTTTATTTGTTGACTTGTACTTGTAATCAAATACTCGTTACTTTCCCAACACTAATGGCTGGAGAGGTTATTGTGGACGCTTTGCCTTATATCGATCAAGGATATGACGATCCAGGAGTTCGAGAATCGGTTAGTAGTGATCTTTTATTTTGACTTGAACTCTAAGTAAGTTTTCTACTTTATCATACAGGCCTTGGCTATGGTGGAGGAGGAATGTCGTCGGTATCGACCCACCAAAAATTATCTTGAGCATTTAGCACCGGTTTCTACTACCACATTTGAGACAAAATTGATGTCTCAAGAATTTGAACGTATACAAAACAGAGTTCCAATGGAAACTTTGAGCATGAAGCGCTACGAATTACCGCCACCATCTGGCAGTCGTCTTTCTGAAGTTTCAGCTTGGGAAGAATCCATAGATAATTCAAAAGCTCAATTGGAGCATCAGTGGGTACGTGCAATGAATCTTGAACTAATGTTAGATTACGGCATAGAAGCTTGGAAAGCGTATTTAGAAGTTTTTGTTGCACTTCAAGCTAAAGCTCAAATCCAGTTGCAAGAATTAAAAAAAGAAATTCAGGATGTTAATTGGCAACGAAAGCAGGCACAAACAAAAGCTGGGGAAAAACTTCGATCTCTAGAAGCTAATTGGGTATTGCTTGTGTCCAAGAACTACGAAATAGAACAACAATGTGTAGAGTTGGAAAAACAAATTCAAGATCTCAAAAGAAGAATTGAGGAGGCAACTCAGCAGGATATCCAAGATGAGCAGAATGGTATGGATACGGATGTTGCAGAGAATGCCCCTAATGGTGATGTTGCTAACGGCCATACAGAGGACCAGCAAGTCCAAGAAGAAAACCAAGACACAGAAATGACGCCTACAGAGAACTGATATACAGTAAGATAAAGAAGAATAAATGAGTGTTATGAGTACATTTTGCTAATGGCAATTCATATTTTATAATGGCTGAAAGGGTTTAAATGGAAATAATGTAGATGTACACATTCGGGGGGCTTTTCACATTGGTAACCCCTATTCTATGAACTGAGTATGGGCTATGAGAAATACAACAAACATTTGTCATTTTTGTCTATTTGGTTTAGATTCACTATTTCAACTTTTTTAAAAAAAATTCATCAATGCCAACATTTTTATTTTTAATACAACTTTTTAGCACAAATACTAAGTTGTACGGGACATTTTGTTAAAATGATGTGAGTGTATTTAATAGACGTTTCAATTGTTTAAAACTCCCCACTTCACGAGAGTGATCTGGTAAGTCTACGGGCCAAACGAATATGTGAGGGTTTAGTGTAGTATTGCATGACGACAGTGCCGGATTTGATTCCCAGCAAGGTTGATGGTAGCAAAAATAATTTACATCTGCACATACCAGATGTTAATTGGGATAAATCTGTCCTCGTCTGCCATGAAAGGTATCTTCTCCCTGTGATACGAGCGGTAGTCAAACTATGAGAACAGGATTATCTTTAAGCCTTTCATCACATTAGATACTGTTTCCTCATGAAGTATGCGCAGAACGGTCTGGTCCAGTGAAGTGCTGCGCAGACATCCTGTCGCAGTTCTTGTTTGTTTGTTTATTTATAGTTTCACATGCAAAAGATTACAATCTCATAAATACAGTATGTGATTCAAGATGACTAAGCAAAATATTTAGGATATCATAAAACGAAATAAGGATTAATATATAATTAGACATAAAAAAAAAACATAATATAAAATTAAAACGAAAATAATTTAACAATAAAAATTGCGATAAACAAGAACATTTAAACATTATAAAATATAATGAAAAAAATAAAATAAGAAAATACATTGCGTTATTCGGCGTTTAAACAATGCTTAAGAAGGGCTGTTTTGAACTGAATTGCGTTGCTTAGGTTTTGTATTTGTGCAGGAAGAGAGTTCCATAGACTGGATGTGTTAAGGAAAAATTGCCACTCAGAGACCAGAAGTTGATGTCGCATAGGAATAATCAGTAAACGTCTATTAGTTCTTCCAAATTTAAGTTTGCTGTAGATGTATTCAGGCGTTTTTGTATATATTATTTTGTGCATCAACAGAAGTGACTTGTTATTCAGATAATCCTCAAACCCGATACCATACAGATGTTTACGATACTCTGAACAGCTTTCAAATCTTCTTAGACCGTAAACGTGTCTAAGTATTGCTTTATATGCGACGTCCAGGCGATGTTTGCTTCTAGCGTCGCATTTAGTAAATAATTCACTTCCGTACAATAGTACTGGCATCAGATAAGATTTGGCTAGTAGGCTTCGAATATGTAGAGGAGTGAAATTCTGCGTCTTATATAAAGTTCTGAGCATCCTTAATACTTTACCAGTAGCTGCTACAACCTGGTCATTCCATGTCAAGGTTTTATTGAAAATGATTCCCAAGTTTTTAGCCTTTGATACTTGTACAATAATTTGGCTTCCGATTTTTACTTGATGTCCTCTCAAATCAATATCGCTTGTTCGCCCGTTTAGTACAACCAAATTGGATTTTTTAGGGTTTATATATATTTGATTTTCAGCTGCCCAATTATTAATAGCTTCCAAGTCATTGTTGAGTTTATCCACTCCATCTGTCAAGTTTGATTTTTTGCAGTTCAGACAAATTTGTACATCGTCAGCATAAATGTGAAATTGCGAGTGTTCAAGTGTATTTGGCAGATAGTTTATGAACATGCAGAAAAGAAGTGGTCCTAGAATGGAGCCTTGTGGAACGCCTCGGTTAATTGGCAATGGGTTCGATAATTTATTGTCAATCAAAACCATTTGGACCTATGCTTTAGATAATTTGAAATTAAGTGAACAGCAGTGGGAGAAAAGTTAAAAAGATTTATAAGTTTTTTACAAAGAATGTCATGATTTACACAATCAAAAGCCTTTGAATGGTCTAAAAGAACCAGTAATGCCAATGATCCCTCGTCAATAATAGCTCTAATATTCTCCGCCACTTCGTCTAAGGCTGTCACACAACTATGTTTAGGTCGGAAGCCAGATTGACGTGCATTTAACAGTTTATTATGTTCCAGATACTCACAGATTTGTTTATGCATGAGATGGTCAAATGCTTTTGACAAGAATGGCAATATTGCAATAGGCCTGTAATCATTATTTGTACCCGGTTTGGGGATCGGTATTATTTTTGCTTGTTTCCATTCCATGGGATATTGGCCTGTTGTTATGATAGAATTGAATAGGTGTGTGATATGCAGCAGTAAATTTGGCAGCAACACTTTTATGAATTTAGGGTAAATTTTATCCAGACCAACAGCATCAGATTTTATATGGAGACAACTTTCCAAGACATCACCAGAGTTTACACATTTAAATTCGAAACAAGAAAATGGTGGAAAAACATGATTCGCTTGTAAAACGGAAAGATTATTTTGTGGATGGTTACTTGATGGCATTGTAAAAAGGTAAATTAACAAAGTTTTCATTCATCTCATCTGGGTCACCGACAATTTTTGTGTTTTTAGTTTTACCAATACCAACTTCTTTGATTATATCCCATTTCTTTTTTGAGTCAATTGCTGTGCGAAATTTATTTTCATAATAGTCAGACTTAGCTTTTTTTAAAGATTTGTTAGTTACCGCTCTTAGTCTTCGGTATTCCTCGTGAAGCTCAGGAGTTCTAAATCGTTTCCACCTTTTGTATGCATGATCTCTTTTTTTAATTAGATCAACAATATTATCAGGTTTTATCTGGTGGAACATTTCTTCTTTGCTGTAAGGGTACGGAACATTCAAGTAGGTAAGACAAATTTCGATTTAGAAAATATAGTTTTTGATCAATGGATTGAATGTAATAAATGGCATCCCAGTCGATAGAGCAAAACTCTTGTTGTAGTACCTCATAGTTCATTTTGTTGAAGTTATAGTAAGTTTGTGGTGGTTCTTCAGGTGGTTTGCACAAGTCATATGTCATAAAGATTAGGTCATGTTTGGAAAAACATGGAGCACTGATCTGATCGTAAAGGAGAGCTTTAGTGGGGTTATCAACCAAAAAAATATCCAAAAGACTGCTTGATGAAGAGGTGAAATGAGTCTAGTGTCACACAATAAATTACTATTCAAATCACCAGCAAGTAAGATATCATCATAATGAACTGTAATGTTTGTTACAACAGTTAGTAGGGAGTCAAAAGGGATGTTTTTATTCGGTCTGTATATGCACCCAACCAACGATTTGCGACCATTAAACATTAATTCGATGAAAATATACTCCACTATATCATTGTACATAGATTTGCAAATAAATACTTAAGACAGGCATAAATCGGTAAAAAAATGCAACGCAAAACAGCCTGAGATGTGTTAAAAATATAAAAAATATATAGAAATATGATAAGAATATTTTTGAATAAAATTGGTTCTAATCTAGTTATTATTACTAGAGGATGTAGGAAAAAACTGGTCGAGTTGTTCAATGCTTTCAACCAAGATTGCTTCATTATTAGAATTTGTTTTAACATAAATAAGTCCACGTCGAGAAAATACAGTAGAAAACAGTTGCTTTTTTCTCATATTAATTGCAGTTCTGAGATGGCTTTAAATTACACAACTGCGTGTAGCTGCATATTTGACTGGTTATTGCCTTATAACTTGTTATAACCACAACCGTTTTTATTTATTTGTTATAACCATTCTATAAAGCTAAATAAATAAAATATGCTTTATTTGTATTATATTTGTTTATTTTTGTATATATTACAAAAAAGCAAAAGAGAAGCTGCACTTTCATAATTATGATATTTAAGATATTATGTTTACACAGTTTGTATCTTGCTAAATTTGTAATAGGTGTTTAGCATTTATGTAATAAATAATATGCTTTATTTTTAGTAAAAGTTAAACGAATATTAATTATTTTTTACAAAGTTAATTTCTATTAACAAATGGCACATATGTGTATTGTAAGGTAAAATAATTTTTATAACCAGCTTCTATAAATTTTTATTTGAAATAATAAAAAGCTTTAGTGACAGATATATACGGAAACTGTAAGAAATGAACATATAAATAATACTTTTATACACTTAAGTATCGCAGAAAAAAATATTCTTAGATTAAAATAGCATATATCACTCGCTTACTTCAAGAGTCTAGAGACGGTCAATTAGTGGAATACCTAGCTGAAACTTAATTACGCATATAATCGAAGATCTATTATAGAAAAAATAAACCTAGGGCATTTATTTCATCATACCATCATTGACTGTAGTACTTAAAACTAAAGCTGTTTAAAACAAGGGAAATATAGGAATTTATATATAAATAAATAAAAAAATAAATAATATATATATATATATATATATATATATATATATATATATATATATATATATATATATATATATATATATATATATATATATATATATATATATATATATATATATATATATATATATATATATATATATATATATATATATATATATATATATATATATATATATATATATATATATATATATATATATATATATATATATATATATATATATATATATATATATGTATGTATGTACATATATATATATAGAAAATCCAAAATATAAAAAAAGAACACATAAAAATTCGATCACGAAAGACAGCTCTAGTGGCAAGGAGGATAGTATCAGATCGAAATTAAATTAAAAAACAAATACGTCATAATACCTAATGCTTAGTACTAAGTTCGCTTCTGTGGAAAACGAATGGGAGTTATATTACCTCTTCTTTGGAATGTACCTATAAACAACCTTATGGTTTCCTACTACTTTAACCTAACCTAGTCCGAATCAGACTCGGGTTCTCTGTATTTGGCATTCAAAGCTAAATATTTCCTTTTTATTTTCTAACATTTTTCTTCAAAATTTGATTCTTTGACGGCCCTGTCCAATTTCGACATCCTCTCCTTAACTTTCTTGATTAAAAAATCTGCCTCCGGCCACCATTTCACACGCATCTCACCTTCGTGGCATCCTCTTAAGGTGCGTGCAATGACGGACCGGAGGCTTGTATATTTATCCCTCGCCATTTTTATGTTGCAATATTTTTGGTCATAAAATTTATGAAAAACTGTGAGCATCCCTTCTCTGTCAGCTTTTATCTGACAGAGGGGATAATGGGCCGAGGGTTTGGCAGTAAAAACGCCTGGACATTCCCTTAGTTTCTTAAGGATAGCCAGAGTAAGTTCAAGCGATTGCTCTCGAGATAATGCTAAAAATAAAATTGTAGGTAAATTAAAAAAATTAACTACTGCTACTACTAGTGGAAGACAATTACCCGGCCACTGTTATCGTGTTTCCAAATCTTCGCATAGCTTCGCTTTTTTGCAAATATCATACTAAAAATCCAAAATATAAAAAAAGAACATATAAAAATTCGATCACGAAAGACAGCTCTAGTGGCAACCGGTTAATGATTAGGAGGATAGGATCAGATCGAAATTAAATTAAAATACTAATACGTCATAATGCCTAATGCTTAGTACTAAGTTCGCTTCTGTGAAAAACGAATGGGAGTTCTATCACCTCTTCTTTGGAATGTTGCTATAAACAACCTTATGGTTTCCCTAGAAAAAGAAAGGATAAAAGTGGTGGCATACGCAGATGATGTGGCGCTAGCAGTCAGGGGAAAATTTCCCATCCACAATCAGAGATATTATACAGAGAGCTCTCCGGATGACTGAGAAATGGGCGAAAGATTATGGTCTTGGGGTAAATCCATCAAAGACAGAACTAGTCATGTACTGCAAAGATCGCAAAACTCCCACGGCTATGCCCAATTCCTTAGGGGGTATTGAAAATCCCTTTGGTGAGTGTGCAAAATACCTTGGCGTTATTTTGGACAGGAAGCTGAATTTTAGGCTTAATATGGAAGAAAGGGCGAGGAAAACCACGGGAAAAAGTGGGGACTAAAACCAAAAATTGTATTGGCTATACACGGCAGTGGTTAGACCTATAATGCTATATGGTGTTGTAGTCAGGTGGCCGGCACTTCAGAAACCGACTGGTTTAGATAAAGTTCAGCGTATGGCGTGCTTATGTATCTCAGGCGCATTTAGTAAGACAGAAACAGACTCCCTTAATGTCATGCTGCATCTATTGCCTTTAGACATTTCGGACAAACAGTAAGCTGCAACAACGGCTGTGCGGTTGCGCGAGCTATCACTGTGGTCGGAAAAAATATACGGTCACAGTTCGGTCATCAACGTAGTGGATTACACCCTGGCAAAACCACATTTCGACAAAAAGTTTGAAACTCTAATTCCCAACAGTGAGGCGTGGTGTAGACAGACCCCGGGGAATGAAAGATATATAGATTTCTATACTGATGGCTCCAAATTGAATGGACAAGTGGGGTTCGGAGTATATTCTAAAGCTCTGGAAATTCGAATAGCGAAAAGATTACCTAATCACTGTAGTGTTTTTCAGGCTGAAATATTGGCAATAAGAGAGGTGGTGAACTGGCTGAGAAGTAATGTTCCAACAAATATTGGCATTAATATATACTCAGACAGTCAACCTGCAATAAAATCCTTGGACTCTGTGTTCCTTAAAAAACGGCCATAGACTGCAGCAAATCTCTCAACGAGATGGCTGAGCAGTACAACATTCAACTAACATGGGTGCCTGGCCATAGGAACATACCGGGGAACTGCGAAGCAGATGTCTTAGCAAGTCTAGGAACTACCTTACATATTCCAGGGGAACAGAATCTGTTGGTATGCCTCTGGCCACCTGCAAGCTTACTGCATGAGAAGGCTGTTATGATGGTCAATATTCGATGGGAGAATTGCAAGGGTTGTAACGACACCAAGCAAATATGGCCCCATTTAAACTTAAACCGCACACTAGATATGCTAGTGTTCTCAAGGCGTCAGATAGCACTCCTGATATCTGCTATAACGGGTCGCTGCCTGATAGGTGAATTTGCAAAAACTATAGGTGCGAAGTATAATGACTATTGTATAAGCTGTCATGATGTGGAGGAAAAGGAATCAATTAAACACCCTTGTGTCCTGCTTTTTGTGTAAGGCGTAAGCGAATCTTAGGAGCATATAGCTTTAGATTACTGGCGGACTTGGAAAACGTTAACTTAAGCAGTTTGTTAATGTTTTTGGAGCAATCTGGTTGGTTTAACAAAAGTAAATAATAGAGAAGGTTCAGTGGTTAAGACTAGAAGTGCCCGTATGTAATAGGTACTTTTAGTTAAATGTGGTACCACAATGGACATAATAGCCTAAGTGAGCCTGAAATTTAATCGGGCTGCCACTTTAACCTAACCTAGTCCGAATCAGACTCGGGTTCTCCGTATTTGGCATTCAAAGTTAAATAGTTCCTTTTTATTTTCAAATATTTTTCTTCAAAAGTAGATTCTTGTCGGCCCTGTCCAATTTCGGCATCCTGTCCTTAATTTTCTTAATTAAAAAATCTGCCTCCGGCCACCATTTGACACGCACCTCACCTTCGTGGCGTCCTCTTAAGGTGCGTGCAATGACGGACTGGAGGCTTGTATATTTATCCCTCGCCATTTTTATGTTGCAATATTTTTGGTCATAAAATTTATGAAAAACTGTGACCATCCCTTTACTATCTGACAGAGGGGATAATGGGCCGAGGGTTTGGCAGTAAAAACGTCTGGACATTCCCTTAGTTTCTTAAGGATAGCCAGAGTAAGTTCAAGCGATTGCTCTCGAGATAATGCTAAAAATAAAATTGTAGGTAAATTAAAAAAATTAACTACTGCTACTACTAGTGGAAGACAATTACCCGGACACTGTTTTCGTGTTTCCAAATCTTCGCATAGCTTTGCTTTTTTGCAAATATTATAATGAAAATCCAAAATATAAAAAAAGAACATATAAATATTCGATCACGAAAGACAGCCCTAGTGGCAACCGGTGAATGATGAGGAGGATAGGATCAGATCAAAATTAAATTGAAATACTAATACGTCATAATGCGTATGCTTAATACTAAGTTCGCTTCTGTGAAAAATGAATGTCTTTATCTATCTCTGACAACAGGCTCTCGAACACAAGGATAAAATATATAATATTGTAAATAAGTTGTAAAAAAATAAACGTAAAAAACGAAACAATGTCTTCTTTCTCTGTAGTACTATGTAGGGTAAATAAATTGTAAGTGCCTAAACGTAAAGAAACGAACCATAGTCTTCTCGTAGTAAGGAATGTGGTATGGAGTTCTATATATATATATATATATTGGGATTATACTATCATGTAATCTACATATCCTATTATATCCCTATTTGTATATATTTATGTATTATGACATTTATTGTATTCCTTATGTTATTGACATTTAGTAATAAAGAGTTCTACTTCCGCTGTAACCGTGCGCTCTACTATAGGTTATGTTCCCAGCTTAGAAATAAAATTATAATTCATCCTAAATTATCAATCTAATCTCGACATGTCGAAGCCGGAAAGTAATACAGGAGGATTGTCTATCGAAAGACTTTTTGGGAGAGAAAATTATCCCACCTGGAAAATTGCTGCGCAGGCTTATTTGGATTTAGATAATCTTTGGACTACCACGATCGATTATGAAGTCGATGAACAGGGAAATCCAAAAAAAGATGTGAATCCAGATCAAGACAGGAGAGCGAAAAGTAAGCTGACGTTGATAATCGACCCGGTATGTTATGTTCACATACAAAATGTAAAAACAGCAAAAGACCTTTGGAACCAGCTAGCAAAAGCATACGAAGATTCTGGACTGACTCGACGCGTAGCATTATTGCGAAAGCTGATCACAACGTCTCTTGCAAGCTGTGGATCGATGGAAGTATATGTAAAAGAAATTGTTACGACTGCACAATCTTTGAACGGTATTGGTTTCACGATAAGTGAAGAATGGGTTGGCTCATTGTTATACGGTGTTCTCACCAAACATGTTTTGGGGTTTGAAATGTTTTCCCTTTATAAGCACTTCAAAACGAGTCGTTTTCGCCATACTAAAAAACAAGTTCAAAACACAAGTTTTTCTCCAAAACACGTCAATTTTAGTATGTGAACCCACCTAATTTGTAATATACCCCGAATAACATACCCTATTCAAAATATATGTCAAAATATTGAAATAAGTTTCATAGAAATAAAAGAATAAACAAAGGCTTTTAAGAACATGGACATGTGAAAATAACATAAAAAAATTTTCCCATTGGGCTCGCGGTAATTATTTGGACATAGGTTGCATATATGTGAATTAGGAGTAAATGTAAATTTCTAGTTTCCATGGTAACTGTCAAACTAAAACATCTCAACCCGGTGTGAACGGTGAAATGTTTTGGAAAAACGAATGAGGAAAACGAGTCGGTGGGAACATAGCATTACTTGCTGGACTACCCGATGAATACCGACCAATGATTATGGCTTTGGAAAACTCAGGAATTAGCATCACTGGAGATAGCATAAAGGTAAAACTTCTGCAAGAAATACCAAGTGCATGCGAAACATCTGCATTTAAAGCTTCACAAAGAAAGTTCCAACAAGTAAACAACAAAAAAGGCCCGAAATGTCGGAAATGCCAGAAATATGGTCATATAGCAAAATATTGTCACACGAAAGTCCCAACATCTGACAGCAGTGATAGAAAATATGATGCGTACTCAGCTGTTGCTCTTTCGACGCTAAACACAACCAACAACAACGATTGGTACTTTGACTCTGGTGCTACATCACATATGACGTTCAATTCGGATTTGTTGACAAACATTAATTCAAAAACTGGAACAGTTTCAACAGCAAATAAAGGGATAATGCAAATAAAAGCGTCTGGTACATCAACAATACGTCCTGATTGTCATGACACAGACATAGAAATAAATAATGTATTGCACATTCCTGATTTGTCAACTAATTTACTCTCGGTAAGTCAAATTGTGAAGAGAGGTCATTGTGTTATATTTAGCAAAAACGGTGTTGAGGTGTTGAACCCGGAAAACAAAGTAATTTCTACAGGAAAACATATAAACGGTCTGTTTAAATTGGAGTGTAAAACCACTAATAAAGCATTTGCATGTGGGGCAACTGCAAGTTACAATTTATGGCACAGACGTATGGGTCATCTTAACCTCAAAAGTTTACAAAAACTAAAAAATGGTTTAGCAACTGGCATAGAATTTTCGAATGACAACGCGAATGATTGTAAAATTTGTCCAATGGGTAAGCAAATTAGATTGCCATTCAACAAAAATGCACATAGAGCTTCGGAGATACTCGAGGTGGTACATTGTGACGTTTGCGGCCCAATGGAAGAACATTCTCTTGGAGGAAGTCGATATTTTTTAACATTTATCGACGACAAAACACGAAAAATTTTTATTTATTTTCTTCCAACGAAAAGTGAAAGTGAAGTTGCTGCCAAATTTAAAGAATTTTTGTGTTTTGCGGAGAGGCAAAGTGGCAAACAACTAAAAACCATACGCACCGATAATGGAACGGAGTTTGTAAACAAAACCTTTCGGCGCATAGTAAAAGAGAATGGGATAAATCACCAAACAACAAATGTACATACACCTGAGCAAAATGGAGTTGCCGAACGCAACAACAGATCAATTGTTGAAAAAGCGAGATGTATGTTAGCAGATGCAAATTTGCCAAAAATATTTTGGGCAGAAGCTGCAGCATATTCGGTTTATTTACTTAACCGGTCACCATCGAAAGGCACTGGCATCACTCCTGAAGAGGCGTGGAATGGCAGGAAACCTGATCTGTCACATATAAAAGTTTTTGGAACAAATGCTATGGTCCACATACCCAATGCAAATCGTAAAAAGTGGGATGTAAAAGCAAAAGAATGTGTTTTAGTAGGCTTCGATGAGCACACAAAAGGTTACCGTTTTTATGATCCGGATAAAAACATGGTGTTCAAAAGCCGTAATGTATCATTCATTGATGAAAACATATCTACAGATACTCCTGCGAAGTTTGCGATCAAGACAAAACATAGCAAAGTCGGTCTAGATTTAAGAGAAAATGCACTAGAAGAACAAAGTCAAACTGAAAATATAAACAGAAATGAAGTGGCAGAACAACAACAAACTGAAATTACCCCAACTGATTCAACGGACGACGTAAACAAAACAAATCAACAAGTTTCTCAGCAGCAGCATACTGCAACACAGTCATTAAGACGGAGTGGAAGAAACCGAAAGAAACCCGTTAGATTATATGAATACGTCACTGGCAATGAAAGTACATCATCAGATGAGTATGAAACAGCTGTTTTGCGAAATGATGAACAACAAAATATTTTACGAAATGATGAACAAGGAGATGGTAACTCAACATGTAGTTCTGAAGTCAACTTTATTGGATTTTCTGGATTGGCGGCGCCTCCATTGCAACCAAATAGCCGAAAATTGTTTCCCCAACAAAAGGTTAAGCACGGCGATGAGGGGCGCATATTTAAAGGCAAGTATTTTGAAATTAATTTTAAAAATAAACAAAATACTGCATCACAATTGTTTCAGACATACATGGATGATCCGGCGACGCTAGAAGAAGCATTGGCACGGCCAGATGCGAATCACTGGAAGCTGGCAATGGAAGAGGAATATCAATCTCTGATGCAAAACAATACTTGGTCAATGTCAGAATTGCCACCAAACCGCAAGGCAATCAAATGTAAATGGATTTTTCGAACCAAACGTGACGTCACTGGTAGCATTGATCGTTATAAAGCGCGATTGGTCATAAAAGGATACTCGCAGCGAAAGGGGGTGGATTATGATGAAACGTACTCGCCAGTTATACGTCATAGTTCCCTACGATACCTTTTTGCAATCGCGGCGAAACTAAATCTACAAGTTGAACAAATGGATGCCATCACAGCATTTCTACAAGGCAATATTGAAGAGGAGATCTACATGGAACAGCCACCGCTATACACGGATCATTATAATGCGTCAAAAGTATGTCGTCTAAATAAAGCATTGTATGGGCTAAAACAGTCAAGCAGAGTTTGGAACAAAGAATTAAACAAGGTACTAGAAGCTAGTGGACTACAAAAGTCAAAATATGATCCATGTGTATTTTACAAACTCGAAGACAACAAACTACTTATAGTAGCTGTATATGTGGATGACATCTTACTGTTCTGTAACAATGATAAATGGCTCAAGAATATAAAAGGTCACCTTAACCGTAAATTTCACATGAAAGACCTTGGAGCCGCGAAACAAATTCTTGGAATGAGAATCACTCGTGAAGAAGGTAAAATTTCTCTTGATCAAGAACACTATATTGAGAGCATTCTTGAAAAATTTGGAATGAAGAATGCAAAACCAGTCAGCACACCTATGAATGCAAGTGAAAAATATTCAAAAGATGACTGTCCCACCACATCCGAGGAAATGAAGAAAATGGAAAATATTCCGTACCAGGAAGCTATCGGATGTCTTATGTATTTGTCTCAATGTACTAGACCAGACATTACATTCGCTGTAAATAAATTGAGTTGCTTCAACGCAAATCCTGGAACCCATCATTGGTTAGCAGTAAAACATATTTTAAGGTATTTGCGTGGCACCTCAAAATTAAAATTGAATTTCTTGAAAGATGAGAGAAGTGATATCATCGGATACACTGACGCAGACTGGGCTGGTAGTGTTGATGATAGGAAATCTACGACAGGCTATGTCTTTATCGCTCAAGGGGGAGCCATATCCTGGTGCTCAAAACGGCAACAAACCGTAGCCCTCTCATCGTGTGAAGCTGAATACATTGCTCTTTCAGCAACTGTTCAAGAAGCAATATGGTGGAGTGGTATAGAATCACATTTTTACCCGAGTCCAAAATCGATGCAAATAGCTTGCGATAATCAAAGTGCCATATCGATTGCATCAGCAAGTGGAGACCATTCCAGAACTAAACACATTGATGTTCGTCATCACTTTGTGCAAGATCAATTACAAAATGGAAAGTTTAAAGTGAACTACATAAGCACAAACGAACAGGTTGCTGATATCCTAACAAAACCGCTTGAAAAGAATAAATTGGAATTATTCAGAAAGGCAATGGGGCTTCAATAGAATATCCAGATTAAGGAGGAGTATTGGGATTATACTATCATGTAATCTACATATCCTATTATATCCCTATTTGTATATATTTATGTATTATGACATTTATTGTATTCCTTATGTTATTGACATTTAGTAATAAAGAGTTCTACTTCCGCTGTAACCGTGCGCTCTACTATAATATATATATATATATATATATATATATATATATATATATATATATATATATATATATATATATATATATATATATATATATATATATATATATATATATATATATATATATATATATATATATATATATATAATAAAATTAAATGTAAAACTTACCGGAGTGCATAGAGTATGTATGGATTCGTACATTTTTCACCAAACCTATTGTAGCTTTAGCGCATTTCGCCGAATATTGAACATTTTTCTACCCAAAAATCTTCCACGCGGAACAGTTTTGAATTCCTCCCTTAATTGTTGTTCGACGGACTGAAATGCCATATTTGATCGTACATTAAAATATTTGAAATTGTTATTCGATATGGGTGGCTCTTTCTCTACGAGCTCAATGGCTCGAAGCCAAAAATGTTTATTGGAACAAGCGAGTGAAACTATAAAATAAAATAAAATTTTATCATAAATTTTGTCATAATTTTATTACTATAGAAAATTTTTCCAAAATTTTATTTCCATAGAAAATTTTGTCAAAATTTTATTTCCATAGAAAATGTTGTCAAAATCTTATATCCATAGAAAATTTTGTCAAAATTTTATTTCCATAGAAAATGTCAAAATTTTATATCCATAGAAAATTTTGTCAAAATGTTATTTCCATAGAAAATTTTTCCAAAATTTTATTTCCATAGAAAATTTTTCCAAAATTTTATTTCCATAGAAAATTTTGTCAAAATTTTATTTCCATAGAAAATTTTTTCAAAATTTTATTTCCATAGAAAATTTTGTCAAAATTTTATTTCTATAGAAAATTTTTCCAAACTTTTATTTCCATAGAAAATTTTGTCAAAATTTTATTTCTATAGAAAATTTTGTCAAAATTTTATTTCCATAGAAAATTTTGTCAACATTTTATTTCCATAGAAAATGTTGTCAGAATTTTATTTCTATAGAAAATTTTTCCAAAATTTTATTTCCATAGAAAATTTTGTCAAAATTTTATTTCTATAAAAAATTTTGTCAAAATTTTATTTCTATAGAACATTTTTCCAAAATTTTATTTCCATAGAACATTTTTCCAAAATTTTATTTCCATAAAAAATTTTTCCAAAATTTTATTTCCATAGAACATGTTGTCAAAATTTTATTTCTATAGAAAATTTTTCCAAAATTTTATTTCCATAGAAAATTTTGTCAAAATTTTATTTCTATAGAAAATTTTGTAAAAATTTTATTTCCATAGAAAATGTTGTCAAAATTTTATTTCTATAGAAAATTTTTCAAAAATTGTATTTCCTCTTAAAATAAAATAATAAATAACGACAATAGAAAATAGAAAAGAAGGACAATAGAAAATAGAAAAGAATGAATAATAAAAAAATGAAAAATGAAAAAATTTAAAGTGAATCAATTTGAATTTGACATATACATATAAATCGTGCGATTTATAATTCCAAAATCGTGCGAAATTGAAAATCGCATTTCCAAAATGTGTTACAGACATTTTAGTCTCGCGAATTTTGAGAAAGAAAACAATAAAGTATGTATTTCGAAATGCATGAATACGATTATGGGAATTAATTGCTTCCGATTTCGTAAATTTAGTGGGTAAATATAACAATACCGGTATTTCTAATTCCCTGCCATTTGAATGCCTAGTTGTTGTTACCTGGTCATGTGGATATTAGTTTTTGGGAAATAGCCAACAAGTAACAAGCCATAGCATGGACATAATAGAAAACAATATTGTTACGAATTAATTTGAATTTTTAAATGTAACGTATTTTTAACGATAATTTGATTTATTTGAATACTTATGAATTGATCTATTAGTGAACTATTTGTATTTTACCTTTTTTGCGTCTGCGTTGATACGCGCTTGAATCGCTTTCATTCATGTATCTATTTGACGTTCTGAAGCAACCCTGTACATTGCGCGGTTTTCCGGCGTCAATTGAGTATTGTTAGCAAAGCTGTCGTGAATGCACAAGGGATAGAGTAAAGTAAGAATTAATTTTACACTTTTAAGTTCTTTATTGTAAGCTATTATACTTTGTAGATAATAAAACCAATAAATACACCATATAATTTTCATTACCGAATTCACCCATTAATTTATTGCGGTTTTTGGTGTTCTTGGGCGAATGCAGCTGTTCCACTTTATGTACTTTATGGTGTGAAAGTTTTATTATTACTCCCCGTAGAAACTCGCCGATTTAATTGGCAACAAATTTTTATTATTTTACTTCGACACGGAATTCACATATTCGACGGCTAAGTAGATGAGGCGAAGCCAACGCCTGGCAGATAAGATGTCTTCCGAGAATAAAGCGAAAATGTCGTCTTTCGAAAATATAGCGCAAGATCAAGAACCCCAGGATGAATTGTCACTGAGTGGAAGTGACGAACGAACAATTGTCGAAAGCCCCGACCCCTCAGTAAAGGATTTGAAGTTGGAGATACTCACGCTTAAGAATGTGATGATAAACTTTATGGATAGCGTGAACAAGATGTCATTAAATGCCGACAACAATCAGCTACCCATACTACCAACAAATTTGGATGAGACCACTGCAAAAGCCGCAGCAGAAACCCTTCCAAATACGTATTCATCAATGCCGAATACAACTGCCGAAGGATCCATCCATCAAGCCGATAAGAACTATGAGGGACTTGCCCATATACAGACTAGTACTGCCACAACAACCCTCGTAACAAATACATCAGCCGAGCCAAACAAATATATGCACACGCAAAATCAAAGTGAGTATTCAATGCCCTTACCTTCCATACAATCATTTGTACCGCCGCCCACCCCATTCTCTATGCCTTATTTTGCCACACAAACAAATCCCCGTGTAGACACATACTCGTTACATTCGACTCCACAGCCTATGCCGGCAATTTCGTATGGACTAAATACAACACGAATGTGCCCTATGGTTACACAGCCTCATATGCCCCATTACGCCACTACCACCAACTTGCCATTGACTACCCCACAAGTCAGCGGCATACAGCAACCGATTAGGAAACTTCATGATTTGCCAGAATTCTCTGGACAGCCCGAACAGTGGCCAATGTTTATTAATTCGTTCAGAGAGACTACACAGTTTTACGGCTATTCTAGTTTGGAGAATTTAATAAGACTACAGAAGTCTCTAAAAGGCTCAGCAAGAACTGTAGTTGAGTCATCTTTGATTACTCCAGAGAGCGTTCCACATGTAATCAGCACATTGGAGTTCCATTACGGTCGACCACAGACACTAATTCGTAGCCAAATTAGTAAGGTGCGTTCTTTTCCGGCTATCTCAAGTAAGAAACCGCTCGAGATAGTTGATTTTAGCATAATGGTTTCGAATTTGGCTGCGTTTTTACAAAATGCCAAGGCTACACCCCACTTGAACAATCCGACGTTGCTGGATGAATTGATTAACAAACTGCCGCTGCACAGACGCGAGGAGTGGATTGAGCATTCCATCAATAATTTGGGACAGTATCCAAGTGTTACCGAGTTCAGTAGTTGGTTACACAAAGTAGCTACATATACGTCGCTTGCTATTGAGATAGACCCTTATAAGAATGAGGTGACCTATAATAAAAGAGACAAGATAAGTTCGTCATTTACAATTATAGGAGACAATAAACATACCGAGTGCGTTATGTGCCATCAAGATCATCCACTATACAGTTGCAAGAAATTTAAGGAAACGAATACTGCCTCACGATGGAATTTGGCAAAGGAGAAAAGACTTTGTTTTGGTTGTCTGCGTGGTGGGCATACATCATCACAATGCCCGATGAAGCGTCGATGTGGCCTTTATGGATGTACGAGATTTCACAATAGACTTTTGCATGAAGGACTTAATTTACACGCACAGGCAAATGAGAATGTAAACAACGTTAGTGCAGACGATTGTGATGACGAGGAACCGATATCGAGCCAAATCGATAACAGACCTGTGAATACGATTACGGATGAGTCGATTAATAAGGGAACGTATTTTAAGTTTTTGCCTGTTAGACTACGAGGGCCGAGAGGTGTAGTTGAGATAATTGCATTTATCGATGAAGGTTCGAAGATTACGTTACTTGAAGATGAGACCGCATATCGTTTAGGACTAAAAGGTGATCGAAGTAATCTACGACTCGGGTGGATAGGTGGTAAAACAACAGATGAAGTTTCGCAAAGAGTACAAATGGAGATAATGAGCAATGTTTCGAATGGAAATGAATATCATATGAAGAACGTATGGACAACTAGAAATTTAGATTTGCCACCGCAGTCGTTGGAAGTAAATTATTTTAGAAAAAAAATGCCGCAGATAGTAAATACTAACATTGAGAATTATAATGGAAAGCCAAGAATGTTGATAGGTTTGCCACATATTCACTTGGTCCGTCCTTATGAGATTATTAATTTAGATGAATCGTTTGCCGTGCATAAGACGAAGTTGGGTAACGTTTTCTTTGGTTCTAACGATGATTCTGTGGACTTTACCGTATGTCGTATTGATTGTAAGATTTTGGATGGGATACAACGGCAGGTATCTGAATATTTTGAGATTGAGAATCTGGGTGTGAAACATGTGGAAACAATAATTTCAGATGAGGACAAGAGATCATTAGAAATTCTTAGAACCAGAACAGTGAAAGCTGGAAATAGGTACGAATCGGGCCTTTTATGGCGAGACGATAGCTACGAATACAAGTCGACTTATGAAACTGCTTTGAAACGTCTAGTTAGCCTGGAAAATAAGATGAAAAAAGATAAGGAGCTTGCCGATTGGTACAATAGAAAAATGAACGAATACATTGATAAGTTATACGTCAGAAAATTGTCCGATGAGGAATGCAATAAAAAAGAAGATCGTACTTGGTACTTGCCGCATTTCGTGATAACGAATGTTAATAAAGGAAACAAGAGGCGACTTGTATTCGATGCGGCCGCACGGATTGACGGAGAATCATTCAATTCAAGATTATTGAAGGGGCCTGACCAGTATCAACCAAAGTCATTGCTGTCAATATTATTTAGATTCCGCCAAGAGCGAATTGGGGTTTGTGCCGACATAAAGGAAATGTTTCACAGAGTAATTATTAGAAAGGAGGACCAGGTGGCCCAACGTTTTTTGTGGCGAGAAGCTGGTGGCTCTGGACCACCCGAACAATATGTCATGCAGGTCATGATCTTTGGATCCGTGAGTTCGCCTTGTACAGCCCAGTACGTCAAGAATATTAATGCCGCCATTTACGAGAATTCTCATCCAAGAGCATATAGGGCTATTGTCGAATGCCATTACGTGGATGACTATGTGGACAGTTTCCACGATATAGATGAGGCCATCGCGGTGACTAGAGAAGTTGTAAGAATTCAAAACGAAGCAGGGTTTGAATTGCGCGGCTTTGTGTCAAATTCGAGAGAGTATTTGAACGCGGTAGATGGTGGTCCGAATGAAGCTACTGGCCTAAATTTGTCGAGCCTATGTAGTAACGAGCAGGTGACGGAGAAGATACTGGGCATGTTTTGGTTTCCGAAGGATGATGCTTTCGGATTTGTTTTAAAGTTCACCAGGGTTCCCGCATCTGTTTTGAACGGCGACAGAATACCAACTAAGAGTGAAGTCTTAAGTTTGACTATGTCCATTTTCGATCCATTCGGAGCGTTGGCTAATGTGGTGATAGGGTCAAAGATACTATTGCAGGAGATGTGGGGGCGTAAGATTGATTGGAATTCCCCAATTCCTCTGGATATATACGAGAAATGGTATGAATGGTACACCGGTTTAGTAGATATTCAAGAAATTAGAATACCCAGATGTTATGGATACAGAACGGATAATGGTGATTCACATGTCGAATTACACATTTTTGTAGACGCCAGCGAAATAGCGTTTGCGACCGTAGCCTACTGGAGAATTTCAAACGATATGGAAACGAGATTAATTTTCGTTGCTGGAAAAGCCCGATGTGCACCGATTAAACAACTTTCAGTGCCGAGATTGGAGTTACAATCTGCAGTACTCGGAGTACGACTGAAGGATTCTATAATATCAAGTCACGATATGAAGCCGATGATAGTCACGTTTTGGTCGGATTCAAAAACAGTGATACGATGGATACAATCTGATAGTAGGCAGTATAAGCCATTCGTGGCACATCGAATATCAGAAATTCTTGATTCTTCAACAGTCGAACAGTGGCGATGGGTGCCAGGATCACAGAACCCAGCTGATGAGGCAACGAGACCAAAGAGATTGAATAAGGATCTATCGGAGTCAGGGTGGTTGAGTGGACCAAGTTTCTTGAAGCTCCCCAGTGAAAAGTGGCCGGTGTTGGTCGATGATATTGGTGATGTATGCCCAGAAGAGAAGCGAACTAAATTTGTGCTGCATGTGGAGAGGAACCAATTTGTTCCATTTGAGAAATATTCGTCATTCCACAAACTGGTCAGAGTTTTGGCTTGGGTGCTGAGGGCCGTTAGTATATTTCGTCGAGGAAGTATGGGGTCAAGACTACAATCGAATGGATATTTGACCGTTGGTGAAATTAGGAATGCGAAAACGTTTTTGTGCAAGGTGGCACAAAAAGATGAATTTTCAAGGGAATTGAGACAACTAGGCTGTGAAAGAAGTATTCCAAAATCGAGCAATATCTATAAACTTTCGCCATTTCTGGATGAGGAGGGTTTGATTAGATTGTCGGGTCGTATAGATTTCGCATATTACGTATCGGATGAGACTAAACACCCTATTATCTTACCGAAGAATCATGAGCTGACGAAAATGCTAGTGATGCAGTATCACATCGATTACCGGCACCAGAATCAAGAATCAATATGTGCTGCCATCCGCCTAAAGTATTGGATACCTAGTCTACGGCAACTGGTAAGATCGGCTAAGAGGCATTGCCAATTTTGTAGGAATAACGCTGCTGTTCCCGTGAACCCCTTGATGGGTCAACACCCCAGAGACCGGTTGGAGCCATACGTTCGCCCATTTTCGTACACGGGGTTGGACTATATGGGTCCTTTTATGGTATCAGTGGGAAGGCGGTGTGAGAAAAGGTGGGTAGCGTTGTTCACCTGTTTAACAGTGCGAGCGATACACTTGGAACTGGCCAAGGATCTTTCGACGGATTCCGTGATAATATGTATCAAGAATTTCATCAATCGCCGTGGGCTGCCGATACGTATAAGGAGTGATCGAGGCACTAATTTTATTGGGGCTAGTAAAGAGCAGTTTGTCTTTGAAGAGGCCAAAGTTGGAGAGGAGTGTGTGCGCCGAGGTATAGAGTGGGTATTCAACACGCCAGCCAACCCGTCAGCGGGAGGAGCCTGGGAGCGAATGGTTCGCTCGGTGAAAAGAGTTTTGGCGGTCACCCTCAAGGAAAAAACACCACCAGTCGAGACGTTGCAGTGTTTATTAATTGAGGCCGAAAATTTGGTCAATTCCCGGCCGTTAACACATCTTCCGGTGGAGAGTGTTGATTGTGACCCTTTAACGCCCAATCATTTCCTCCTGGGGTGTCCAAACGTTAATCAAACACCAGCTGTTCCTGAAGGTGTCTGTTTAAGAAGACAATGGCAGATTGTTCAGCAGATGAAGCAGGTGTTCTGGAAGAGGTGGGTGTTGGAATACCTGCCAGATCTCACACGACGGACAAAGTGGCATCAACCTGTTAGACCTTTGGAGGTTGGCAATGTGGTAGTAATATGTGACGACAGTGAGGCACGCGGAGAATGGAAGAAGGGCGTCGTGGAAGAGGTTTTTGCTGCGGCTGATGGTCAGGTGCACTCGGCAGTAGTTAGAACTACGAGTGGAAGATTACGACGACCTGCATCCAAGCTGGCAGTTTTGGACATTGGTGGTGAGTCTCCCAGATCGACTCACGGGTGGTGGGATGTTACGAATTAATTTGAATTTTTAAATGTAACGTATTTTTAACGATAATTTGATTTATTTGAATACTTATGAATTGATCTATTAGTGAACTATTTGTATTTTACCTTTTTTGCGTCTGCGTTGATACGCGCTTGAATCGCTTTCATTCATGTATCTATTTGACGTTCTGAAGCAACCCTGTACATTGCGCGGTTTCCGGCGTCAATTGAGTATTGTTAGCAAAGCTGTCGTGAATGCACAAGGGATAGAGTAAAGTAAGAATTAATTTTACACTTTTAAGTTCTTTATTGTAAGCTATTATACTTTGTAGATAATAAAACCAATAAATACACCATATAATTTTCATTACCGAATTCACCCATTAATTTATTGCGGTTTTTGGTGTTCTTGGGCGAATGCAGCTGTTCCACTTTATGTACTTTATGGTGTGAAAGTTTTATTATTACTCCCCGTGGAAACTCGCCGATTTAATTGGCAACAAATATTGAAAAATCATGCTGTATTACAAAACGGAAGTATTCGCCGACAAGTTCATTGTATTTGTCGTCGCGGCAAACATTATTCTCACGTCAGACTACGTACTCACTAACCAACCAACTGACACAAACGGTATATCAGCCACAACCAACCACGGTATATTAGCCACAACCCACCACGGTATATCAGCCACAACCCACCAAATTTTGCATAATTTTAATTATTAAACTATTGATACCAGACGATTATTGAAATAATTCTACGGAAAAATTAACAGTCATGTGAAATCCCGAAAAATAGTTTAGGATTGCGTAGTGCGATCAGGTATAAAACAGAGAAGAGCAACATATTAAGGAGAATCCCAAATATCGAAACAAAGACAGAAGTAAACAAAGCCGCCGGAAAGGTTCCTTAAAAACAACCCTTTAAAATGTCTAACGATGTCCATTTGGCAAAAGTTAGTAAAATTCACAAAAGTGCTGAAGTAGAAGTGTGCAAATCCAAAGACTCAAGTCGATGTCGCAATAATATCCGTGGCAAAAGTAGTGACGATATACGCCCAGATGACGAGTATTTGTGGGGCAGCGGTATTAGTATGGCACAACACAATTATCCCGGAGATCTGGAATCTCCGGACCATACACAGCGAGATACCACCACTGAAAGTGATAACAACATTAGTTCATGCTCAACGTTGGACATAGTTAATAAGGTAAGTTCGCATCTGAAATGATGTGGTTTGTAGTGGCCGCGACATCAGTTTGGAGGTCATTTTTGGGAGGAATGCTAGGGACGGGTTTGTTAGATGTTGCATTATATTTCTTTGCGCAGCTGCGTGCAGAAACGCATTGTTACAACAACAAGATCCGTAGTAGGTGCAAGTGAGTTGGAGGAGAGTGAAGAAAGATGACATTATTCTGCCATAATCGAAGAATTTTGGGCATATAATAGAAATAAATAAAAGAAAGCGATTCAAAAAGGAAAATTCCACAACGTCGACGTAATCGCTTAGATTTCGATGTTCCTATGTGGCAAAGGGTCTTCCAAAGAAAATGATCTCAGAACAACTTTTGAGACGAAGTGTAAGTTGCATGTGTTGCTCGGAACAGCAGAGGCAGGAATCAATGTTTAAACGGCAGGAAATGCGTCGTAGTTGGGAATATACGTTAGTGGCACAACCTATGCCTTTAAAACCTATTAATGTAACGCTATTGTAAACGTATTCAATAAGAAAAATTGTAACAAATCAATATTCCAGGTGGAGAATCTTTCCTTGCAGCAGTTAGAAAATAAAGTTCGTGATTTAACGCAAAAGCTTCAGCACACGGAAGAGCAACGGGTCTCAGTGCAGCAACTTTTGGAGGAATGCACCATTGAGAAAGATTTGTGTTTAAGACGTCTTGAAGTACTTAGTGCAGCTCACGAATGTCGCATCACGGAAATGCATTGTGTTATTGCAGAGCTAAGCAAGAAGATAAGGAACAAACAAGAAACCACAATAGTAGAAGAGCAAGAACCAGAAGGTAGTGGTAAGTTATCAAAATCATAGTTTTTCGCAGTAAAATAATTATGGTGCGTGTGTAGAAATCAGTTACCAGGAAGGATCGGTGTATAACTCAGAGCTAAACCTAACTAATCCTGATGCGGAATGCCAGACAGATCCTCTGGATGAAGCTGAATATTCGCATGCAGAAGTTGACCAAAACCTATGTAGTGAAATCACGGACGACATAAAAATTTGTGATGTTAACTACAAAGCCCAAGTTCAGGTAAAAAATACGTTGAATACTTATGCCCAATTATAATTCTTTAATATTCCATGCTTAGGCCCTACAAGAAGAGATACTGCATTTGAAAGCACAAATAGCTTTGCTACAATCCGAAGTCAATGCCAATTGTACTGCTATTGGTGTTAGTTCGGCCGTTGAAGAGCCTACCAACATTGTTGCAGACGTAGGGACACAAAGCTTGGAATCACCCTCATTGCAATTAACACACAAAGACTTTGAAGATGACATGTTAAACGATCTTAATAATACATCAACACTGACAGCCGAAGACACATATGTTAAAAGCCCTCACAAATCCCCGGCCATTCCGAAAATGGCTGAAAGGGTACGTTTGAAGTGTGCCAGTAAAACAGACGTTGACAATGTTACCGCATTAGATTTGCGAAATGTGGAGGTTGGTTTAACCTTGTACATATATCTCCTAATTTCATCGTTTTATTTGTAGATTAAAAACGCCAACATTGCGGAGCATTTGGTTTCAGATTTGAAGCAAAACAATATCGATTCATTCGATGCTTCACAGTTGGATAACGAACTGCAAAGGCTGCAACGTAAAATTGACCATTTGAAAGTCCAAAATACTGTGCTGTCTCTAACATTAGATGAATCAAAGGAGCATTGTGATCACTTGTATTTATTATGCGGTAAATATGAATCAAACGCAGTAGCTCTACAGGTCGCACTGAACTGTAGTGACCGAGCAATAGAAGCATACGACGTTATGCTAGCCTTACTAGAGAGCAAGTAAGTATTCCTGAAGTAAGTAGTCCTGTCCCTTTACATATAGTTACTCTTCATGTTAAAGATTGGGAATTATGAAGGAAAAATCGTCAGCTGCCGAAGAAAGTCGAAAAGCTGTAGAATCTGTTGCCAGGCATTTGTTAGATCGTTTAGAAAGCGAGAAAAATATTTGTGAAAATAGTTTGGGACCATGGCAGAACAGGTATAAATGTTTTTCAATATGAGCTCCATTCCCAACCATTTTTATATAAATTCTGAACAGTTTTAGTATACCCGATAAGGTGCCGTCAAAGCCCTGGACCCAGGAAGACGACAACCGTCTACGTTATCATGTATCTAAATTGAAGGGTAGACGGGCCACGGTTCAAAATACTATTGTACAATTGGAATCTCCATTTAGTGACGCATTTGAGAAATCTCGACTTGCTCTTGAAAGCAAAAAAGAATTAAGTGGTCATAAAGAAAAATCATCAGCATTAGATTTGGAAATGGCAGTATTAATGCAGGAACTTTTGAATCTCCGGGAAGAGAATATTGCTTTGAAAATGAAATATGAACAAGCAGAAAGGGACAAACAATATGCTAATGATCGCATAAGTGTTTTGAACGAAGCCCTAAAGCAACTACAGCTTCAGTTGCAATTTAATACAGAATCATCGGAGCTATTTAATCACGTCCAACATCCAAATCCTACAGAACAAAATCGAACGTCTTATTCCGAAGCTGAACATGCGGCGTTAACAGAACAACAATTGGTTGAGGCTCTATCTCGAGAAACTGAATTAAAAGGACGAATACAATGTTTGATAAATGCAATGTCCGACGAGAAATATGATCATCTACACAATAATGTTAGGGAATTACAAAAAACTAATCAGTAAGTATTTTTGAAATTTTATTGTAAATATTTTTTTTCGCAAAATTGATAGTTTTGGTTGTAAGTCTATATTATAACTTACAGGTCTCAACGATTTTTCATGACTATGTTTATATCAATAGCATGGAAAATGGAAACAAGAGCAGAGAAGAAATGTTTCAAAATTTTAAAATATCAAAGTCATGATTTTTTTCTGTTGTTTAAGACGGTTACAGCGAACTAAAAATCTCGGTCCCTGCGGCAGCATGTCATATGTACATTCTAAATAGTTTGTTATTTTTAATGATGTGGCTAATTAGAAAACGATCTAGTTACTCTTGCATTCTCCAAGAGTAATTTTTATATTTTATTATATATTTTAATATTAATAAAAATGCCCAAAACTTGTCCCCGACAAGAATGTATCCTGAAGAGAAGAAGAAATAGATGAAGAATTTATGATATTAGAATGAAGTAGTAGTTCATTGGAACATAAAAGGATTTTTGCAATTCAAAAAAACCACCTTCCATATAACTTAAATCCAAAGTCTAATAATCTGTTAAAAAAAATTGCGTTAAAACAAATACATCTTAATTTCAGGAGCCTTACGCAAATTATTGAACAAAATAAACGGAAATACCAGACTCGAATACGGAGGCTAGAGCAAAAAATTATGGACATTACTCTTGAAATGGGTCGCCAGCAAAATTCCATGTCAAAACACCATATGACAGACGATGTGACTTCTTTGTCCTTTGGTCCAACCAAATTCAAATACAGACAAAATATATCACCGCATAATCATAATTTAAATCCACCACCATCATCGTCAGTCCATCTGAGACATTCGGAAAACGTTCCCGAAACTACATTGTAGTAACAGTTTCATGAAACCCATCCTCATCCTATTGTTGCTTTGCATATCCCATTTAATAATGACTTAAACATATCACTAACTTACTTCGAGGTTGGCATAATTGAAGTCGATATTGTATTCTAATAAATAATAGTGGTATGATGAAATAAATGCCCTAGGTTTATTTTTTCTATAATAGATCTTCGATTATATACGTAATTAAGTTTCAGCTAGGTATTCCACTAATTGACCGTCTCTAGACTCTTGAAGTAAGCGAGTGATATATACTATTTTAATCTAAGAATAATTTTTTCTGCGATACTTAAGTGTATAAAAGTATTATTTATATGTTCATTTCTTACAGTTTCCGTATATATCTGTCACTAAAGCTTTTTATTATTTCAAATAAAAATTTATAGAAGCTGGTTATAAAAATTATTTTACCTTACAATACACATATGTGCCATTTGTTAATAGAAATTAGCTTTGTAAAAAATAATTAATATTCGTTTAACTTTTACTAAAAATAAAGCATATTATTTATTACATAAATGCTAAACACCTATTACAAATTCATTCATACCATAAACTTAGAAATGTTAACCATTTAGCAAGATACAAACTGTGTAAACATAATATCTTAAATATCATAGTTATGAAAGTGCAGCTTCTTTTTTGCTTTTTTGTAATATATACAAAAATAAACAAATATAATACAAATAAAAATGCATATTTTATTTATTTAGCTTTATAGAATAGTTATAACAAATAAATAAAAACGGTTGTGGTTATAACAAGTATAAGGCAATAGGACAGTCAAATATGCAGCTAGACGCAGTTGTGTAATTTAAAGCCATCTCTAAACGCTGGGATAAGAACTGCGACAGGATGTCTGCGCAGCACTTTACTGGACCAGACCGGTCTGCGCATACTTCATGAGGAAACAGTATCTAATGTGTAAATAAAATTCTGCAAAATATTCTACAGAAAGAAAATGTTGACTAAATTTTCTATAGAAATAAAATTTTGACCAAATTTTCTAATAAAAAAATCTATTACTATAAAATTTTGGCAAAATTTTCTCTAGAAATAAAATGTTGACAAAATTTTCTAATAAAAAACCTCTTGCTATAAAATTTTGGCAAAATTTTCTATAGAAATAAAATTTTGACTTAAATTTTTATAGAAATAAAATTTTGAAAAAAATTTTTGTGTAACAAACAACATTTTGCAAAATTTTCTATAGAAATAAAATTTTGCAAAATATTCTATAGAAACAAAATTTTGATTCAATTTTCTATTTGACTAAATTTGACTAAATTTTCTATAGAAAAAAATATGTCTATAGTTATAAATTTTTGAATAGAATTTTTATAGAAATAAAATTTTGACAAAATTTGCTATAGAAATAAAATTTTGACAAAACTTTTTATAGAAATAACATTTTGACAAAATTTTTTATAAAAAACAACTTTGAAAGAATTTTCTGACAATATTCCACATATGTATATGGCCTTAAAATAAAATTAAGAAAAATTTTCGATTTGTTCGAAATATTTCAAATTTATTGATATGGACATTAAAATGGATCGATCCAGCCCATCTGCTAGTCTAACATTCTAGGAAACATAAAAAGATAGCCGTAATTGGAAGTTGATTTTCATTTACAATCATGCTGGAGTCGGAGTCGACCAAAATTTTTACGACTCCGACCCCAGCAAAATCTTCAGACTCCGACTCCACAGCCCTGTTCATAACACTCATTTATTCTTCTTTATCTTACTGTATATCAGTTCTCTCTAAGCGTCACTTCTGTGTCTTGGTTTTCGGAGCAACTCTAGTTTAGCTATACCTCGTAAAAAAAAATTTTTTTTTGGGTCGATAGAGAATTAAATTTGACATCGAAATAAAAAGTAACCGGTTGGCGGTCGCAACCGGTTAACCGGTTATTCGAGCCTAAAGGCCGGTATGCACCTCTAGCGAAAAATTTCATTCCCATAAGAAATGCATTGCTATTTATGCTAACGAAATTTTCGGTAGCGTTCAATTTCGTAAGCTGGTACGCACCTCTAATGAAAATAACAGGGTTGTCAAAAGCATATTTTGGCAGCAAACATTTAATTTATTACAATCATTGTGTGCGTAAAAGTTTTAAAAGGTCTGTAAATAATAAACAATTTATTTGAGGAATATTTGGAACATACATTAACAATTTTTAAAAGCGAATAGCTGGTTTAAAATTTGTGTACACAGCCCTGTTTTTTTTGTTGTAGACTTAAATAAATTTTTGCTACCGAAAATTTCGCTAGAGGTGCATACCGGCCTTAAAGTGTAAGCAAATAATCGTTAATAAAACCGGTTTTAGTGAACCGATTACTTTAAAATGTACATCACTAGAAAGCTAAAGGTACGACCTTTCAAATGAGGTACAACTCTTTATCCAGTTATCAGTTTAGGTTTTAGATGAAAAATCGCGCGATATTTTTGAAAAAAATTTTCATTTTGTCTTTTCAAACCGGATATGGATAGGATCTGGGTAATATGTCTAATTGTAGGAATAAGAAAGCGCCGAAGGCAAAAATTTTTTTCAAAAAAATCGCGCGATTTTTTTTTTAAATTGTTTATTTTTCAAACCGTATATGGATGGGATCCGGGTAATATGTCTAATTATAGGAATAAAATCGCGCGATTTTTTGAAATTTTTTTTTATTTTTCAAACCGTATATGGATATATAATAGTTAATATCACCGGTTATAGTAAAGATAGAAGCTTGACTTTGACCTTGACGGAAAGGTAGAAGTGTTAGCTACACAATGCAATCCGTTTTTTAGTACTTTTATATGGAGCAGTTTTTGAGATATAAGCTTATTTATAAAAAACCGGTTCCGAAAAATACAAGTTTTTACCCGTACAGCTGGAACGGATGAAGCTGATATAACGGTTCATACATCATTTTAAAGGTCTCTTCAAAACCTCTAGTGATGCACTTTCAAAAGTAATCGGATCTCTAGAACCGGATATATTAAGGATTTTTAACTTACACTTTAGAACCGAATAACCGGTTATCCGGTTACGACCGCCAAGAAAAAAAGTTGTTGTTGTAATCTACTCAAAGAGTACTACCATCTGTGAAGTTTTGAAAAAAATCTGAGAGGTATAGCTAAACTAGAGTTTAGCCCTGTTTTGTATACGTTCAAATTCTTAAGACATCAATGTCTCAAATGTGGTAGTAGAAACCGGTGCTAAATGCTCACGATAATTTTTGGTGGGTCGATACCGACGACATTCCTCCTCCACCATAGCCAAGGCCTGTTCGATAAAGTAGAAAACTTACTTGGAGTTCAAGTCAAAATAAAAGATCACCACCCTGCCAGCATTTCAAAGTTCCATTTCAACCTCATCGTTACCACAGACTCGTAAATGTCACTTCAACCATCATGAAAAGGTACATCAAAAAGTACATACATGTATTTTGCCATCACTACTTTTACAAAAGCCATTTTATTTTTTGTGAAACGCCAAGCGCAACCAGCTTGTTATATTTTAATTAAATAAAAACGAAAATAAAGTTCTGAAAACATAGATTATACGCTTAAAATTGTGAAAGGTATATTGGTGAACAATTTGGTGATTTTCCAAATGGAATAAAGTGATTGTTTTTCAGATATTTTACAGACACGCTGCCTCCATGGAATAAAAACACTGGTTGATAGACGCAGCAACATGTAACTCGCTACTTGTAACTCAACATCATCATTAATGCCAAAAATTATGTTAAATGTAATGTGATAGTGGTATAAATGTTATATTTTTAAGAATTTGTAAATGTTTAATCAAATTAATAAATATCTAAACAAACGTGTTTTACTCGACCACAATGATTCTTTTACAACTATCTTAAAATGCACTTTTTCTGATTGTTTGGAGGGTCCCTTATTGGCGTCGTTCTAAATTGATCTATAAAGGCACCTAATAATTGCACTCATGCGAAACATTTTTGTAGTAACTTGGCGTGGTACAACTTCTCAATAGTGACGGCGCTTTTCCGACGAGTTTTTGATGTCGTATATGATTGTTTTCGACGTAGTGGGGATTCTCAAAAGAGTCCCCAAATTCAAAAAATGTTGGCAGGGCACTAACCTATTCTCGAACTCCTGGATCGTCATATCCTTGATCGATATAAGGCAAAGTAACGAGTATTTGATTACAAGTGCAAGTCAACAAATAAAAACAAACATATACTATCCCTGCCAGCATTTCAAAGTTCCATTTCATCCTCATCGCTACCACAGACTCGTAAATGTCACCACAACCATCGCGAACTGTGATGGGGGAAGCATATCAAAAAGTACAAAATGTACATGAAAGTATTTTGCCATCACTACTGTTAGAAGAGCCATTTTATTTTTTGTGAAACACCAAGCGCAACCAGCATGTTATATTTTATTTAAATAAAAACGAAAATAAAGTTCTGAACACATAGATATTACGCTTAAAATTGTGAAAGGTATATGGTGAACAATTTTCGACTTTCCAAATAGAATAAAGTGATCGTTTTTCAAATATTTTTCCAGGCACGCTGTCTCCATCGAAAATAAACAAACTGGCTGATAGACGCTGCAATATCCATGCCAGCATTTCAATGTTCCATTTCATCCTCATCGCTACCACAGACTCGTAAGTGATACTGCAACAATCGCCAACTGTGATAGTATTTTGCCATCACTATTCGCATGAAAGTATTTTGCCATCACTATTGTTACAAGAGCCATTTTATATTTTGTGTAACACCAAGCGCAACTGGCTTATTATAATTTATTTAAATGAAAACGAAAATAAAGTGCTGAAAACATAGTTATTACGCTTAAAATTGTGAAAAGTAAATTGGTGAACAATTTTTGACTTTCCAAATGGAAGAAAGTGATAGTTTTTCAGAGACGCTGCCTCCATTGGGAATAAAAGTACTGGCTGATAGACGCTACAACATTTAACTTACAACTTGTAACTCAACATCAATTTCTTATTAAAGGTGAGTACTATGTTCGAGTTTTTCACCAAAACACTAAATTAAAAGTGCAAAAATATATATGAAGACGATAACATTTTTATCAAGTCTCTGCAAATTATGGATGGAAAAGATCAAAGGAATTGATTGCAAATAATTTTATATTTCTAAATTAGTTAATTAAAAAAAGTAACCGTGAAAACAAGCTGGTTTTCAGCTTGAAAACAGAACATAGTACTCAGCTTAATGCATAAAAATGTGTTAAATGTGATAGTCGTATAAATGTTATATTTATGAGAATTTATAAATGTTTCATAAAATTAATAAACATCTAAACAATCGTGTTTTACTTGACCACAATGATTATTTTACTATCTGAAAATGCACTTTGTCTGATTGTTTGAAGGGGCTCTTATTGGCGTCCTTCTAAATGTATCCAGAAGGGCTCCTAATAATTGCACTCATGCGATACTTTTTTGTAGTAACTTGGCGTGGTACAACTTCTCAATAGTGACGGCGCTTTTCCGAGGAGTTTTGGATATCGTATACGACTGTTTTCGACGTAGTGGGGATTCTCAGAAGCGCCCCCCAATTTCAAAAAATGTTGGCAGGGATGTAACTTGCTACTTAAAACTCAACATCATTCTTTTATTAATGCAAAAAATTATGTTAAATGTGATGAGATAAACCGAAAAATGTTATATTTATAAGAAATTATAAATGTTTAATCATATCAATAAACATCTACTAAATCGTGTTTTACTTGACCACAATGATTCTTCTACAATTACCTTAAAATGCACTTTTTCTGATAGTTTGCAGGGGTTCTTATTGGCGTCCTTCGAAATTGATCTAAATAGGCACCTAATAATTGCACTGATGAGAAACTTTTTCGTAGTAACTTGGCGTGGTACACCTTCTCAATAGTGACGGCGCTTTTCCGACGAGTTTTTGATGTTGTATATGATTGTTTTCGACTTAGTGGGGATTCTCAGAAGCGCCCCCAAATTCAAAAAATGTTGGGAGGGATAATACACTACAATACCAATAGATAAATAATAATCTTATTAAACATATCAACAAATAAGAAAAAAAAAAAACAACAAAACTTTATCTTAAACATTATTAGTAAACACTTTTGCATTGATAATTCGATTTCCTTCCTTTTGGTGTCATAAAACATCATTAAAATTTATTAACATGCGGGCAATTTGAAATTAGGAACGTACCGGACCGCGTGTTAGAATTGATTTCCAGCAGAAGGAATTCACAAAATATCCATTTAAAACTGATAATAGCATATGAATTAAACTGATTTCAACAATTTGTTGTTTTTAACAATTTTAATTGGTTGCACTTGTTATGTTTCTGGAAACTTTTTCTTGACGATAAGCCACTCATTTTTCATTGGCCAGCTTCTTAATGTTTGCAAGAATGTACACTCATAGAAAAAAGTATGCTAAAAACAGCAGTCGATGTCTGCTGTTATATTTTTGTACTTCAGGGACAAATGAACAACAGTTTATAAAATTTTTAGGTTATAAATTTTTCCCCAAAGCATATTTAAGAACCAAAAGTAGTTTTTGGTATATTTTTGCACCGTAATATACTTACAAGCTCCTAAATACGATCAGCAAACATTTTGTTTGCTGTTATGCCTCAATTCGATAAATGTTCAGATGTTTCGTCACATACTATACATACATTCATACATTCATAAAATATTGTTTTAATTATGTTAGGATAGCTCCTAAGTTGACATTTTTATTTCTTTTAGCCAAAATAAAACATGTTTTAGTGTAATTGAGCTTTAAAAATAGCAGGAAATGTTTGCTATTTCAGCAAACAGTGACTGCTGCACGGATGAAAAAGACTGTTTTTCATATGTTTGGCTATAAACATTATATGTTTGGAACACAAATTTTTAAACACAATATTTTTGAGTGCAAGCATATAATGTTCATAAACTAGCATAACATGTTTGGGACATATATGTTAATATGTTAGAACATATTATGTTTGGGACATAAAATGTTTGTAAATATAATATGCTTGGATGCAAACATATATTAATTTAGAAATAGCCTATAAACATATATGTGTTTAGTAGCTTGGAGCGCTATTTAACAGGGAGCGATATTGAATTAAGTTGGTGGTTGTTGCTTGTTATTACAAAATTAACATTTTATTTTTCCTTGGGCAATTGATCAGCTACTTCTTTGATCCTTACAAACTGTGTGGTCCGCTGTTCGAATCCCCGTCCGGCAAAAGGTAAAATTAAAATAAAAAAAAATCATACAATTGAATAATTTCTTCTACAATGTTTGTATTACAGAAAAAGGTGCTAAGAACTAAAAAATCTCGTGGAAGTGAGAAAGATGTGGGGGAATATACAATTGGGCAGAAACAAAATTTTGAGCATTCAGGTCGAAAACCTATGTTGTTAGCACCTATATTACCTGTTTATTTTCATAATTCATTATGATTGTAAATATATAAATAAATAAATAAAATTTTGAGCACAATATTGTTTGGGAGAATTTTTTTTAAGCATATAATATTTTTGGGTGCAAAATGATTCCAAACATATTATATGTTCACATAATAACATATTGTTTTTTGGAAGACAACATTATTGAATTTGGATGCAAAAATACAAAATGTTTGGAACTTAGACTACCCAAACATATATTGTTTAGACCAATATGCTTTCAAACATATTATATATCGGAAGAGATCAAACATATAAATGTTTGGGCAATACCCAAAAATGTATATGCTTGAAGCAAAATATGTTTGGGAGTATATGTTACAGAAGCGATTTTTTGTGAGCGTGTGTCCCTCTTTCAGCAGACTTTCTGCTGTTTCAGCAGACTTTTCTGCTGTCCCTACTAACAAATTTCTTTGGGTGTAGCATCCAAAGATTTTAGTTTTCTGCAAAGAGATTTAAATTTAGTGACTTCTCTAAAGTGTTGATTTAATTTTTCATATTGACGTACCAATTATTATAAACTATTTGAAACAGCTCCAGTTAATTGTCCACCATTTTTTCATCGATCAGCTTTTTAAAGTTTTCAAGAACGTAGAATCCATAACTTTAGTTTTCTGCAAAGAGATATACATTTAGTGACTTCCTTAAAGTTTTATTTCATTTTTTATTTTCACTTACCTATTTTTATAAACTATTTGGTTATTTGTCTAAAATTTGCCTTTTTTATTTGTTGCAATTGACCACGAACTTCGTTGCACAAATAAGTATTAAAACCACATGGTTTTTTCGTTGCATTTTAGGGTAGTGTTTTATCAAAGTTTTGTCATATTATCTTCAAAACCTTTTCAAAGATTTCGTCAAAATTTTGGCAAATTGGAAGTAATTCGCAAACAATTTGAAGATGTATTGAAGATGAGCTATTTCAAGACAAGTTGAATTTATGTTGAAAATTATATTTACCCTCAAACTGAAAAGTTGTTGCATTTGAAAAACGCTCATCCTGTGTTTATTGGGAAGAGTTTAAAAAAGATAACGAAAATAATACCATCCCAATAAACACAAACGTTTGAAAAATGCTAAATTTCAACAATTTTTCAAACATTTTTTCAAAGGATTAGGGTAATATTCAAGTTGAGAAACTGTTGAGAAAATCGCGTTCTCAACAAAAAACAGACATTACCCTCAACAGTGAAATTCAACACATTAGCAATAATATCTCAAGTGTTATCCTCAAATTGAAATGCATCGTTACTCAATAATTTGTCAAACAATTTTCGATGCGAGTCAAATTCAAAATTAACATCGTTGCAAATACTTTTCAACCTAAATTTGTATGAATGATATCCCCACTTCCAATTGAAAGTCAAAGCCAAAATTCTATGAATTTTGTATAATTTATTCATTTTCATCAAAATAAAATATATAATAATACACTACACTACATAATACACTACAATACCAATTGATAAATAATAATCTTATTAAACATATCAACAAATAAGAGCAAAAAAAAAAAACAAACAACAACTTTAAATATCTTAAACATTATTAGTAAACACTTTTGTATTGATAATTCGATTTCCTTCCTGTTGGTTCCTTCCTTTTATTAACATGCGGGCAATTTAAAATTAGGAACGTACTGGACCGCGTGTTAGAATTGATTTCCAGCAGAAGGAATTCACAAAATATCCAATTTAAACTGATAATAGCATACGAATTAAACTGACGATGTGATGCACATTTTCATCCAGAAGTTGTTGTTTTTAACAATTTTAATTGGTTGCACTTGTAATGTTTCTGGAAACATTTTCTTGTCGATAAGCCACTCATTTTTCATTGGCCAGCTTCTTATTGTTTGCAAGAATGTAGCATCCAAAGATATTAGTTTTCTGCAAAGAGATTTAAATTTAGTGACTTCTTTAAAGTGTTGATTTAATTTTTCATATTGACGTACCAATAATTATAAACTATTTGAAGCAGTTCCAGTTAATTGTCCACCATTTTTCATTGGTCAGCTTTTTGATGTTTTCAAGAACGTAGAATCCATAATTTTAGTTTTCTGCAAAGAGATATACATTTAGTGACTTCCTTAAAGTTTTATTTCATTTTTTACTTTCACTTACCTATTTTTATAAACTATTTGGTTATTTGTCTAAAATTTTCCATTTTTTTATTTCTTGCAATTGACCACGAACTTCGTTGCACAAATAAGTATTGAAAACCACATGGTTTTTTCGTTGCATTTTAGGGTAGTGTTTTGTCAAAGTTTTCTCATATTATCTTCAACACCTTTTCAAAGATTTCGTCAACATTTTGGCAAATTGGAAGTAATTCGCAAACAATTTGAAGATGTATTGAAGATGAGCTATTTCAAGTCAAGTTGAATTTATGTTGAAAATTATATTTACCCTCAAACTGAAAAGTTGTTGCATTTGAAAAACGCTCATCCTGTGTTTATTGGGATTACATACTTGCTTGTATTTGGGATCTTCTAGTTGACTTCCCGCATCTTTTTTCTCATACTTCATGCCAAAATTGTTCCAAATTTGCTTGAGAATTGCTCCACTTCATGCCAAAATTGTTCCAAATTTGCTTGAGAATTGCTCCACTTTATTAGGTCGAAGATATTTTTTTACCCCCAAAAATCCACCCAAATAAATGTTACCCCTAAAAATCCCCCTAAACATGAAAAAATCCCTTAATTTGTATCCACTAGTATCCACTAGTGTTGTAATAAATAAAACCGAATAAACGGTCGTACGCATACACAGAATGCACACATTAAGATATATTGTCCAATCGCATTGTTCAAAAAGAAAAATTTCTCTATGTTGAAACCAAAACCCAATTAGGACCGCTTTCTAAATGCCTTGTTATTATTTATCTTTTCCTGTTTTAGCAAAAAAAAAAAAAAAATACTGATAAAAAATCAGTTTTTTGTGCGTTGGAAAAAAGCAGTCAGTGTTTGCTGTTAACAGCAGTCTTTTTCAATCAGCGTACTTATTTTCTGCATACTCTAAAATATATGAGCTCCAAATGAGAAAAAAGTGTTACACAAACGAAGTAAACAATTCTAATAAATTCCAGTTCAACAAATTAATACATAATTTTTTAAAAAGTATACCCACCTTTACTTTTTAAAAAAATATCAATTATAATGTTGAACTAAGTTCGAGTTTAGCTGTTGAAATCAAAAATGTAAAAGCACAATAATTAGTTTGACAAATTTTATTATGACTTGATCCAAAGCAACGAAATGAAATTGTTTATTTTCGTTAAAGTTAATTATTAAAGTAAAGTAACCGTGAAAAATGGTTATTTAATGCCAACTTAATACCGACTTTTAGTGTGTAAATATACCCATAGCGATAGGCGGTAGGCGAAACATTTTTGCCGCAACGCCAAATACAATAAACTTGACGGCGAATAATTCCCTTTTTCAAGTTTCCTAGCGTTTTTGTTGTCAATGAAGTTGAATAAAAACATACAATGGCTTGTTATTTGTTGAGTTATTTCAAGAAAAAATAATCTACACGTGTCCAGGCAACAGCAATTCCTAGTGGTGAGTTAAAAAAATTGATAAGCGATGGCAACACTATACCAGTTTTCGCCAAGGAGTTAGAACAAGTTTTAATTTAGCGACACGCCGCTAGCCGTCACGGTATTCCGTCGCGGATTTTGGGCTTCCCATAAGAAATACACGTAAATAAGTGTTCGCCTATCGCTATGGTTATATTTAGCTAGTTAAGAGTAAATTGAACCAAAATTGTATCTGCCTTCAACTATGTGTGGCGCTCGAAACACTTATATAAATATCCATATTACCTTTCAAAATAAGAAATTTTTTGCTAGATAATTTTTCTTCAATATGAGACAAATATGAACTCAGTTTTATCATAAGAGTATATATATATATACCCTCCCAACATTTTTTTTGAATTTGGGGGCGCTTCTGAGAATCCCTAAGTCGAAAACAATCATATACAACATCAAAAACTCGTCGGAAAAGCGCCGTCACTATTGAGAAGTTGTACCACGCCAAGTTACTACGAAAAAGTTTCTCATCAGTGCAATTATTAGGTGCCTATTTAGATCAATTTCCAAGGACGCCAATAAGAACCCCTGCAAACTATCAGAAAAAGTGCATTTTAAGGTAATTGTAGAAGAATCATTGTGGTCAATTAAAACACGATTGTGTAGATGTTCATTGATTTGATTAAACATTTATAATTTCTTATAAATATAACATTTTTCGGTTTATCTCATCACATTTAACATAATTTTTTGCATTAATAATAGAATGATGTTGAGTTTTAAGTAGCAAGTTACATATTGCAGCGTTTATCAGCCAGTTTGTTTATTTTCGATGGAGACTGCGTGCCTGGAAAAATATTTGAAAAACGATCACTTTATTCTATTTGGAAAGTCGAAAATTGTTCACCATATACCTTTCACAAGTTTAAGCGTAATATCAATGTTTTCAGAACTTTATTTTGGTTTTTATTTAAATAAAATATAACAAGCTGGTTGCGCTTGGCTTTTCACAAAAAATAAAATGGCTCTTCTAACAGTAGTGATGGCAAAAGACTTTCATGTACATTTTGTACTTTTTGATATGCTTCCCCCATCACAGTTCGCGATGGTTGTGGTGACATTTAGGAGTCTGTGGTAGCGATGAGGATGAAATGGAACTTTGAAATGCTGGCAGGGTATATACATACATACATATATATATATACACACACACACACACACACACACATATATATATATATATATATATATATATATATATATATATATATATATATATATATATATATATATATATATATATATATATATATATATATATATATATATATATATATATATATATATATATATATATATATATATATATATATATATATATATATATATATATATATATATATATATATATATATATATATATATATATATATATATATATATATATATATATATATATATATATATATATATATATATGTGTGTGTGTGTGTGTGTGTGCGTGTGTGTGTATGAGATGAGTAGTTTTCGTTCCATTGTTCCATTGCTTCACAGTGTTTATTTTTTAATTTCTCTTTCTTATTTTGCTTTGCATCATTCTTATCTCATTTGTTTTGATTACTATACTTCTACAAAAACAAACTGAACTAAAATGTGGCATAGTGGAATCATTCTCACTCTCTTGCTTCACAAATGTAGTGGGGAGTGTAATGACATCATATTTAAATGTACCAACCTTATCTAATGAATGTTCTTGGCTCATTTTCTGTAGTTAAATATTCAGGCAGTCGTTTACTAAAGAATTACCTACACAGTGGGAGGCAAATGGTTTATTTGCTCTTTTTATCTTTTTTTAATTTTTTCAAAGGTTTAATGGTTTATCACAAAGTTATAACTTTATTTTTGTACTGTGTTGTAATTATATTATAATTTGTAAAATAATTATTACGCATTTTGAGTAAGTCATTGTCAATTTTGTTATATATACAATTTGAGTTATTTAATTTTAGGTCTTCTATTCAATAAGTATTGTTTCCAATAAATCATTCTCAAGCGAGCTTGTAATTTTAGTTGTGTTAAGGTTTACCTGACTTAAGCCAAACATCCGCAAAACAATAAAAGTACATACAAATTTTCCGTTATATCCCATTTGCAAAGCCATCCGACCTACATCAATAACAACTATTTGTGCCCACGTTCGACCCAGAATATATATATATACTTTATGGTGTCTGAGACCACGTCAGCCTTAACATATACGGAAACAGGCGAGTAACGTCCAAATGCATGATTTTAATTTATAATTAATTATTATTCGAGCTTTATGGACAAAGAAGATGAAGGAAGTTGATTAGCAGAGTGATTAAAAAAAGAAATATAATATATATAGTTTAATTTTATTCTATATTTTTGAAATTGATTAAAAATTTTATGAACTGACGTGCGAATAAAATTCAATGTCCGTGCAATTAAGTTCAACAAAAACTAAAGTAATGGAAAATTTTCGTATGATTACCAAAAATAGAAAAATAAACAAAACATTGTGAAAATCTCAAAATTTGGAGTATTTGTTCACATTAAATTATTTTATAACTTATGTAACTTAAAGTATATTTTTTTTCGCCATAATTTTTTTTTTAATTTCTTCCATTGTGCATTATGGAAACCTAACAAAAGACACAGCGAGCGAGCGACAAGAGCTTAATTTACTGCGTATTGTATTAACCAATTATTAATGACTATCGAGTTGTTAGAGAGCCGATACATAGAGGCAAAAAAACTAAAGCATACAACCGGCAGACCGAAGCAGACAGATACAACAAGTAAAACAAAACTGAATATTTTAAGAACCACAAATTTTTAAAATTTCAAATTTTATAATCAGTTGTGCTTCGGCTGTGCCTTACGAAAGACGTGTTCATAGAAATATTTTAAGAATCTAATAGAAGGAAAATGGCCGATAAAGAAGACTCAAAATTTGGTTTTAAAAATAAGGAAAAAGCCGAAGAGACCTTGGTCCTATTGGAGAGTCATGATATGCAATATCGTAAATTAACCGTTCGCGGTTTATTAGGTCGAGCAAAACGTGTTCTCTCAAGTAAGCTGGAACGACTACATTGTTTGTCTGCTATAGACGACAGTTAAAGTGACATATTTTTTATTTTAGTGACCAAAGCCGAAGATAAAGTTAAAAATATCAATGATGCTATTGAAGTATTTGAAAAATGGTTGTCTGAGAATGGAGGCGATGCTGCCAATAAAAATGCCAAAACATCTGGAGATGATAAGGTTGAAACGGTCCCAGGTCTAGGATTCAAGGATAAAGAGGCTGCCGAAAAAACTCTAAAGTAAGTAGCTCGCCATAAGGTATAAACAACAAATACTTAATGTGAAATGCCACAAAATTCAAATTTTTTGTGAGGCTTTTGCAGTTTATATTATAAATCCAATAGATTTATTTATTTGACCTATTTTCGAAAAGAATCCGTTTCAATTTCGTATTATCCCTAAGACTGTGTATTTCTTTTTCTTTTCCAAAACAAATAAAAGGGGGAGACCTCAGTGAAGGTCGGTGATAGACGATGTATGCGCATGATGTCATTTACTAGCGTTGTGCTTAATTACACCCAAACAAATATGCTAGTCAGATATGATGAATATTTCACAAAATTAATGATGGATTTAGTGTTACCGTACAATATTTTTGAATAATATTAAAAGTAATTTTAATATTTTCAGGAAATAATTTAATATTTTAGAGAAAATATATCTTCATACTTCTTTCGGGTATAATTTGCCCCCTATGTTTAGTTCATTTAACTTAATTAGCTAAAGTATAAACATATTAATGTCAAGGAAAGATTCTTATGTTGGATACATTTTAACTAAGACATAATAGTTTACATGAACTAACATAAAGTAGAAATAGAATTGGCTTTAGGGCCCTGGAGGTTTCACTTTTTTCGAGTGTACATATTATATGTGACAAATTTAATTGTCATTGGTGTATTCTAAACTACATACAGTGAGCAAAAAAAAAGTAGTACACCAATTTGAAATAAATTGTGGAAGGATATCAAAAATATGAAGTACATACACGGACGAAAAAGACTGTTTTTCATATGTTTGGGTGTAAAAATTATATGTTTGGAGCTCAAATTTTTAACACAATATTTTTAAGTGCAAGCATATAATGTTCATAAACTAGCATTATGTTTGGGACATATATGTTAGAACATATTATGTTTGTGTCATAAAATGTTTTTAAATATAATATGCTTAGATGCAAATATATATTAATTTAGAAATAGCCTATAAACATATATGTGTTTAGAAAGAGAGGCCTAGAGGGTATGCTGCAAGTAAAATAGTGGAAGTAACCAATTGGCGCCTTAAAAATATATCCACACAAAGAAAATTGCATTAAAATTTTTTTCTACCAGTGTATGCTCTAAGGTGAAACATAATATGTTTCAACAATACAAACAATATTTTGTTTCGACCAATCCTGAAAATATATATGCTTGAAGCAAAATGTGTTTGGGGTATATGTTACAGAAGAATATTTATAGAGGGTGTATATATTTATTATAACAAATATATATTTACTTCATACCTTCTATATAGTTTCACAATATATCTCATATTGGCGTACAACTTTTTTCTTTGCTGACTGTATATAGGAATTCATAGTTTGTGCAAATGGTTATATCATTGTGTTTGCAGCCCAGTTTGTAAAATCAGTAATTTCCAGCAAACTGCCGAATCTTAAGAAGTAGTCGGTGTTTATTATTGTTCTCAGATTTTTTCTTTTAGTAGAAGTTAATTTTATTTAGGGAATTTGTCGAAAAATATTAACTTTTTTGTGAAGTCGCCGTGACATCTGTGTTTGTAATACAGTTTAGTTAAAATTAACCAACATTTTCTAAAAATAAAAAAATTTTCTAAAATTAACCTAAATTTTCTCAAATTAACTAAAATTTTTCTTCCTGGTGGGTTCACTGTTTTTTGATGTAATATTTGGTCAACAATTTTTATTTGTATTTTTGCATACATTTTAAAATCGTTTAATGTTAATTTTCATGAAACTCCGTTAGTTAACGAATTTCAAAACAGTATAATAAAAAAAAAAATTTTAGAATTGGTTCCTACCCAACATTACGGCTTCTTTAAAAGAGGGTTTTAGGAAGTTATAAATCTACACTATATAAAATTAAATTAAATTGTGTCCTAAAAATGTAGGTTTAATCTTTCATATTACGTCAATCTAGTTAAGAACTTAACTGGTGCACCCTCAAAAAAAATCGCTTCTTTAACATATGTTCCAAACATATTTTGCAGGAAGCACATATATTATTGCATACTGCCGAAACATTAATATGTTTGTTTTATGTGAACATATTATATGTTTGGAAGCATTTTGAGCCAAAAATATTATATGCTTGGAAGAATTTTTCCCAAACACGATTGTGCTCATTCCCTAACATACTCGTAATTTTCACTTCCACGAAATTTTTTAGTTATTGGCACCTTTTTCTGTAATACAAATAATGTTGAAGAAATTATTCACTTTTATAAATTTTTTAAATTTTACCTTTCGCCTGCACGGAGAATCGAACCGAGGACCATACAGTTTGTAAGCCAACACACTATCCACTGGGCTACGTAGCTGTTATAGTCACCAGTAGATAATTATCGTTTTAAGTTACATTTATATAGCATAGTTTGCAGCGCCCACGAGCCCATGCAAACATAACATTATTTAACAGAAACATACGTTTGTTTGCCACGTGGAGCAGTGGTTAGCATGTCTGCCTTGCATACAAAGGGTCGTGGGTTCAATCCCTGCTCCGACCGAACATTTTTTTTTTTTTAATTAAAACATTTATATTTATACTATATTAATTTTTTTTAAATGAAACTTCGAAATGTGTGTTTTTAAAGATTTATAGTCAGTAACAGTGCTTGATATAAACGAAATTGACTGATTTTTGGATAAAATATTATTTTTTATTGCAAAAATAACAACTTAAAAAAAAAAACAGTTTTTGTACAAAACTTTAAAATTTGGAAGGAAATCAAAAACTAACAAAAGAAGAACGTGGAGTCGAGTATAAACATACATACATAATTTTATAATATAAACATAAATTTATTTAGGAGTGAACATTTTTTTACTAGCATTCAACACCATCGCTCTAAAATTCCTTTTATTTTTCTTTAATAATTCATTTTAAAGAAAATAAACTTTTTAAATTGTTTTAGCTGTAAAACTCGAACTTAATGCCCGCTTTTATATTTGATGGTGTCCGTCAACTCCTCGTGGACTACTTTTTAATAAAGAGGAACTAAAGTTTGTTTTTTACATTTTACTGTGTAATTTTTCACTTTTTCCTCCTTATTTCATTTTACTGTCCCAACTCTAAAAAGAGTATAGTGCCCTTTCGTTATTTTTATGAAGATCCCTGATTTATTTTAACGAAAAATTGTGCCCATAATGCCAAAATGATAAACAAAACACATGTCCACACATACATAAAATGGTGCTCTCAAGGCGAAATTCTCTTGGTTCCGAATGTCTATTCTCTTGGTTCCGAATGTCTATTCTCTTTATTCAAATTAAATAATATTTAGACTTAAGCATATCAAATTTTTAGCCTTATCATAAAACAGTTTTCCGAAACAACATACAAGCGGTTTCACAGAAATTGTTCTTTTTTCATTCTCTCGCTTTGTTGTGTTGATATCTTTCGTCAACCCTCCCGGTTTCCATCTCTATTTCTTTCTCTATACTCTCTTTTTGTCGCTCTCTGAATAAAATATCACAACATATATATGTTTACTCGAAATTTGTTAATTTATATATGTTTACATTCACACATATTATTTTTATGAAACATTCATGCCCCAAACATAATATATTCTAACATATTAACATAGATGTCCCAAACATTTAGTGTTAGTTTAGGAACATTACATGTTCGCACTTAAATATATTGTGGTTTAAAATCGTGCCCGAAACACATTTTGTTTATATCGGAACATATGAAAAACATATTTTTCTAACAGTGTGAAAATTCTTCAGTTGAATTAAACCGAAGAGAAGATGTTAGCACTTTACTTTCTGTTAGTTCCGTTAAAGCCTAATGTATCTACTTACATGAAAATTGCGTGACTCGAAGCAGTTGTGCCTCTAGTGAATCGTAACAAAATCAAAGCAACTCTACTGAAAGTGCGTAAATTGGACTGAAACAAATATGTTGTGAGTGAGTGGAAAATAATAAAATAAAATCGGTTGAATAAGTTTTCCAAACCACGCTCACAATCAAATTATAATTCTTTTTCATGTGGTACTCACGTCTATTAATATATTTGAATAACTGACATAATAATAAGTGGTAAACTCTTCTCTATGTGCTGTAATAATTTTCGACGAGTCTTTTGTAACAACAAAGTAATGAAATTATTAAATCCATCCAACGTTGTGCGTTATACTTAATTCACTCAAACGAAAAATATCGTGGTAACATAATCATTCACAGCTACACTTTAGTATAGTTTGATATTAAAAAAACGTAGGTCGTCATGTCATTACAGTTTTGGGCATTAGGATGTCATATTGATAATTTAGCGCGTATTGTTGGTATATCGCTGAAGTCATCAACACTCTGAAATTCCCTAAATTGTTAACATTTTTATGTTAGTATATTTCCAATACACATATCTTGTGTACTTCTATTCTCTAATGGGCAAACGCATCACATAATGATACTCACAGCATCATAATCATCGTTGTGTTGATTAGCATTATAATTGCCGGTATAACATACATTCATATGCATATATTTAGACCAAATCATGCCGGTAGGGTAAATATGTGGACATACAAATGTATATTCACTGAACTCACTCTACTCACATTCATTATAAATACATTTTATCGAGCAGACATTTCGGGGCGAAAAAGTAGCATCAAACGAATTAGTCATATAAAGTAATGGTCATTGTCGGTGACAAATATTTAATTTATAGTGGGAATGTTTTGGTCTACACGAATAATTTTGTATTTTCATGAGATGAAAATATATATATGCGAATAATAAGGTTCTGAACATTCCATTTTGTTTTAAACTATACGATACACACAGTGAATAAAATTATGCTTTTGAAACATGTTTGAGTTGATCCTATTCCTTGTCTGGGAGTACTTCGTCATTTCTAAAATAATTTTTCCGCTATTGTTTAATTTTATATTTTTTCATATTTGTTATTTTTGTAATGAAAATGAAAAAGTCGACTTTTCGTCTTACCGATTTTTATACCCTGCGCCACACTGTGGAACAGGGTATTATAAGTTAGTGTATATGTTTGCAACACCCAGAAGGAGATGAGATAGACACAAGGTGTCTTTGGCAAAAATGCTCATAATTTGGTTGAAATTTTGCACTAGGAGTTCAATTAGTAGTCAAGTGTGTCAAATTTTATTGAAATCGGTTCAGATTTAGATATAGCTCCCATATATATCGTTCGCCCGATTTACACTCATATGACCACAGTGGACAATCTTTTATCCCGATTTAATTGAAATTTTGCACAGGGAGTAGAATTAGCATTGTAGCTATGCATGCCAAATTTGGTTGAAATCGGTTTAGATTTATATATAGCTCCCATATATAGCTTTAGGCCGATTTACACAAATATGACCACAGAGGCCAATTTTTTGCTCCGATTTAGTTGAAATTTTGCACAGAGAGTAGAATTAGCATTGTAGCTATGCGTGCCAAATTTTATTGAAATCGGTTCAGATTTAGATATATCTCCCATATATAGTTTTCACCCGATTTACACTCATATGACCACAGAGGTCAATTTTTTGCTCCGATTTAGTTGAAATTTTGCACAGGGAGTAAAATTAGCATTGTAGCTATGCGTGCCAAATTTGATTGAAATCGGTTCAGATTTATATATATCACCCATATATAGCTTTCGCCTGATTTACACTCATATGACCACAGAGGCCAATTTTTAACTCCGATTTAGTTGAAATCTTGCACAGGGAGTAGAATTAGCATTGTAGCTATGCGTGCCAAATTTGGTTGGAATCGGTTCAGATTTAGATATAGCTCCCATATATATGTTTTTCTGATTTCGACAAAAATGGTTAAAATACCAACATTTTCCTTGTAAAATCGCTACTGCTTAGTCGAAAAGTTTTAAAAATCACTCTAATTTTCCTAAACTTCTAATACATATATATCGGGCGATAAACCATAAATAAACTTTTGCAAAGTTTCCTTAAAATTGCTTCAGATTTAAATGTTTCCCATATTTTTTACTAACATTTTGTTCCACCCTAGTGCATTGGCCGACTTAAATTTTGAGTCTATAGATTTTGTAGAAGTCTATCAAATTCTGTCCAGATCGAGTGATATTTAAATGTATGTGTTTGGGACAAACCTTTATATGTATATAGCCCCCAACACATTTGACGTATGTGATATGGTATCGAAAATTTAGATCTACAAAGTGGTTCAGGGTGTAATATATTCGAAATTGACTTTCTGAAAAGTCAATTTCGAAAAGCGATTCCTTTACTATTCACTTTCAAACATCCATCTACCACCGAATTTCATTAATATTTTTTTTTAAATAACCATTTGAATATAATTTTAAAAGCAATTCATTAGCTTACGTCATTGCCAATTTTGTTTATTGAAAGATGGCTAAGGTGATAAACACCACCACTGAATGTTTAATGCCTTCTTTCGAACTTAAGGCCAAAACCAATGTATTGCTACATGACAAAGGGCGTTCAATTTGGGACGCAGTTCAGTTTGTGTTGTTTGAATAAATATTTCTATATTGTCATAAATCTTAGATTCGTGCTTTGTCGATTTCTATATCTATTATTCCTTTGGAGCCGAATTGGGCCGATGTTGTGAATATTATTTAACATCATCAATAGATGTTTGTTAACTGTTATTTGATTTTGTTTTGTATTAGTGAATTTCTATTTGAAAAAATAAATTAGCCATTGATTGAAAAATAAACGGGTTTGATATGTCAATACTTGAATTTCTTAGGACCAATATATGTAAACTGCTGCGCGATGATGTCAATTCTCACACAGTAGTAAGCGAGAGGCATTTCATCATTCCAATCAGGGTTGCCATTTTGGTCCGATCGGACAAAAATTGGTCCTAAAAATTATTAATTTTTAAATTTGGTCCGATGGTCGGACCAAATGGAATTTGGTTGATATTTGTCAATTTTCGTAAATCGGATTTTTTCAAAATTTTCTGTAAAATCTAATTTTGACAAAAATTTTCTGTAGAAATAAAATTTTGACAAAAATTTCTATAGAAATAAAATTTTGCCAAAATTTTGTACAGAAATAAACTAAAATTTGTATAGGTAAAAAATTATGCAAGAATTTTGTTTAGGAAGAAAATTTTGTAAAAAATTTATATAGAAATAAAATGTTGCGATAACTTCCTATAGAAATAAAATTTTCTATAGAAATAAAATTTTTCTATAGAAATAACATTTTTGCCAAATTTTCTATAGAAATGAAATTTTGGCAAAATTTTCTATATAAATAAAATTGTGACAAAATTTTCTATAGAAATAAATTTTTAAAAAAATTTTCTACAGAAATAAAATTTTCTATAGAAGTAAAATTTAAACAAAAATTTCTACAGAAATAAAATTTTTACAAAACTCTATAGAAATAAAATTAAAAAAAAAATTGTACAGAAATACAATTTTTACAAAACTCTATAGAAATAAAATTTTGACAAAATTTTCTATAGAAATTAAAATTTGACAAAAATTTCTATAGAAATCAAATTTTTACAAAATTTTCTATAGAAATAAAGAGAAATACAAATTTTGAATAGAAATAAAAATTTGACAAATTTTCTATCGAAGTAAAATTATGGAAAAATTTTAACTTTTAAATGATATTAATTTGGAAAAATGATCCGCTGTTAGAAATGTTGGTCCAATTTTGAAAAAAATCTTGGTCCAAAATAAAAATTCATTGTGGCAACGCTGATTCCAATTATAAGTGCGCTTGTTTCGCATATTCAAAATTGTTCATGAACGGCACTTTACAGTATCTGCCGACTCTCCGAAAATATTGAAAAGAGAGTGAGGGAGTGAGGAATACGTTTAAGATTTTTGTCATCTCTGTGAATTTACATTTAGGAGAATGACTAATATTGATTGGTATGTACATTAGGTACATCGTTTTCTTGAAACCCAGCAAACGTTTTCTATCGAAATTTTATCCAAATAGTTTCGCCTTGGAAGAAAAAAAAAATCGCAGGCGATAGTGTCTCCGTTCGGGAACAAATGTCCGATATAGTCCTGGGAGAGATGTTTGAAAAGCAATAACTTTGAAATGATGATCGTCCATTCAGAGTCTTGAACTCGCACCCTTTCGTTTTCAAGTCAGAAACTTTTGCTCTGTGCCGAGCTCTCTTATTGCCTTACAGGGGCTGTTCATAGACAATATATAGATGATCCACTATTCTCTTAAAAAAATGTGTTAGTTCCAAAAAATAATTTTCTGACATTTCGATTTGATTTTTTCGTAAAGAGTCAGTCCCAAACATTAATTTTCGCGCATTTACTTTTGTGTTGCTCGTAAAGAGCAATGCCGCTCAAAATTAAATTTCGTATTTTCGCGGTTTTGGTCACAATTTTTTGTTCAAATATGAACTTTTAATATATTAATTTATTTATAAATTCTCTGGTGTATCATAAACGTTCTAAATTTTGTGTCAAATTGGCAAACTACAAAAAGGAAAACGAAAGAGATTGTAAGCGTGCTCTTATTTTTCTCGTTTATTCTTAAGCTTCGGAACTGTCAAACATAGTTTGACACCCATGGCTCATCTATATGTTATATTGTCTATGGGACTGTTTACTTACATACACACTAAATGAGGTGACATTGTAAAATTAGCCAAAGAGTTTTTGATGACTGTTAAGAGTCGAATTGTTCTCGATCGGAAACAACCCACACTAGACTGCATTTTTTTGTTTTGAGCTATGAACTATTAGAAAAGTTTATGACAATCCGAAGTAGTAACGTTTTAGCGAACAATATGAAGTCCCAAATGTTTGCTGGGTATTATTGCGTATGTGACCACGAATGTGTAGAAATGTAAATGAAACACTCAAAAATTGGCTCACGGCCAGTTTCATATCTTGCTTTTAGTACATAACCGGAGGATAGATCACTGGTTGGTAAAATTTCAGTATGCAATCAGCTGTTTTATCACCACGATAAATAATAAAATAAACTGAGAAACCGGTCCTTAGTATGGACAGCAAGACGAAATTGGAAGTTCTTTGTAAATGTGAGTATTAAGTTCGAGTTTAGCCGCCAATTTTCACTAAAGTGAAAAATAAATCAGTAAAAAAAGTCATAAAATTATACATATTTGTTGCAGATTTCATTATAACTTGATGGGGAATATCCCAAAGCAAATTTTCACAAAGTTTGTTTTCCTTAAAATCGATTATTAAAGAAAAGTAATCGTGAAAAAATGACGATTTTACGGCTAAACTCGAACTTAATACTCACCTTAATTCATTAAGTAATTTTCACTTCGTGAGAAGTTTTTCGATCCGTTTCTCGGTAGACGTGACATTTGCGACAAAATATGTCCTACACTCACAGAAAAAGTCTGACAAAAACAGCAGTCAATATCTATTGTTATATTTTTGTACTTCAGGGTCTAATGAACAACAAATTATAAAATGTTTAGGTTATAAATTTTTCCCCAAAGCATATTTAAGAACAAAAAGTAGTTTTTTGTATATTTTTATCCTGTAAAATACACCCAGAAAAAAGTGCCTTCGAAACTAAAGGAAAAATTTTTCATCAATATAGTTTATCCATTTTATTTCCATTAAGGTAAATTTTTGTGAGAAATAATAAAATTTACTCGTTTCAGTAAAAAAATCCTATACTGTAAGCAGTTAGGAATAGTTCATTAACTAGAATAAGGCATGGAATTTTACTCATACTATTTTCTTCGCTGGGTATAAGAATTTACTACTGAACAAGAAAATTTTATTCACCGATAACAAAGCATTCGTAAAAATAAACAAAAACCGAACTAAAACCAAGTTTGCTCAAAATTAGTAAAATTTCTTATAAAATGATAATTGCGACTTCCTTTATAATAGAAAGTTTTTCATACATACGAACAACACTTGGCATAGAAAAATATTTTAGTTCATTCGTACTAAGAAGTATGCAATCCAATCAAAACTTAAGGAAACACACTTGTTAGAATATAGGAAATTTTCCTATATTTCTATTGTCTACCTGTAATCGATACCTGTCATCGCAATCTATGTGTTTGCGCGTGGGTGTAATCGATATGTTTGCGCGTGGGTTGTTTTTTTAGTTGGAATCGCGTTGTTGTGGTATACGGAAAGATTGTTAAAAAATAATATTGTAAAATAATATAATAAATAACAAATAAAATATATAAAATATTTATTATTTTAAATTAGTGAGAAAAATTTTCGTTTTTTGAAAATAAATCTATCAATGTTCGTGATGGTATATAAAGAAAGAAAACACCAGCAGAATAACAACCCTTTCATTTGTCTTCATTTTGGAATCTTCAATTATCAGGTAATATTCAGTGACGCTAACCTTTTGTAACAAAAATGGTTTATGATTTTTTATATTTGTAGATATTGAAATTGTAAAAGGAGGACAAAATCGTTAGGCAGCAACTTATTAAAAGTGAAAAGTACAAGAAGAAGAAAAAGTGCGTTTTACAGTTGATAATATCACATGGAAAATGGAAACAGCGGAATAATAAACTAATATTTCAAGGAGATTCGATGCTGTTGATTCTTAATAAATATATTCAATATATTAATAAAACATGTCTTTTATTGAAGATAAAATTGTTTATATAAATAAATAAAATTGTATTTAAAAACGAAGGTAAGCAGTTCGAATTATGAAGTAAAAGTTTTACCACAAATGTGTAAGATTTGTCCAAATGAATGAAAAAATTTCAATAAAATCATTCCATATATGAATTCAAATCAGTTAAATTTTTTCATTCTGTAGTATAGTGGTATATAAATATAGGAAAATGTTAACTAATATATGGAATGCATTATTCCTAATTTCTACGAAAATCACATCGTTCAAACAAATAAAAATGTCTTTGGCGCTATACGAAGTTCAACTTTCTTCACAATGAGTTCATTTTAACTTAAAGAAGGGGTCACTTTTTTCTGGGTGTATTTACAAACATTATTAAGATAATAAAAATTCCCTAAAAAATAGCATATAAAAATGATGCAATATCAATGAATAATGTTTTCTATTATTTATTTTTTTTTCCAGAATTTTGGAAGACCGTGATCCCGAATATCAAAAGTTAGCCATTAAAGGTCTTATCGGCAGCTCAAAACGTGTTCTTTCTGGAACTAAAAATGAGGAAAAAATTCAATCTATCAAAGACGGTGTACAAATTCTGGAAGATTTCCTCGAAAAATTTGAGACTGAAAATCTCATAAAAAACAATCGCGCATATTTCGCCTATGACATTATTGCTAAACTACCTCAACCTGAAGATAAGTTACAAGCTGAATTCCTAAAGGCCTATGGCGGACCTAAAGCCAAGGGTAACTACAAACATTTGCGCACTATGTATCCTGAAGAAGATGATACAACTTCTTGGGATATCATTCGCAATAGAAACATAGCTAAGATTTTAGCCAAAATTAAAGAAGAAGATGCTAAACTTTTTGATGATACTGGTAAACCATCCGATCTTCATATGCAACTAATTCATTGGGCTTATAGTCCACAACCAGATAAGGTTAAGAGCTATGCATCCACATTAAAGACAGAGTGCAAGAAGGCCGAGAAACGCAAATGTGAAGACGAATCAGCCAGTGGCAGCAGTAGTAGCGACGATGATGAAAGTGATGATGACGATGAGAAGATGAAGGAAGACAAAGAGGATAAGGAAGAAAATGGTGAATCTCCGGCCAAAAAAGCAAAAATGTCATGAATTCGTTCTGACTGCTCCAATTCTAGTTCATTTTTATATACAAAGTAGTACTTACGCATACAAACACACCCAAAACACACATATAAAAACTTTGTCAAATAGTTTTAAGTATTAATACATATCTCTATTATAATATGAATATAATCAATTTATGACTGTTTTTAAAAATTTGAAATTTCTTAGGGTTTTAGTACAATTAGCATGTCCGATTAGTATAATGGCTATGTGATGTATCGCACTTTCCGAAGAAGATGGGTTATTAATACATATTTCTATTATAATATGAATATTACCAATTTATGACCGTTTTTACGAAAGCATTTTTCATATCCAATGAAATTTCTTTGGATTTTAGTACTAAGTGCAATGGTTAGTATGCCCGCTTTGCATACTAATGATTATATGATGAACAATATGTTCAACAAGTGGGAAATTTAAAATAGAGAAAATCTGAAAAGGTATCGATGTATGCTTCGAAATATGAGGAAATGTGTTACGGTTCGCAAGAATAATTGAAAAAAATGCTTACCATCAATTATGAGGACCATTTATTTCGACACTTTTCTGTCATAAATTTAAAAGAAATTCAATATTTAAAAATGTTTGGTATAAAATAATTTTATATTGAGTTTTTATTTTTATTTATCACAAGTGTAAATGGAGCATTTGCGGCTGGCACCATTTTCGTAAGCGGTAAAAGCTACAATGTGTGCTCATTGTGAAGATACCTCAAAAGGAGAAAAAATAAATTCTTGTAGATGGGAAGAAACCAGAATATTTAATTCAATGATATATAATCATAGTTTAAAGAAATACTGCATAGTATTTCGTACACCCAAAGAAATTTGTTAGTAGGGACAGCAGAAAAGTCTGCTAAAACAGCAGAAAGTCTGCTGAAAAAGGGACAGCAGTCACTGTTTGCTGAAATAGCAAATATTTCCTGCTATTTTTAAAGCTCAATTACACTAAAACATGTTTTATTTTGGCTAAAAGAAATAAAAATGTCAACTTAGGAGCTATTAAAACAATATTTTATGAATGCCTATAGTATGTGACCAAAAATCTGAATATTTATCGAATTGAGGCATAACAGCAAAAAAAAAATGTTTGCTGATCGTATTTAGGAGCTTGTAAGTATATTACGGTGCAAAAATATACCAAAAACTACTTTTGGTTCTTAAATATGCTTTGGGGAAAAATTTATAACCTAAAAATTTTATAAATTGTTGTTCATTTGTCCCTGAAGTACAAAAATATAACAGCAGACATCGACTGTTGTTTTTAGCAGACTTTTTTCTATGAGTGTAGGTAGAGATGGCAAAGCCATAAAACCCCTTTCGCTACGCATATGCCATTAAGCAAATACCGCCTATCAAAGTTCTTCTCAAATGAAAAAATTGTAATCACCTGATACAAAGAAACTATGCTTTGGAACAAGGTTACAAAATTCAACATGTAAAAAAAAAAGAAAATAGTAGAAACATTTTTGCTTTCCAATTACACCACTTTAGTATATTTCCGTCGGCGATTGTTTTACTATTGATGAGTATGAATGCCATGTAATGACATTCAATGGCCGTATGCTGTCTTCTTTCACTTGTACAAAAGTCGATAATTTTTGTATGGAAAAAAATTGTTGTAGTAAAAATAAACTTAACGACATTACCGATTCGTATGATGGCTACATATAGCTTATTCCCCTTTTGATTATAAGTTGGTGTATTTTTCCTTATAGCTCATCACATTAGGCTCGAAATCTACTAAAAGTGGATTTGAAATCCTTTTTTAATAAGGCAAATGACAGTTGAAATCTAGTTAAGCTGGATTTTGAAAGTGTAATGTGTATGAAGTTTTACATTGAAAATTGTAGATAAAGTAGAAAAAAAGTAGTTAATGTAGTCAATGACGGGTGTATATCATTTTTTATAGATTCCTCGTAAATCTGGAATATATTTTACTTTATGCTATAGATAGAATACCAACTAATCAATAAACGTGCTACTGGAAAATGAAGTGAGAAGAGAGAAATCATTGCATCGTGTGAGGGAGTTTTTAGAGTCATTTTTGTATACATATCGTATGATTGTTTGTTATTGCGTCTTTTATGGTATTGGTTGTTTTGATTCTAGAGACAGTGCGGATGAATTTATGAAATGTTCCTTGTGTGTTGTTGGTATCTTTTGTGGTGATAGTTGTTTTGTTGCAGTAGCGAAATCAGAAAGGGATCGTGTGTGTGTGTAGTTGTTTTTCTTTACGGCAGGTATGTGTCCTTTATGACTATTTGTGTCTTTGAGTTTTATTGCTGCATTCAGTTCTGTTGATGCATTGATGAAGTGCACACGTGGTATTAATTTTGCTTGCGGAATTTTTTATTAACGAAAATACATTTATTTCGAAACATTTTAGAAACTGAGAAGTGAATCATGTGATGTTAGAGAAAACAAAAACGCTTTATATTGATGAACAAAATTACTCAAAAACAAATCACAGATTAAGGAACTGAATATTTCAGTTTAAAATTAGTGCGGATTTTAAATTGATTTACATAAAGATATTCATCATGAGTGGTAATAGGATGATCTATATTTACTCTACATCTGGATCACATGTTGGAGATGCAACCATTTTTTTGAATCTATATTTTTTTGTTACAGCAATTCCTAAAGGTGAGTACTAAGTTCGAGTTTAGCCGCTAATATCGAAACATTATGTTATAGATCAAATCGCCTCTGAAGAAGCAATTCAATAATAGTTGCGAAATATTAGGGATCATGGATTAAAAATAAATAAAGGAAACTAAGATCTCAACCTTAATAAAACTATTGACATTTATTAAAAGTATAAAATTATACGTCTTCGTTGCAAATTTAAATATAACTTGATGGAGAATAGCCCAAAGCAAGTTTTTTATAAAGTTTATATTCCTTAAAATGGATTATAGCGATTTTAGCCGCTAAACTCGAACTGACAAGTGGAAATTATGTCTAATTTTATAATATTTTTATTTCAAATATATTCTGTGAAGAATTTCAAAATTGTCCCATTAGTCCATTGATATGATTCCACTAATGTACCCACTGGATGGATTTTTTTAATGTGGTAAGCTTTTCTATAAACGGTATTTCGTCCATTTATAATAAAACCAAAATTTCAACATATTAAAAATAATTATTTTCATTTGCAGGAAGACAGACATTCTACTGGTAATTTTTTTTGGAATCTTCTTACTGTTTAATGCTAACTAAGCTGATATCCTTATTGGTTCTAGGTTAGGTTAGGTTATGTGGCAGCCCGATGTATCAGGCTCACTTAGACTATTCAGTCCATTGTGATACCACAGTGGTGAACTTCTCTCTTATCACTGAGTGCTGCCCGATTCCATGTTAAGCTCAATGACGAGGGACCTCCTTTTTATAGCCGAGTCCGAACGGCGTTCCACATTCCAGTGAAACCACTTAGAGAAGCTTTGAAACCCTCAGAAATGTCACCAGCATTACTGAGGTGGGATAATCCACCGCTGAAAAACTTTTTGGTGTTCGGTCGTAGCAGGAATCGAATCCACGACCTTGTATGCAAGGCGGCATTGCACCACGGTGGCAATGGTTAGCATGCCCGTGGTGCAATGGTAAGAAAATACTGTTGAAAACCGTAAGTTAAAAATCGATATACGACAGAATTTGATAATATTTTTTTTTATATTTTATATAACTTTGTAATTTCAGATGCTTATAAAGCACACAACAAAAACTAGCCAAATCGGCGAAATTGGACAAAAATGTAATGAAAATAGCAACTTATGCCATATATCTTTCATATGGATAGAAAACATGGCAATTGAAATTAATTAGTTTAGTTCTACTAACATAGAATATTACTCTTTTGAAGAAGCAATTACTAACTACCGACAAGTAACTGCATCCAACGTACAAATAAAAATATTTCCTTTATTGTATATCATAAGCCATACTTTTGTGTAATATAATAATAATTTTTTGAAATAAAGTACTGGTGGTTACAGCAAATTGGCTTTTATTGTACGAAAAATTTCTTAGTTGTATACAGGCTTATTGTACATTTAACAGGTTGGCTGATAAGTCCCCGGTCTAACAAAGAAAAACACATTTTTTGTCAAAATTCGTTTTTATTATTCAACGTAGTTCCCTTCAAGAGCGATACAAGGATTTTAACGACCTTCCAATTTTTTTATACCATTTTGGTAGTACTCCTTCGGTTTTGCCTCAAAATAGGCCTCAGTTTCGGCGATCACCTCTTCATGGCAGCCAATTTTTTTCCCTGCGAGCATCCTTTTGAGGTCTGAGAACAAGAAAAAGTCGCTGGGGGCCAGATCTGGAGAATACGGTGGGTGGATAAGCAATTCGAAGCCCAATTCATGAATTTTTGCCATCGTTCTCAATGACTTGTGGCACGGTGCGTTCTGTTGATGGTTTTTCTCTTCTCAAGATAATCGATAAAAATTATTCCATGCGCAAAAAAAAAACAAAAAACAGAGGCCATTACTTTGCCAGCGGACTTTTGAGTCTTTCCACGCTTCGGAGACGGTTCACCGGTCGCTGTCCACTCAGCCGACTGTCGATTGGACTCAGGAATGTAGTAATGGAGCCATGTTTCATCCATTGTCACATATCGACGGAAAAACTCGGGTGTATTACGAGTTAACAGCTGCAAACACCGCTCAGAATCATCAACACGTTGTTGTTTTTGGTCAAATGTGAGCTCGCGCTGCACCCATTTTGCACAGAGCTTCCGCATATCCAAATATTGATTAATGATATGACCAACACGTTCCTTTGATATCTTTGAGGCCTCTGCTATCTCGATCAACTTCATTTTACGGTCATTCAAAATCGTTTTGTGGATTTTTTTGATGTTTTCGTCGGCAACCACCTCTTTCGGCGTCCACTGCGTTCACCGTCCTCCGTGCTCATTTCACCACGCTTGAATTTTGCATACCAATTGTTGATTTCCCTGGGGCAGAGTCCGGAAACTCATTATCAAGCCAAGTTTTTGCTTCCTATGCAGCGCCAGTGTGGACACCGCAGACCAGTGATACGCAGTGGAATAACATACAAACCTGCCAGAACGCTGCTCTTAGAACTGCGACTGGGTGTCTCCGCAGCACACCCCTGGATCACCTTTATGTGGAGACAAAGATCATCCCTGTGCGAAGACACAACTACATGTTGTCAAAGCAGTATCTCCTGGGTTGTTATCGCAGTAATCATCCAAACCACCATCTTATGGATACACAACCACCACCCAGGAACGTAAGGGTTGATATACATAATCTAGAGCGCGAGATCCAGCGCTATAAAAGAGAGCCTCTAGATCAAGCAGCGTACCAGGCAGGTTTGAACAGGATTCATGAGGATACTGTAGCTGAAGCGGTGAGAAGCTACAAGGTTAATCCTGTTCTTGGAGTCCGACCACCGCCCATAGCACCGGAGGAAAGAGACCTCCCACGGCAGACTAGGGTAGTTTTGGCCCAATTAAGATCAGGCAAGTGCAGCCGCCTCAATTCCTACTTATCGGTGATTGATAGCAGCGTAGCTGACGTTTGTCCAATTTGCAACCAAGGGCCACACGACACGCGTCATCTTTTCTCTTGCCCAGCCAAACCAACCCGACTTACCACCAGATCACTCTGGACACACCCCATCTTAGCCGCAGAGTTCCTTGATCTGCCAACAAGCTGATGTACCAAGCGTATAACATGAAATGGATGAGATCACAATAAACTGTTACAACAACAACAACATAATTCGTGACCACCCTCAAAAAATTGAAAAATCCACCCAAAACCTAAAAAAATTGAAATTTTTATATGAAAAACTTCTTTTGGCCATATCTCCTAAACTAAGCGTCCTAGAGCGAAAAGGACGTATTTTTCCCCTTCAGAAAACAGTATTTTATCAAAACACGAAATTCCTTTTTTCCCATTTTTTTCACAATAACAAAAGTTGCTTCACAAAAGACGCTCTATCTCACAAACTAATTGACATACAGACGTCAAATTTTGACATTATTTGAAGGTTGGTACTATATACAAATAATATGCATTTAATACTACACGGATGAAAAAGACTGTTTTTCATATGTTTGGCTATAAACATTATATGTTTGGAACACAAATTTTTAAACACAATATTTTTGAGTGCAAGCATATAATGTTCATAAACTAGCATAACATGTTTGGGACATATATGTTAATATGTTAGAACATATTATGTTTGGGACATAAAATGTTTGTAAATATAATATGCTTGGATGCAAACATATATTAATTTAGAAATAGCCTATAAACATATATGTGTTTAGTAGCTTGGAGCGCTATTTAACAGGGAGCGATATTGAATTAAGTTGGTGGTTGTTGCTTGTTATTACAAAATTAACATTTTATTTTCCCTTGGGCAATTGATCAGCTACTTCTTTGATCCTTACAAACTGTGTGGTCCGCTGTTCGAATCCCCGTCCGGCAAAAGGTAAAATTAAAATAAAAATAATCATACAATTGAATAATTTCTTCTACAATGTTTGTATTACAGAAAAAGGTGCTAAGAACTAAAAAATCTCGTGGAAGTGAAAGATGTGGGGGAATATACAATTGGGCAGAAACAAAATTTTGAGCATTCAGGTCGAAAACCTATGTTGTTAGCACCTATATTACCTGTTTATTTTCATAATTCATTATGATTGTAAATATATAAATAAATAAATAAAATTTTGAGCACAATATTGTTTGGGAGAATTTTTTTTAAGCATATAATATTTTTGGGTGCAAAATGCTTCCAAACATATTATATGTTCACATAATAACATATTGTTTTTTGGAAGACAACATTATTGAATTTGGATGCAAAAATACAAAATGTTTGGAACTTAGACTACCCAAACATATATTGTTTAGACCAATATGCTTTCAAACATATTATATATTGGAAGAGATCAAACATATAAATGTTTGGGCAATACCCAAAAATTTATATGCTTGAAGCAAAATATGTTTGGGAGTATATGTTACAGAAGCGATTTTTTGTGAGCGTGTAGCGACGCCATCTATGTGTTAGACCGGGGACTTATCAGCCAACCTGTTAATTCCTCAACTTCTCTACTTTTTTGGAAACTATACTGTCAAACAGTTTATTTGAATCCATATATAGCAGGAATATTTTGAATGAGTGTAAGTACATTCTTCCCACAGCGTAGTGATAATAAACTAAAATACGATGCAATATATGAACTAATTTATAAGAAAATCAAGAACTTATCTAGATGAAAAAAATCATTGGCGCCAAATCATGGTCATTCTTACTATGGGTTAGTTCATTTTTCATAAAAAATAGTAAACTTTTTTCGGTGCACTAATGATTTTGGTATTGATTCCGAGCCAAAGAAGCGGAGAATTGAAGTAAGGATAGTTTTATGACAGAATTGTCTTTTAAATTTATGTTTTGCGTACTTGATTCACAATTATTAAAGACACTTTATATAGAGAAACTTTATATAGAGAAAACTTTATATAGAGAAATATAGAAAAAAATGCGACTTCTAATGTTAAGCAAAAAACGCATTCGTATTGTAAAGACATGAAATCATTGACCTCACGACAATATTATCCAGTTAACTTTAAGTGAAAATTTGGGTATGCTAACTTGGCTTTAATACTTCTGAAAAAAAATCTTCAAAATTAATGATATCGTCTTTAGATTTCTTGACTTTTTGTATCTTCACTATAAAGATAAACAGCGTTTCAAAATACGAGATGCTTTTTAACACTTTAGTTTAAAGTGTTTTTTTTACTTAAAACATGACATAATTATCACTTACTGTCGTATCTGAATTTGGAAATTTAAGTAGTCGTTCGAACTTTTTAATGGACTTTGACAGCACATGAAGAAATACGATGGAAAATTTAATTAAAATTTGTTTCCTAGAATCAAGTACGCAAAACTCAAATTTAAAAGAGAATTGTGTCTTAAATGTATCATTACTTCAATTCTCCGCCAAAATACCAAATCATTAGTGTAAAAACAAATCTTTGGTCCTTACCGAAAGATCGTTCTTTATATAATAATGTACATTGAAAAAATTTTGTATGTTAATTTGAGTGTGTAGAATGTCAACATATGCCGAATCGGATAAAAGTTGTTGCTCCACTGGACTCTGGAAGTAAAATCTGGCGTCAGTTATAAGAAATTAAACACACAACTGAAGCGGCCATTACTATCAATCGGTTCGTTTAAAAAAATCATATTCCTTCTTATAGAATCTGGGCTTATATACTTGCCCCATTAGATCCTCGAACCAATGGACTTCTTCACATAAATACACAAGTTCTGGAAAATGTATTGTGAATAAAGGAAAAGCAATATGTATTTGTGACTAAAATATGATTAAGGTTTTATTTATTAGAGAATTAACAATCACATCGTTTTTACCCCTCAAGTCAAGTATGTAGCATTAAAAGGTAAAAATTAATTTAGTTTATTCCATTTTCTTCTATAAAAGACATACTTACATACATACATGCATTTTTTAGGTTTCTATACATTAGGTTCTAAATTAAAATTTACCATAATAAAGTTGCTCATGATGCTTAGATGCTACCACAGACACATGATTTAACGAAGCCCTATCTCTATCCTCCTCCAAAGAAGAATTTGTTCCCGAGTCTCTTATTAATAAACCAGCATCGATGTTGCTATTCTTACCGACCGTAGTTAATAAATGATGATGATGGTGATGAGAATGCTGATCCATTTTTGCCGTTGTCGTACCTGTTGCTGGAGGGGCTCCACTGCTTCCAGTACCATTGCTCAAATGACCATATGCCATATTGAATAATGCTTCAGGATCACAGACAAATCTATAAACATACCTCTCACCATTAACCTTCTGCATGATACCTTTTTCATAGTAATATCGCAGGCTACGAGACAATTTGTCATAATTCATTGCTGGTCGGTTCTTCTGTATTCCCCAGCGTCGGGCTACCTCTTCTGGTTCGATCAGCTTGAATTCCATACCTCGTCCAGTCCATGCAATACAACTGGAGCTAATATATTAGCATGAATCGTGTACATGGAAATATTAATAGGTTTCTAGTTAATTATGACTTACTTTGTTGTGGGTTCATCCAAAAGAGCCACCAAAAATTGCCATAGTTGTAATGATCCCCTACGTTGGCTGACAGTGTGACTCGTGGTGATTCCATTATTAGCAGCATATAGACTTTCCAATTTAAAATCCGAGTCTGTAGAGGACACAGCCGTGGAGGAGTCCACACTGTTTCCAGCTCTCAGAGCATAGGTAGATGATATAGCCGCATTATAAGGATTTTCATATTTGATGTCTACATCTGATGTTGTAGACACGGGGGCCAAAGCAAGAGCTCCTAGGTCAGTAGAAGGTCTTAATCCATATGCAGCAGATGTGTTTTGTCCATTATACTGATGATAAACACTGGGTGGTGAAGAAGAACCCAAAACACTGGTATGGCTGAACTTAAATGCTGATGAGTGATGAGGACTTAAATGATGTGTATGGGGATGTAAATTAGGTGGTTGAGTATGGTGATGGTGATGATGATGGTGAGGATTATGATGTGGGTGGTGATTGGCCAAATGCGACGTTGTAGAATCTGGATGTTCATTTTTGGAGTTATGGAAATGTTGACCAAATTGCAAAGAAGTTGAGACTGGCGAGTTATTGCAATATGAAGTATCTGGAAAGAAAAGTGCAAGAAGGAGGAGCATTTTGTCAATTATGCCAAAAATGATGAGTTATTCGAATTACATATCTGCGTATTTTAGCATTTTAAAACGTTTCTATGACACAAGTCTAAGGATCGATTTGTTACAATGTCTTCTTATTACACCCAAAAAAAGTGTCTTCGAAACTAAAGGAAAAAATGTTCATCAATTTAGTTTAGCCATTTTATTTCCATTAAGTTAAATTTTTGTGTGAAATAATAAAATTTACTTGTTTCAGTAAAAAAAATCCTAAACTGAAAGCAGTTAGGAATAGTTCATTAACTAGAATAAGGCATGGAATTTTACTAATACTGTTTTCTTCGCTGGGTATAAGAATTTACTACAGAACAAGAAAATTTTATTCACTGATAACAAAGCATTCGTAAAAATAAACAAAAACCGAACTAAAACCAAGTTTCCTCAAATTTAGTAAAATGTCTTATAAAATGATAATTCTGACTTCCTTTATTATAGAAAGCTTATCATACATACGAATAACAATTGACATAGAAAAATATTTTAGTTCATGCGTACTAAGAAGTATTCAATCCTTTCAAAACTTAAGGAAACATACTTGTTAGAATATAGGAAATTTTCCTATATCTCTTTTTGTCTACCTGTAATCGATACCTGTCATCGATATGTTTGCGCGTGGGTTGTTTTTTAGTTGGAATCGCGTTGTTATGGTATACGGAGAGATTGTTAAAATATAATATAGTAAAATAATATAATAAATAACAAATAAAATATATAAAATATTTGTTATTTGAAATTAGTGAGAAAAATTTTCGTTTTTTGAAAATTATTAAAAATAAATAACAAACAATAAGTCTATCAATATTCGTGATGGTGTACAAAGAAAGAAAACACCAACAGAATAACAACTCCTTAATTCATAAGGACGATGACCTTTTGTGAAAAAATTGGTTTATGATTTTTTATATTTGTAGGTATTGAAATTTAAAACGAGGACAAAATCGTTATGCAGCAACTTATTAAAAGTGAAAGGTACAAGAAGAAGAAAACAAAAATACGTTTTACACACTGAAAAAACAGTGAACCCACCAGGAAGAAAACTTTCGGTTAATTTTAAAAAATTTTGCATATTTGTAGAAAATTTTAACTAAACAGTATTATAAACGTTGGCATCACGCCGATGTCGTAAAAATAAGTAAATATTTTTCGACAAATACAAGAAAATTTATTAGACATAACTAAGATTTTTCACTTGTTAAAGAAAATTTTGTAGTTTAAAGAAAAAACTTGGAGTTCAAGATTGCAAGAATGTCTTTAGTGACATACGAAGTTCATGATGGACGCATTTTTGGTAAAATTTACAAATTTAAAGAAATTCTGAACTATTTTGTGGAAGACACAAATTTAGTTAATCTTTATGCTTCATTTGAATATATTTTTTTCCACGGGTTTAGTTAATTTAACTAACGTTCACAAAAAATTATTAGAGTACAGAAAACTTTCTCCAAACATAATAATTCTATGAACTAAAATAAAGTTAAATTGGCTTTAGTGAAATAGAGTTCACTTTTTTTTGAGTGCAGTTGATAACATTACATAGAAAGGGTTTCAAAGCTTCTCTAGGTGGTGTCACTGCAATGTGAAACGTCGTTCGGACTCGGCTATAAAAAGGAGGACCCTTGTCAATGAGCTAAACATGGAATCGGACAGCACTCAGTGATAAGAGAGAAGTTCACCACTGTGGTGCCACAATGGACTGAATAGGTTAAGTGAGCCTGAAATATCGAGCTGCCACTATACCTAACATACACAATTTTTACTAACACGATAATAGAATAGAAGGATATTGTAGTAAAATTCAAGCTTATATGTACCTCATTCACTTAGGCTCGAAATCGTGTAAAAGTAGATTTGAAATCCTCTTTTTATAAGGCAAATCTATTTAAAGTGGATTTCATTTGTCCTTGTTTACATATTACAAAAAGGTAGACTTATTATTTTTATATTTCAAATTTGAGTTTCCTAACTCTCGAAAGCTAATTTTGCAAATCGAGAGTGTTATTAAACTCTTAACATCCCAGGTGTCACTAAAATTGTAATTGAATTTAACTCTTAAGCGTTTTATGTTGGTGAGCAGGAATATTTTCGTGAGTATAATTCGTTATTTTCGTGACTCACGCTCACGCACGACATTTTGGTTTGTTAATCACGCTCACGCACACTCACGCTATTGTCATGAGCGTGAATCACGATTCACGCACGAATCACGAAAATTTTCGTGAGTCACGACAATTTCGTGTCACGTGCACACCTCTACTATCTACCAATTGATTCACAAAATTGATTTTATCCATTTGGACACATATGAGTTCAACTTTTCAAACCAAAATCGGGCTAAACCTTGCAGTTGAATTCGCTCTTCTATTGCTACCAGACATCCCACCACCATTATAAGTTTTTCTAAAGAAAAGGTCTCTTACATCATTTCATTTTTCCTTGTTTCATACATGCTAAAAAAGATAGCCACGTCCTCTTTACATTTAAAATTTGAATTCCTTAACTCTCGAAAGTTTATTTTTCAGAAGTGCTTACACTGATTTTAATGAAAGCGGAACACCAACATTAGAAAGACATTTTTTCCAACGAATTGTTAAACATTTTCAAAGATAACTGAAAATTCACTTAAATGGTTTCTTTCAAATCAAATCAACCACCCATTTGTCACCCTTTAGTGGAATACAAACCCCTTCGAAAACATATAAACTCTCATAAACATGTGCACGTACAAATATTTGTATTTGTAATTCACACAATCTACAATGATCTGTTTAATAACAAACAAAAGACGGCAGCATAGCCTTTAAGCTAAATGGCCATCACCAGCCCTATCATCGCCATCATCGTCAACAGAAGGAGAAACATTATAAAGCCATTTAAAAAAAAGAGTATTAATTAAATATAGATGCGACTCATAGTCCCACATCAACAAAACCTTTTATAAACTAACTTGCCTTCTGTTTGTGTTTTTCGTTAATAATGCGTTAAATACGTTACAAACATTTAGTGTTGCCATCTATGCAGCAAAGTGGGTAAGAATGAAAATGCGGCTTTTCATGCTTAATGCATAGTACTAAGTTCGTTTCTGCGAAAAACGAATATCTTCATCTATCTCCGTAAATAGGGTCTCAAACCCGGGGATGTTAACTTATTTATGCGAAATAATATGCTTGCCTATTTTTTCGTGCGAAAAATCCAGGGTTGTATAAATATGTGTTTGAAAATGCTCAAAATAAACATTTCGCGTTTATTCCGCGCTAACGTTTTTTATATGGAGTATAACAGTTTTTCGTGCGAAAACGTGATCTTAGTACTAGGCTTAAGGCCGGTATGCACCTCTATCGAAATTTTCGGTAGCAAAAATTTATTTAAGTCTACAACAAAAAAACAGGGTTGTGTACACACATTTTAAACCAGCTTTTAAAAATTGTTAATATATGTTCCAAATATTCCTCAAATACATTGTTGATTACTTATAGACCTTTTAAAACTTTTACGCACACAATGATTGTAATAAATTAAATGTTTGTTCCCAAAATATGCTTTTGACAACCCTGTTATTTTCATTAGAGGTGCGTACCAGCTTACGAAATTGAACGCTACCGAACATTTCGTTAGCATAAATAGCAATGCATTTCATATGGGAATAAAATTTTTCACTAGAGGTGCGTACCGGCCTTTATCAATGAGTTTTTCCTTTAATTGTCAGTTGAAAAATATTTGGGCAAAAAAAAAAGAAGAAAGTAAGTTGGACTGTTTTAGTTTATAATTTTTTTTGACGAATATAAAATCAAAATAGAACATCTCCAACTTTAACTTGGAGAAATAGTCGAGTAAAATATAGTAAAAAGAAATATTAATAGAGAGCGTATTTTTACTATTGATCGCTCTCTTTAAATTTTCTAATACTTTTAATAGTTTTTAGTGAGAGAACGCCTTCTAGTATTAGGTTGCAACATGTTCTCTGAAAAAATTTTCAATAATTCTCAATTCGATTAACATTAAATTCGATTAAAAACACTTGGCAACCCTGTACGGACCACTGCAATGGTATAATTTTATTTCGCATGATTGCATGTTGAAAGGAATACCTGTTTTCCGCAATCCTTGCAAAGTTCTTTGTTGGTCCTGTTCGCAGCAACTCACATCTCTATAAACTTCACCTGGGTATGTTCCCCATGTCGTTGGTGTTTAAATATTCAACAGATACCTGCATAATCTATGAACAAATCCCTAGAGTATGAGTAAATAAAATCAAACTCTGAATAAGTACCATGAACATGAACATGTATATTTATTTGGGTGGCTGGCTGAGTATAAACGCCCCATCAGAAACAATAACAACAAAACATTAATAATAGCATCAACAATCCAATACAAGGGACTGTTTTCTACAAGGGTGGATTCAATCTTTGAAAAAAATCAGCAGAGAGTTCCTCATCGAGTTGAGAATGAGGTTAAAGATTGCATAAACATTCCCATAGGATAATCAAATATTTGATAGCAAATATACGTAGAGGGGATCTAAAATAACGCTTATGCAGAAATAACTTGTCAATCATAACATACTAAAATAGCTTACCCAGTTCCAATGTGTTTAGTCTAACAACGTTATTCGATTTTATAGCTTTATTGGTTTTTTAAACAATTATTATACATAAGGACGTCAATTTTACTAAATATTCGTACGTACGAAAATCAGTGAACCCACTAGGAAGGAAAATTTTGGTTCATTTTAGAAAGGTTTGGTTAATTTTAGAAAATTTTAACTAAACTGTGCCGACGTCTCGTTTATTCCACAAAAATAAGTAAGTATTTTTCCATAAATTCAAGAAAATTTATTAAACATAATCAGGAGTTACATTTATAAAAAAATTGCATAGTTTGAAGGAAAAAATTGGAGTTAAAAATAAAATTAGTTCAAGAGAGTCGCATTATTGGTAACATTTACAAAATTTTAAGAAATTTTGAACTATTTTGTGGGAGACACGAATTTAGTGCTTATTAAAGAAAACATTTACATTTGTTAATAAACATTTACATTTACAAATTTTAATAAATTTTGAACTATTTTGTGGGAGACACGAATTTAGTGCTTATTAAAGAAAAATGCATAGTTTGAAGGAAAAAATCGGATTTAAAAATTAAAATTAAAAGTTCAAGATAGTCGCATTATTGGTAACATTTACAAATTTTAAGAAATTTTGAACTATTTATTCTCGATTTAAGTATAGTTTAGTGCTTATTAATGAGTCATTTTAGTCCCATCACGCACCTTCACGAGTGTTGCGTTGAATTTTTTTTTTTTTTTTTCACGACGTGTCACACACACGCCTATTTTGTACTTCAATCATAGGCGTAAAAGGCCTCTGGGGAGGGGGCTTAGACCCCCCAGAAAATTTTTAGCCCCCCCCCCCCCCAGAATTTGAAAACCTATTTACGATTTTCCATTGTTTTTATATAATATTAAAAATACAACCGCTCAAAGTTCCGCTAAAGACTTTCATACACAATCGATTTACTTGGGTTGTGGTAGCAGTTGCCATCGGTTTAATTAAAAAAATCTTTCATAAATGAATATCTTAATAGCGCTGCAAAAAGTGCCGCCAAAAAGTAGTAAAAATGTTCTTTTTGGGTCCGGAAGTGGTGCAGAAGGGATGAATTTAACATGGGCACGTTATTTCAACAGCCGTTGCACTGAATTTGCATCACTGTTTAAGGTGTGATCCGAATTCAGTGTTTTGAATGAAGTTTTTGATGTTTTCCCAAATAAATAATTTTTATAATTTGTTATGATTTTTAATGCATTCTAGTGCTTGTCTGAAACGTTTGACCTCGAATATTTTCAAAAATTATCGATTTTTCTAGAAGTGATTTAACATTTTTGCGGCAAAATTTAGAACAACTCTCAATTCTTTTAACAGGGAAAAAGTGTGGAACTACTTTTAGTTGCTTCATTATAAATTTATTGTATAGTTATGTTGAAGTATGATTTTTATTCTTTTATTATATAAAAGATTAATTGAACTTTATTCTATTAATTTTTAGCTATAGGACTATAGCCGCCTCTAGGAAAATTCTTTGGCTACGCTAATGACTTTAATGAAGTTGGAAAGAGATTATCAAATGGAATCAAGCTCAGGGGGATAGATATGAGAAATATGTGTCACCTTTTTCATTTTCACATCTGCAATCGAGTTATTAAGAGATTTCATGCCATGTAATGATATGAGTAATCCATAATTTCTATACTTAAATCGAGAATAAATTTATAAATTTGAATTTCAATGTCGCAAATTTAATCGTTTGACTATTGAATTCTTAGCTCGTTTTCTGCTTGATACGAATAAAAATCAAAGCAACTCTCGTGAACGAGCGTAAATGGGACTATGATAGGTATAGTGTAGAGATGTACACGTAAGTAATACTTTACTCACGCTATCGCACACTCAAAACGGCAGAAATCACTCACGAAAAGAATATCCTTATTCGAGCACACAAAAACTTAAAGACTCACACTCACGATCAGAAATCTCGCGTCTCACGGATAATCTCGTGACTCACGTTTGAAGTTTACTTTAAATGCGAATAAGAGTTAACCTTAGCCCTGTCACCAATTTTTTAGTTACCTCCACAGTATGAAATATTTATTGAGTGCTTTTTCTCTGAAATTAGTTACTCACGCACACTCACGAAGAGATTATTTTCGTGACTCACGCTCGCCATTTAGTTGGATAACCACGCACACTCACGTCGTTGCCATCACCGTTACTCACAAACATTTTCGCCCATTTATTTACTATTACACTATTCAGTCCATTGCGATACCACAAGTGATCACGTACGAAAAAGACTGTTTTTCATATGTTTGGGTATAAACATTATATGTTTGGAACTCAATTTTTTAAACACAATATTTTTGGGTGCAAACATATAATATAATAAACTAGCATAATATGTTTGGGACATATATGTTAATATGTTAGAAGATATTATTTTTGGGACATAAAATGTTTGTAAATATAATATGCTTGGATGCAAACATATATTAATTTAGAAATAGCCCATAAACATATATGTGTTTACAAAGAGAGACAAAGTGTATGCTGGAAGTAAAATAATGAAAGTAACCAATTGGCGCATTACAAATATATATACACAAAGAAAATTTCATTAAATATAGGAAAAATACTATGTGTGAATATAAACAAGTATAAATTTACATATTATGAGTAAACATATATATGTTGTGATGTAAGACTTCGCCAAAAATTGTATATGCTTAAGTAAAATATTAAAATGAGTATTCGGAGAGAAAATTCATTCGGAACCAAGATAAAATATATTTGAAAAAAAGAGCATGAGTTTTGTTTATCATTTTCGCATTACGGGCACAATTTTTTTGTTTCGTCAAAACAAATCGGAACGTAGGACGAGTAAGTCAAAATATTCAAACAAAGGTATTTAAAGGGATCTTCATAAAAACTAACGAAAAGGCACTATACACTGAACAAAAAGCATGTCCGGTTCCAAAGATTGGGTCTCCACTTTAACAATTTTGATATTGATTCCGAACCAAAGAAGCGGAGAATACAAGTAAGGATGTAAGAGTTTTTGAATTTCTTCGAAAATTTTAAACTTGTATACAAAAACCTTTATTTGTTACACAATTTTTATTGTTGCAATAAAAAAATAATATTTGATTTGAACTCAGTCCATTTCATTTATATCGAGCACTTTTCTTTTCTGACTTTAAGTCTTTTATAAAACACACTTTACAATTTCGTAGTAAAAATTTAATATAATAGTATGTAATGCTGAACACCTTTTCGGGAACTTCCGAACGTATCTGGAATATATGTTAAAAAATATATTTAAAAAAACAAAAATGGTGTTGGTCGAAGCAGGGATCGAACCCAGGTCCCCTGTCACGCAAGTCGGACGACCAACCACTGCTCCACGCTGCCAACAAATGTATGTTTAACAATGTTATGTTGTTAAACAATGTTATGTTTGCATCGGCTCGTGGGCGCCGCAAGCTATGCTATATAAATATAACTTATAACGACAATTATCTCTTGATGACCATAACAGCTACGTAGGCCAGTGGTTAGTGTGCTGGCTTACAAACTGTGTGGTCCGCCCTTCGAATCCCCGTCTGGCAAAAGGTAAAATTAAAAAAAATTATAAAATATAATAATTTCTTTTAAAATGTTTGTATTACAGAAAAAGTGAGAAAAATGTGAGGGAATATACAAAATTTGAGCACAATCTTCTTTGGGAGAAAATTCTTCTAAGCATACAATATTTTTGGGTTCAAAATGTTTCCACACATATTATATGTTCACATAAGAACATATAGTTTTTTTGTATTTGGATGCAAAAATACAAAATGTTTGGAACTTAGACTACCCAAACATATATTGTTTAGACCAATATGCTTTCAAACATATTATATATTGGAAGAGATCAAACATATAAATGTTTGGGCAATACCCAAAAATGTATATGCTTGAAGCAAAATATGTTTGGGAGTATATGTTACAGAAGCGATTTTTTGTGAGCGTGTGTGTGATAAATGAACGTGAATCCTAAAACACGCACATATTTTAGGTTTTATTTATTTATTTATTTATCAATTAATTACATTTACAATAAAATTATAAATATAATTGTAAGCTATGACTGCTACACCCTCAAAAAAAATCGCTTCTTTAACATATGTTCCAAACATATTTTGCAGGAAGCACATATATTATTGCATACGGCCGAAACATTAATATGTTTGTTTTATGTGAACATATTAAATGTTTGGAAGCATTTTGAGCCAAAAATATTATATGCTTGGAAGAATTTTTCCCAAACACGATTGTGCTCATTCCCTAACATACTCGTAATTTTCACTTCCACGAAATTTTATAGTTATTGGCATCTTTTTCTGTAATACAAATAATGTTGAAGAAATTATTCACTTTTATAAATTTTTAAAATTTTACCTTTCGCCTGCACGGAGAATCGAACCGAGGACCATACAGTTTATAAGCCAACACACTATCCACTGGGCTACGTAGCTGTTATAGTCACCAGTAGATAATTATCGTTTTAAGTTACATTTATATAGCATAGTTTGCAGCGCCCACGAGCCCATGCAAACATAACATTATTTAACAGAAATATACATTTGTTTGCCACGTGGAGCAGTGGTTAGCATGTCTGCCTTGCATGCAAAGGGTCGTGGGTTCAACCCCTGCTCCGACCGAACATTTTTTTTTTTTTTTTTTTTTTTAATTTACACATTTATATTTATACTATATTAATTTTTTTTAAATGAAACTTCGAAATGTGCGTTATTAAAGATTTATAGTCAGTAACAGTGCTTGATATAAACGAAATTGACTGATTTTTGGATAAAATATTATTTTTTATTGCAAAAATAACAATCTTGTAATAAAAAACTGTTTTTGTACAAAACTTTAAAATTTGGAAGGACTTCAAAAACTAACAAAAGAAGAACGTGGAGTCGAGTATAAACATACATACATAATTTTATAATATAAACATAAATTTATTTAGGAGTGAACAGTTTTTTACTAGCATTTAACACCATCGCTCTAAAATTCCTTTTATTTTTCTTTAATAATTCATTTTAAAGAAAATAAACTTTTTAAATTGTTTTAGCTGTAAAACTCGAACTTAATGCCCGCTTTTATATTTGATGGTGTCCGTCAACTCCTCTTGGACTACTTTTTAATAAAGAGGAACTAAAGTTTGTTTTTTTACATTTTACTGTGTAATTTTTCACTATTTCCTCCTTATTTCATTTTACTGTCCCAACTCTAAAAAGAGTATAGTGCCCTTTCGTTATTTTTATGAAGACCCCTGATTTCTTTTAACGAACCAAGAAAAAAATTGTGCCCATAATACCAAAATTATAAACCCAACGCACGTCCACACATACATAAAATGCTGCTCTCAAGGCGAAAACATATGCTGTTGGTTCCTAATGTCTATTCTCTTTATTCAAATTAAATAATATTTAGACTTAAACATATCAAATTTTTGGCCTTATCATAAAACAGTTTTCCGAAACAACATACAAGCGGTTTCACAGAAATTGTTCTCTTTTGACTCTTTTGCTGTGTTATATTGATATCTTTCGTCAACTCTCCCGGTTTCCATCTCTATTTCTCTCTATACTCTCTCTGTCGCTTTGAATAAAATATCACAACATATGTATGTTTAGTCGAAATTTGTAAATTTATATATGTTTGTATTCACACATATGATTTTTATGAAACATTCATACCACAAACATAATATATTCTAACATATTAATATAGATGTCCCAAACATTTAGTGTTAGTTTAGGAACATTACATGTTTGCACTTAAATATATTGTGTTTAAAAAGTGTGCCCGAAACACATTTTGTTTATATCGGAACATATGAAAAACATATTATTCTAACAGTGTAGGGTCTTAAGCTTATATTTTAGGTTTTACTTGCCCATAAAAATGTCGAATTCGGTATGTTTTAAATAACCGAAAGTTTTTAACAATAAAAAAATCGGAAAGTCAACCTTTCTATATTTTAAAAATTGTGGAACATTATTTTTTGATTTTATATACTATCCCTATTGAAAAGTTACTTAACTACAGCTTTTTTAATCTAAAATTTTATATTTCGTAAGGATCTTCCAGAAATTGAATCCTTAAAAAAAACGATACAATTTATCACTCATATCACTCCAATACAACTGATAACGCAACTCTAGAGAACAGGTAAATTAGATTTTATATTAATACAACCGATTGTTTTCAATCAGCATTATAAAAACCACGATTTGATTATCCCATGAAACTTCATTTAGACCCATGGCAGGTTTCATTTGTAGCGGGGTAGTTAGTGGTTTATTAACACATACCCCTCCCCCCATACAATAGTACAGGGGACGCAGGTATTGGCGTAGCTTTTTCATAAGTCGTGGGTTGATTTTCAATAGGATTAACGCCGGGAAAACAAATTGTGCACGATATTTGAATTTATGACGGCGGATAATTTTCTTTACTTCCAATTTGTTTACATTGGGAAAATGTAATAAAAACAAATTGAATTATTGGCACTGGTGCCTTCAGTTTCATAATGCTTTTACAATAGACAAGTGATCCGATGTACATGGTGCATCGTCAGAGTCTTTTAGAATTTGTTTAAATAAAAATATGAATAAATTAAAACAAATGAATTGAAACAATATTGTTAATTTTCTCATGATGGAATATATGTTTGATACCGCCGCGTGACTTCGAATGTAAAAGCAAATAGAAATTGCCTCTTTTTTAAACCACTTAAACCAATCTTACCATCATCGCTTTTCTTTAAAATCCCTGCAGGTGGTGTTGCTGGAAATCTGCCACGGGAACAAACGAAAAATCCACAGTTCAAAAGACATGTAAAGAGAAGAATGATTTTTTAAAGGTGAAAAGTGTGTAAGGGAAACTTTCAACGGCGCAACGTGACGCATACAGTAGTCTGTCATCTCCTCGTCGAAAGAGACGAATCAATTTGGATGTCAATGTATGAATATTTAGAGTTGGGGAAAGTGAATGGGGCAAATGATGTATCAACAAGGACAATTGTGGGATGCTGTTGTTATAAATAAATCATTTTGTGGGAGTTTCCATTAATTTACCTGTAACAATATGGATGCGTCACAGCTGGAATGTCGAAAAAAGATGAAGTTCTTTCATGGCGTACTCCTTTGACGTTCACTGCAAAAGAGAGAAAGTTAAACAGTGTTTAACTTTTTGTATTCAAGATGTAGCCGATAAAAAACAAGGATACAACCAGTGAATGATGTTGTTGCTGATGTTTCTTTATCGCAAACAGATTTGTGGTAAATATTTGTTCTTGTTAAGATGGTAATAATACCCAGTAAGATAAAGCTTCATACAAATGTCATATTAACACTCCACAGGAGTTACCAAAAGCATAATCTATCTATAAAAGAATTTGAAGAAAATTGTTTTTGTTATTTATATATTGGGATTTGGAAAATGATTCTCGGTTGGTAGTCAATGGAGTTCTGGTTGTGGGAGTTCCCCACCACTCATGTTAAGTTCTTTTATTTTTCTGCAATAACAGGCAATGTCAATATTTGAACTGGAACATAAAAAGTCGACGATTGTTTATGGAAAAAGTCAATATTCCCCGGGCTATGGCAAAACGTTTGCATATGGTCGTATGGTAAGGGTCTGCACGTGTTTCCATGGAGTCATAAGATACTCTAACATCTATACATTCATGTTGTCTATGTTCGATATAGAAATACGGAGTGAACAAACTAATAATCTCGCTGAGAATGGAACAAATTTGGTGAAAAATCGAACAGCACTCAGTTCTCTATTTCAAATAACCTGAATTCAGGTCTTCAGTGGACCAGAAAAGACAATTTTTGATGAAAGACTTAACGTTTCACAAGTGCTATTTATGACTTCACGAACCAAGTTAATCTTGTTCCAACCATGAATCATATTCAGAGATTGTGACCAGAAACGGATAAGTTGACCTTTCGAAATTTGAAAAACTCTAGTCCGCATTTAGTTTTTGTTTTAAGTTTTGAGCCACGGTCTAACTGAATAATTTTCACCGTATGTTTGTTTGTGCACATTTTTACCGTTGTAGCACTTTAGTTGAAAGTTTGTTACTTTTTTCAAGGTATGATACTTTTGTGCCACCTTTTTGTTGCACTAAAAGTGCCAATTTTTACTGTTTTACTCCACTTTTTAATTACATTCATTTATACTTTAATATATTTTACATATTTCGTTCGCAAATAGCATTATGATAACAGATACGAGATTTTAGCTAAACAAATATCGTTTCTCATTTGTGATAAACGTTGATTCTTTTACAAGATATGAAACAAATTTCAATAAAACTAAATCAAACCGCTGACCATATAGTTTGTAAGCCAACTCGCTATCCACTGGGCCATGTAGCTGTTATTGTCATCAAGAGATAATGACCGCTATATCCATTAAAGCACAAGCACCGCATTCAAACAGTTATATTTATATAGCATAGTTTTAGGCGCCGATGTAAGGAAACTTTCTTTAACAAAAACATACATTTAGTTGGTCACTTTCTTAAAAATACAACTTTTGGAGACGGAAATAATGTTATTTTATATATATTCCAAAAATGTTCGTACAACTAAACTGTCTAGAAAGTGCATCACTGAAGAAGAATGTATTCTAAAACCCAACAAAAAAACTGCAGAAAACAACAAAAACAATATTAAATTTTTATTATGAAACTTCAAAATGTGTCCTATTAAAGACTTAATGTAAGGAAAGAACAATGCTTGATATAAACAAATTTGACTTAAAGAAGGGGTCACTTATTTCTGGGTGCATCTTTGGCTCGGTAGACTCTACCAAATGAAACTAAGAATACAGACCTCAATTATTGAGTTTTCATTATCTTTTTGCGATATATTAGCAAAGCCATTCAAGCATAGCAGTACAAATAACAATTCAAATAATATACAATATAACAGATAAACCCTGGAAAAAGTGAATAAATGTATTTTAGAAATTTTATACAAAAATAGTATTTTAATTAAACAATTAATTATGTCAAATCATAATTTATTAAAAATAATCATTTTTTTCTGTTGTTAAAAAAAATCATAATTTGAAGAAAAAAATTGGAGTTACAATTTATTTTAGTGCTATATGAAGTTCAAGACAGATATAATTTAAGGAACCTTTACTAATTTCAGAAACGTATGAAAGCAAATTAAGTAAACTTCGCCCATTTTTGAAAAATATAAATTATCTTCAAATTTTGTAAAATTATGTACCATAGATCAAGAAAGGTATAGACGTCTCAAGTCCATTCACATGAATATTTTTTTAATTTCTTTCCTTTCCTTTTTTCTTTCAATGAAACACCAAATATTCTAAAATCATGTAAAATTCTGTACATCACAACTTTTTTAATGCATGTTGACTGATTTGTACGGTAATTCTCGTTTTCCAATAAAAAATTGAGACGATTGACATGTGAATGGACATGAGACGTCAATACATTTCTTGGTCCATGTGTGTACTTTATTTGCATACAACTTTTTCTCATTTTTAGTTCACGTCAAAGCAAAAAAAAAAATAATAATCGAAATAAGGTACATTTTCTCACATTTGACAAAATTGAAATAAAATCAATTCATTTTCATGACCTAAAAAAAGCTAAATCGGCTATAAAAAATTGGTAAATTTTTTTCTGAAGGTACTTCAAAATAAAAAATTAATTCTTAGTTAAAAAGAAAAAAAAACTTAAACCGAAGATGCAAAATCCTCAAAATAAGTCTTATATTACTTTCTTACTAGGCACGACAAGTCGATATTTAAAACGAATACCACTTTAGAAATGTCAAGTGTTCATACTGGCAAAATATCGAGATTTCGACAGCCGTTTTTTGTTTACCAACTGAAAATGTTAATATTGAGACATATTTTAGTCTACATTGAATATTATTATTTTTACATCAAATTACACACCTATACATAACATACATATGTACATCTATAATGGAAATGACCACAGGGCTGCAAATTCAATGATTCAATATCTCAGTTCATTTAAATATTATTTCTTTACATCAAATATTTTTTTCTTAACTTTAAGAAAATTCAGCTTTTCTTCAAAGACATACAGCTTTAACGGGAGGATACCAAAGCAATCTAAGATTTAGGTTGTTCTAGATAGAAAGACTTATAATGACAGTTCTTCATCCGGTTTTTTGAAATTTTTTAGTGAATGAATTATGATACTCTAAAATTGGTTCGTATAATTTGGAAGTATTTGAAAATTTTATTTTACTAACCGTTATATCTGGAATTTAAATAGCTCTCAGTCGAACTTTCAATACCAAACTTTCCAATGGATGATCCAGTACTACTTGTGGGCAAAGCGGGGGCATACATGACAAACTCTTCGGATATATGATGCTGGGGATGACTGGGTGTATGATGAACGTACCATTGTTCTCTAGCCAAGTCTAAAATAAACCAAAACGGAATTGCAATAACAATTATTGTGACGCATTAATAGTAGTAACCAAAAACAATGGAAGATGAAGATGGGAAAATGGCAGCAGAGGGTATCAAACCATTGACGGCGTTCGATGCAAACGTGTCGTTTATGATTTTTTGTTCCACAAATTAAACTAAAAATAAAAAGAAATTTATATCAGGGAATGACGTAGAACAATCGGTCAAAAGTTTCTCATTATTATTTACACAAAATTTAACATCATTTGTGAGTTTTTAACAAAAATATTGCAAATTAAAAATGAACGAACGTGTATGTATCGAACACCGTAAATGCAACTTTTGGTATGACGTCGCCCATTTTCCAATCTTCCTTTTCTATTGTTTTTGGTAGTAACCAATATCATCGATTTATTACCGGTGGTTGGTATTGCTGCTACAACACCTGTGGAAGACACAGTTGATGATATAGTGGTCAATGGTGCAGACATACAACAATGATTCTTCTCAATGTTTAAATTCATATTGGCAGTTGTGTCCAACAGATTGCTGCTGTGGCTATTATTATTATTGTTGTTAGTAATGCTGCTTGTGGGTTGTAGTTCAATACATTTCTTTTTATCCTGACTGGAAGGACTATTGCCACCACGACCATTGCAGTGTGACGATTTGTCGACAGCGGATGCTGTGGAGACATTATTTGTGGCTGAGGAGTTTGAGTATGAGCTGTTGTTGTTGTTGTTGCTGATGGGGTTAACATTGTCAATGTTAAGACGATTGATGTGCAGGCTTTCTAGAACTAAACTGTTGCTATTGCTATTGTTTGTGGGATTGGCATAATCGCTCTATGGAAAATATACAAAAAAGATATTGAAAAAGGTTAAAATTGAAAAATGATTTTTTGGAATTTTAACAGTAATTTATCGTTTTGTTGGAAATTTTACTATAATTCGTTGTTTGAAATTCACATAGTTATACTCTCCTCGTCCACTTTTCAAAACAAATTTTTAGAAATTCCTAAATTGTCAAAAGTTTAAAGTTAATTTTTTCCAAATTTGAGCAATTCAAAATCCCGGTCGCTCAGGTCCGTGCATGTCCACAAGAATGAAATCCTGGTAGCGTACGTTTGTCCCTGTGATCGAAATCATTAACCCTAGACAGTCATCCCTCGTCAAAATGACGACGCTTAATTTTATTTTCGATCTAAACTGTATTTTGGTCGGTTTGGAAATGACAAATTTAAGTTATTCTAATTCAAAGATTTTATGAATTTTTGTTTAAAATTAATTCAAAACAAGTATATACAGCAGTAAGTTCGGCCTGGCCGAATCTAAAATATTAGGGTTTCCTTTGAAATTTCAGGAGGGCTTGAGGACACTTCCCGAAGATAAATTTAAAGATTTCACCTATGAGGACTATATCAGATTCTGAATTTATAAGAACCATTTTTGTTTGAGTTTTAGAGGAATCATTAACATCTCTTGTAAGTATGCAAGAAAATTATAAAATAAGGTCTTGATTTGAAATCTTAAATCTGTAGATTTTCACCCGAGAATTAAAATCTGGAAATTTTACATTGAGTTTCAAGCAATTTTCATGATCAGTGCGCCCTCAAGAAGTGAAGTCGGTCTATATGGAGGCATTACCAAATGGACCGATAAAAACTTAATCCGATACACGTTTTTGTGAGCCTAAAATACCAGAATATTTACAATTTCAGGCAAATCGGATAAAAACTACGGTTTCTAGAAACCCAAGGAGTTAAATGGGGAGGTCGTTCTTTTGGGGGCTATACTAAAATATGGACCGATACTCACCGTTTTCGGCACACCTCAGGATTTCCAATTTCAGGCAAATTTGATAAAAACTTCGGATTCTAGAAGCCTAAGAAGTAAAATCGGGATATCGGTCTATATGGGGGCTATACCAAACCATGGACCGATACTCCCCATTTGTGGCACACCTCTTTATGGACCTAAAATACTTATAAGTTTTCAATTTCAGTTAAATAGAATAAAAACTGCGGTTTCTATAAGCCCAAGAAGTAAAATCGGGAGATCGGTCTATATGGGGGCTATACCAAAACATGGTCCGATACTCACCATTTTTGGCACACCTCTTTATGATCATAAAATACCTCTAGATTTCAAATTTCAGGAAAATTGGATAAAAACTACGATTTGTATAAGCCCAAGACCCCAAATCGGGAGGTCGGTTTATATGGGGACTATATCAAAACCTGGACCGATATAGCCCACCTTCGAACTTGACCTGCCTGCAGACAAAACACGAGTTTGTGCTAAATTTCAGCACGATTGCTTCATTATTGAAGACTGTAGCGTGATTACAACAGACAGACAGACGGACAGAAGGACATCATTATATCGTCTTAGAATTTCTCCCTGATCAAGAATATATACACTTTATATAGTCGGAAATCGATATTTCGATGTGTTACAAACGGAATGAAAACTTATTATACCCCCGTCACCATTCTATGGTGGTGGGTATAATGAACTGACTAAAAAATTAAACAAAATTTTGTTTCTCATTTTTGCTCATCATCAAATTGACGGAGGATGACATTAGTGAACAAAAAAAAAAAAAAAAAAAATAGGATGACTTTCCAGGGTTAATCAAGAATATCACTCACGTTTATCACGCTAACGCATAATTACGAGATTTACTCTGATTTATAGACAAATAGAAGGATAATGATAAATTTAGCCAGGGCTGTCGGAGTCTTGGAGTCAGTCTATATTTGAACCGATTTCGATGATTTTAAGCATGTATAGTTAGTACCATAGAAGATTCCATTTAAGAAATCGCGCTTATATGGGAGCTATATCTAAATCTGAACCAATATCGACGACATTTTTTATAATACAGGGAAACTATAAGAAAATACTTTGTTTTGCATTTAAAGAGAGTGATTTTGTAAATAAGGGACATATGACCCCATTTGTTGAAGTCGGGCGAAACACATTTATGGAAGCTATATATAAAATCGGTTAATAAGTACGAATCAATACAATATAGGTATATACGAATGTCGGTAGCAAATAATGAATCCGCCGAGTCGCGCCGCCGAATGTCTCGACTCAAAATTAGCCGCCAAATAATCATATAATAATATTGATTTAAATCAGAAAAATTTATTAAAATGTTTAGCATTTTTTGCCAAAATGTTTAACTTTCCACCCAAAATAAGTCAGTATCAAGTTGCTATAATAATTTTGCAAAAATTTAGCTCAGAAAATTTGAATGAAATGTAAATGTGATTGTATGATTGGTTGTACAACTAATCTCATTACCATTGGGATAACTCCAAATTGATTTTATAATGGATAATTGAAGCCGCCGCCGAATATCTCGACTCAAAATTAGCCGCCAAATAATCATAAATATTGATTTAAATCAGAAAAATTTATTAAAATGTTTAGCATTTTTTGTCAAAATGTTTAACTTTCCACCCAAAATAAGTCTATAATAATTTTGCAAAAATTTAGGCTATAATAATTTTGCAAAAATTTAGCTCAGAAAATTTGAATGAAATGTAAATGTGGTTGTACAACTAATCTCATTATCATTGGGATAACTCCAAATTGATTTTATAATGGATAATTGTCCGCCGCCGAATAGACAAATTTATACCGGCTTAGCCGAAAAGTCGCTGCCGCCGGAGAAATTAGTGTTAGCCGCCGCCGACAAAAATGGGTCGGCTTCATTCTCTCGTCGGTAGACTACATGCTCGAAGATAAGTCACACCGGGTAATATTGTGACATAGATCTCACGTATAAACAGATCTTTAGATTTATGCTCTTGAAAACATAGGTTGGTAAGTTTGGTTTTGTCAAAAGGTCGTCCATTTTTTGCCAACCTGATATTTCCATACGATTAATTTGATTTTACTAAAATTTGGATCAAAGGTTTATTTTATTTTGGAGCCACAAATTCAAACTAGTACACTGTTAGAAAAATATGTTTTTCATATGTTCCGATATAAACAAAATGTGTTTCGGGCACAATTTTTAAACACAATATATTTAAGTGCAAACATGTAATGTTCCTAAACTAACATTAAATGTTTGGGACACATATGTTAATATGTTAGAATATATTATGTTTGGGGCATGAATGTTTCATAAACATAATATATGTGAATGTAAACATATATAAATTTATAAATTTCGAGTAAACATATATATGTTGTGATATTTTATTCAGACAGAGACATAGAGAGAGTATAAAGAAATAGAGATGGATACCGGGAGGGTTGACGAAAGATATCAACATAACACAGCGAGAGAATGAAAAGAGAGCAATTTCTATGAAACCGCTAGTATGTTGTTTCGGAAAACTGTTTTATGATAAGGCCCAAAATTTGATATGCTTAAGTCTAAATATTATTTAATTTGAATATTAGAATGAGTATTCGGAGTAAAGAGAATAGACATTCGGAACCAAGAGAATAGACATTTAAAAAAAACAGCATTTGTTTTCACCTTGAGAACAACATTTTATGCCTGTGTGGACATGTGTTTTGTTTATCATTTTTGCATTATGGGCACAATGTTTTTCTTGGGTCGTTAAAAAAATCGGAACGTACGAGGAGTAAATCAAAATATTCAGACAAAGGAAATTAAAAAAAAGGTGGAAAATATACAAAAATTACAAAGTGATCTTCATAAAAATAACGAAAGGGCACTATACTCTTTTTAGAGTTGGGACAGTAAAATGAAAAAGGAGGAAATAGTGAAAAATTAAACAGTAAAATGTATAAAAACAAAGTTTAGTTCCTTTTTATACCCTGCTCCACACTGTGGAACAGGGTATTATAAGTTGGTGCATATGTTTGCAACACCCAGAAGGAGACGAGATAGACACATGGTGTCTTTGGCAAAAATGCTCAGGGTGGGCTCTTGAGTCGATATAGCGATGTCCGTCTGTCCGTGAACACATTTTTGTAATCAAAGTCTAGGTCGCAGTTTTAGTCCAATCGACTTCAAATTTGGCACAAGTATGTGTTTTGGCTCAGAATAGATCCCTATTGATTTTGAAAGAAATCGGTTCAGATTTAGATATAGCTCCCATATATATATATATTTCGCCCGATATGTACTTATATGGCCCCAGAAGCCAGAGTTTTAACCTAATTTGCTTAAAATTTTGCACAAGAAGAACAATTAGTACTGTAGTCAAGTGTGCCAAATTTTATTGAAATCGGTTCAGATTTAGATATAGCTCCCATATATATATCTTTCGCCCGATATGGACTAATACGGTCCCAGAAGCCAGAGTTTTACTCCAATTTGGTTGAAATTTTGCACAAGGAGTAGAATTAGCATTGTAGCTATGCGTGCCAAATTTGGTTGAAATCGGTTCAGATTTAGATATAGCTCCCATATATAGCTTTCGGCCGATTTACACTCATTTGACCATAGAGACCAATTTTTTGCTCCGATTTAGTTGACATTTTGCACAGGGTGTAGAATTATCATTGTAGCTAAGCGTGCCAAATTTGGTTGAAATCGGTTCAGATTTAGATATATCTCCCATATATAGCTTTCGCCCGATTTACACTCATATGACCACAGAGGCCAATTTTTAACTCCGATTTAGTTGAAATTTTGCACAGGGAGTAGAATTAGCATTATTGCTATGCGTGTCAAATTTGGTTGAAATCGGTTCAGATTTAGATATAGCTCCCATATATATCTTTCGCCCGATTTACACTCATATGACCACAGAGGCCAATTTTTAACTTCGATTTAGTTGAAATTTTGCACAGGGAGTAGAATTAGCATTGTAGCTATGCGTTCCAAATTTGGTTGAAATCGGTTCAGATTTAGATATATCTCCCATATATAGCTTTCGCCCGATTTACACTCATATGACCACAGAGGCCAATTTTTAACTCCGATTTAGTTAAAATTTTGTACAGGGAGTAGAATAAGCATTGTTGCTATGCGTGCCAAATTTGGTTGAAATCGGTTCAGATTTAGATATAGCTCCCATATATATGTCTTTCTGATTTCGACAAAAATGGTAAAAATACCAACATTTTCCTTGTAAAATCGCCACTGCTTAGTCGAAAAGTTGTAAAAATGACTCTAATTTTCCTAAACTTCTAATACATGTATATCGAGCGATAAATCATAAATAAACTTTTTCGAAGTTTCCTTAAAATTTCTTCGGATTTAAACGTTTCCCATATTTTTTTTTACTAAAATTGTGTTCCACCTTAGTGCATTAGCCAACTTAAATTTTGAGTCTATAGATTTTGTAAAAGTCTATCAAATTCTGTCCAAATCTAGTGATATTTAAATGTATGTAAAGGGTGATTTGTTAAGAGCTTGATAACTTTTTTTTAAAAAAAAACGCATAAAATTTGCAAAATCTCATCGGTTCTTTATTTGAAACGTTAGATTGGTCCATGACATTTACTTTTTGAAGATAATTTCATTTAAATGTTGACCGCGGCTGCGTCTTAGGTGGTCCATTCGGAAAGTCCAATTTTGGGCAACTTTTTCGAGCATTTCGGCCGGAATAGCCCGAATTTCTTCGGAAATGTTGTCTTCCAAAGCTGGAATAGTTGCTGGCTTATTTCTGTAGACTTTAGAGTTGACGTAGCCCCACAAAAAATAGTCTAAAGGCGTCAAATCGCATGATCTTGGTGGCCAACTTACCGGTCCATTTCTTGAGATGAATTGTTCTCCGAAGTTTTCCCTCAAAATGGCCATAGAATCGCGAGCTGTGTGGCATGTAGCGCCATCTTGTTGAAACCACATGTCAACCAAGTTCAGTTCTTCCATTTTTGGCAACAAAAAGTTTGTTAGCATCGAACGATAGCGATCGCCATTCACCGTAACGTTGCGTCCAACAGCATCTTTGAAAAAATACGGTCCAATGATTCCACCAGCGTACAAACCACACCAAACAGTGCATTTTTCGGGATGCATGGGCAGTTCTTGAACGGCTTCTGGTTGCTCTTCACTCCAAATGCGGCAATTTTGCTTATTTACGTAGCCATTCAACCAGAAATGAGCCTCATCGCTGAACAAAATTTGTCGATAAACACATTTCGAACCGAACACTGATTTTGGTAATAAAATTCAATGATTTGCAAGCGTTGCTCGTTAGTAAGTCTATTCATGATGAAATGTCAAAGCATACTGAGCATCTTTCTCTTTGACACCATGTCCGAAATCCCACGTGATCTGTCAAATACTAATGCATGAAAATCCTAACCTCAAAAGAATCACCCTTTATTTGGGACAAACCTTTATATATAGCCCCCAACATATTTGACGGATGTGATATAGTATCGAAAATTTAGATCTACAAAGTGGTGCAGGGTATAATATAGTCGGCCCCGCCTGACTTTAGACTTTCCTTATTTGTTATTAATAAGTAGTCCAAGAGGAGTTTACGGACACCTTCAAATATAAAAGCGGGAATTAAGTTCCAGTTTTGAAGCTAAAACAATTGAAAAAGTTTATTTTCTTTAAAATGAATTATTAAAGAAAAGTAAAAGGCAAAACAGGGTCATTCTAGAGCGATAATGCCAACCGGCCTAAAAATGAAATTAAGGACAAAACACGATAAATGTTCGGTCGGAGCAGGGATTGAACCCACGACCCCTTGCATGCAAGTCAGACATGCTGACCACTGCTCCACGTGGTCAACAAATGTATGTTTCTGTTAAATAATGTTATGTTTGAATGAGCTCGTGGGCGCTGCAAACTATGCTATATAAATGTAACTTATAACGATAATTGTCTACTGGTGACTATAACAGCTACGTAGCCCAGTGGATAGTGTGTTGGCTTACAAACTGTACGGTCCTCGGTTCGATTCTCCGTCCAGGCGAAAGGTAAAATTTAAAAAAATTTATAAAAGTGAATAATTTCTTCAACATTATTTGTATTACAGAAAAAGGTGCCAAGAACTAAAAAATTTCGTGGAAGTGAAAATTACGAGTATGTTAGGGAATGAGCACAATCGTGTTTGGGAAAAATTCTTCCAAGCATATAATATTTTTGGCTCAAAATGCTTCCAAACATATAATATGTTCACATAAAACAAACATATTAATGTTTCGGCAGTATCCAATAATATATGTGCTTCCTGCAAAATATGTTTGGAACATATGTTAGAGAAACGATTTTTTTTGAGGGTGTAGTTTTTTTGTTTATATCGGCTAAGTTTTTTTATAACACCCATATACAGTTAAACCTCTCACTTGGACACTCTGATTTATGTCGTACAAATATACTTCCTGAACCCGAATTATAATATATTTTTCATTTTTTGCTTTTTTTTTGATAAGTTAATTTCTTGAAAATTCGAACCAATTGGCCTTAAATCTAAATTTCAATATGAAATTTAGACCTTGTCTGCTCCAAATTTCGGTGCCGTCAAACGACATATCGCGCACCACGAAACGCTTTTAGTGATTTTTTTCAAACCATTGACGTATTTGTTGTTAAAGAGAAAAATTTTTTCACAATGTTTCAGAACCGATTATCTTGTAGTCATTGCAAACTAGCTATTACAACAATCAACGTTGAAATTTGTCATGCTGATTAAAAATTCTGGAGTAGTAGTCGAGCAAAATTGGCTCGACTCGACACCATATCCATGGTTTAAACCCTGGCCACTTTAACATAAAACTGTTCAGGAATAACTAGAAGATTTCATATAAAACACGAACATCAGAGATTTCTATTCAGTTATTTCAATATCAGATACTGAGGTGGGATAATCCACCGCTGAAAAACTTTTTGGTCTTCGGTCGAAGCAGGAATCGAACCCACGACCTTGTGTATGCAAGGCGGGCATGCTAACCTTTGCACCACGGTGGCTCCCTACCATGGAAAAGCTTTTGTTAATTTTATTTAAAAACAACGTCAATGCCGTAACCTTCCCCCATCGAAACTCGAATATTTTAAATCAATGTTTTTGGGTACTAGAAGGATTACTGTAAAAAATTATTTCTTTTAATTTGCTGAAAAGGAAACGCAATAATCCACAACAGGAAGCGTTCGTAATAACTTTCTAATAAGGATGTTTGTTGTGGAATAGCTAAGCGTGTGACCCTTATTGCTCATATCAACCCCACATTGAATGGTTCGAAAGAAATATGTAAGGGAAGTTGTTTGACGATAGCACTTTTTGGCATAGGAATTGTCACTTTCACATACAATTCCCATTGATTGTATGAAACGTTTAAAAGGCGTAATCATATTTTTTGAGAATGTTAAACCAATCTCATTTTCAAGTCATGATTTATTTTGAAATTTGACTTAGGAATTCAAATCATGTTAAAAGTAAAATATTTATTTCATTATTTTTCGGTTGCATAACATATTTACTCTTCGCACTTGGAAACTCTTCCTCCAACTACACCCAGAGAAGGAATATGATCACCCCAACATGTTTCAAGAGCAAAATATTACTTTTGGATAGTGAACATGGAACATGTTTGTCGCAACGGTGTTATTTAAATGTGAACATTTTGACCTAATATGGAGGAGTAGGCAAACTACATTAAGGACAAACATATTTCTTTAAATAAAGAAGTTCTAATGAAAGAACATTCATAATCTTTGATTTCATTTTTATCTTCACCCAGAAAAAAGTGACCCCTTCTTTAAGTTAAAATGAACTCATTGTGAAGAAAGTTGAACTTCGTATAGCGCCAAAGACATTTATATTTGTTTGAACGATGTGATTTTCGTAGAAATTAGGAATAATGCATTCCATATATTAGTTAACATTTTCCTATATTTATATACCACTATACTACAGAATGAAAAAATTTAACTAATTTGAATTCATATATGGAATGATTTTATTGAAATTTTTTCATTCATTTCGACAAATTTTACACAGAATGAAAAAATTTAACTAATTTGAATTCATATATGGAATGATTTTATTGAAATTTTTTCATTCATTTCGACAAATCTTACACATTTGTGGTAAAACTTTTACTTCATAATTAGAACTGCTTACCTTCGTTTTTAAATACAATTTTATTTATTTCTATAAGCAATTTTATCTTCAATAAAATACATGTTTTATTAATATATTGAATATATTTATTAAGAATCAATAGCATCGAATCTCTTTGAAATATTAGTTTATTATTCCACTATTTCCAATTTCCGTGTGATATTATCAACTGTAAAACGCACTTTTTCTTCTTCTTGTACTTTTCACTTTTAATAAGTTGCTGCCTAACGATTTTGTCCTCCTTTTACAATTTCAATACCTACAAATATAAAAAAATCATAAAACATTTTTGTTGCAAAAGGTTAGCGTCACTGAATATTACCTGATAATTGAAGATTCCAAAATGAAGACAAATGAAAGGGTTGTTATTCTGCTGGTGTTTTCTTTCTTTATACACTATCACGAACATTGATAGATTTATTTAAAAAAACGAAATTTTTTCTCACTTATTTAAAATAACAAATATTTTATATATTTTATTTGTTATTTATTATATTATTTTACCATATTATTTTTTAACAATCTCTCCGTATACCAAAACAACGCGATTCCAACTAAAAAAACAACCCACGCGCAAATATATCAATTACACCCACGCGCAAACACATCGATTACGATGACAGGTATCGATTACAGGTAGACAATAGAAATTTAGGAAAATTTCCTATATTCTAACAATCCTTAAGTTTTGAAAGGATTGCATACTTCTTAGTACGAATGAACTAAAATATTTTTCTATGCCAAGTGTTGTTCGTATGTATGAAAAACTTTCTATTATAAAGGAAGTCGCAATTATCATTTTGTAAGAAATTTTACTAATTTTGAGGAAACTTGGTTTTAGTTCGGTTTTTGTTTATTTTTACGAATGCTTTGTTATCGGTGAATAAAATTTTCTTTTTCAGTAGTAAATTCTTATACCCAGCGAAGAAAATAGTATGAGTAAAATTCCATGCCTTATTCTAGTTAATGAACTATTCCTAACTGCTTACAGTTTAGGATTTTCTTACTGAAACGAGTAAATTTTATTATTTTTCACAAAAATTTACCTTAATGGAAATAAAATGGATAAACTATATTGATGAAAATTTTTTCCTTTAGTTTCGAAGACACTTTTTTCTGGGTGTTTAAATTTTCTTAGCCGCGAATAAGATTTTTTTTTTTAAGTACACGCAAAGAAAAAAAACGTTTGGAAAACGTGTACCGAAAACGTTTTTCTTTTGTTCGAGTTTTTTGAATTGCTTCGAAAATTTTAAACTTTTATCACCAAAAAAAAAATCGTTTGTTACAAAATTTTTACTTTTTCAATAAAAAAAGTTATTTTTGAAACAACAACACAGTCAATTTCGTTTATATCAAACACTGTTCTTTTCTGACTTTAGGTCTTTAATAAGACACATTTTACAGTTCAAAATTTAATATACTACAATGTAATGTTGAACATTTTTTCGGAATCTTCCGAACGTATCTGAAATATATGTAAAAAAAATAAAAAAAAAACTTTGGTCGAAGCAGGGATCGAACCCACGACCCTTGGCATGCAAGTCGGACGTAGCAACCACTGCTCCACGGTGCCAAACTAAATGTTTGTTTCTGTTAAATAAACTTTGTTTATTCGGTTCGTGGGCGCCGCAAGCTATGCTATATAAATATAACTTATATGGATAATTATCTATCGATGACCATAACAGGTACATAGCTCAGTGGTTAGTGTGTTGGCTTACAAAGTGCGTGGTCCGCGGTTCGATTCTCCGTCCAGGCGAAAGGTAAAAAAAAAAAACTTAAAATTTATAAAATCGTATAATTTCTTCTACATTGTTGGTATTACAGGAAAATGTGTTAAGAACTAAAAAACCTCGTGGATGTGGGAAAGATGTGAGGGAAAATGCAATTAGCAAGAAAACAATGTTTTTTTTTTGAGTTTGTCTTTATGAAATTGTTTTTACATCCTGGAAAATAATAAACGTTTATCACAAAAATTATATACTTTTCTTCCAAATACACTTCCTTACAGCGAAAAGCAAATGAGAAACGAACTTTGTTTGTCTAAAATTTCGTTTGGGAGGAAAGAATTATTTTTTTTGCGTGTAAGAATTAAAAACAAACAAAAAAATACAACAGCAATAGTACCTTATTAGTATATTATTAATTTCCGCGTTATTCACTGGTCTAACATGCAATAATTCTAAACATTTGGGGAATTTTGGGAAATTTTCCCATACTGGCGCCACTCCATTGGGTTTATTGTCTTAGAAGAAATTAATAGGTTGGGTTTAGCGTTACTGTTGAGAACTTCCAGAAAGTGACACAAAAAGCCATAAAAGATGGCACATAAAAGATGACACAACCATGTGGCATAAAAAATGACACACACTTGCATAAAGAAAATTGAAAGATTAAACGCATTTATATCAGTCAAATATCTTTTTAGTTCAGTTCTTAACTAGTCTAGCATGCCCGCCTTGCATACACAAGATCGTGGGTTCAATTTCTGCTTCGACCGAACACCAAAAAGTTTTCCCACCTCTGTAATGCTTGTGACATTTCTGAGTGTTTCAAAGCTTCTCTAAGTGGTTTCACTGCAATGTGGAACGCCGTTCGGACTCGGCTATAACATGGAATCGGGCAGCACTCAGTGATATGAGAGAAGTTCACCACTGTGGTATCACAATGGACTGAATAGTCTAAGTGAGCCTGACACATCGGCTGCCACCTAACCTAACCTAACTAGTCTAACATTAATTTTAACTCCATTCAGTTGAACTTCTTTGAAATATAATATTTAGAAAATTAACCCGTTTTATCTTCTGTAGAAATTTATTCTTGCATACTTTTAGGCCTTAAAAGTATACACTGATATAATATATGGTAATGAAAAGAAAAATTGTTCACAAATATAATACTCGACTCGACGTCGTGAACTCGATTTTTTGTTAAGAATTTAAACATATGTGTAATGTTTAACCCTTTCACTACCGATGTCCACAGAACATTCGAAAAATACACCAAATTCTATTTTCCCACTTAGTTTCGATTTATTTCTCGGTGTAATTTTAAGGTAGAGGCTTTAATCTAAGTAATCTATAAATATTTTCCATATTGATGAGGTAAAAAATACATTTTTATAAACTTCTTTGACAATCTATGCCTGAATGTTGTTACAAACAGTCGCAAGCAATGTATTCTCCGCCAAAATCTGTGTGTTTTAAATGTTACAAACCATTTCAAAGTAACAAATATATGAAATGTTGCATTTGTAAATCGAAACTTCATTTGTTTTGTGCTGATATTAATGAACCTTCAATTTATAATGCGATTCATAAATTAAAAAACATTGTCTATAAATGTGATGATTGTCTTAAAACATCTAAAGACTTAGTTGCTGCTGTTTGCGTGCTCTCTGCCGAAATTAAAGAGTTAAAGGAAAACATAAAAACTTTAATGTGTGAGAGGTTAGATAAATCTGTAGATAAAATGCTGGCAAGTACATCGAAAGATCATTTGGTCTCTGGCTCGAGTGAAAGAAATGAAATTGGTGATGTGCGTAAAGATGATAATGCGCCCATTATTACTAACATTCAAGTATTGGATAATGTAAATACAGAGAATGTTATTGGTACTGGTAATTATTTACCAACTCATGCTGTTAATGCCCCTACAAGCGGTGAAATAGTAAATACAAAGCCCACATTATTTTCACATTCTTCTGATTTGAGTGCTTCTTCGTCTGCTTTAACTGTTGGTGCTGATGCTATTGTTGTTGCTAATGAGAGAACTTCATCTAAAGATATCTGTAATGTGTTGCGAGATGGTGTAGTTGTGGCGAATAAAAGAGTTGCATCCAAAGAGATCTGTACTGATGGAAATAATATTGTTGTTGTTGATGATATGCTAAGAGAATACAAGGGAGAGACAAATACTCAAGCTGTATCTTCTCTTGCTTGCAATGAGAGCGCTGTTAAACCGAACCCAACTAACATTTCGGAATGGGTTAATGTTAAACACAAGAAAAATAATCGTAAAGCTTTTGTCATTGGACAAAATAAATCGAATGACTTAGATGTTGTAGCTCGAAGAAAATGGGTGCATTTGTCTTCTTTCAAGCCGACAGTATCTGAGGAACAAATTGTAAATTATGTTTCTAGCAGTTTGCGAATTGGTAATGATCACATTCTTTGCCGTAAGCTTATAAAGAAAGATATTGAGCTTTCGACGATACGAAGAGTTAGTTTTAAACTTGGCATAACGGAGACTTTTTATAATGAGCTATTTAAATCAGAAATGTGGCCTGAATATGTTAAAGTGCGGCCTTTTGAATTTTTTCGAAAGGATATATTGGCGAAGGAGCAAACTTAAACTGTCCTCTTACAAGCAAGCTAAAGTTTTATTTTCAAAATATGTCTGGCATGCGCACTAAAAGCCAGGATATTTTCTTTAACACCAGTCAGTGTATTTATGATGTGATCGTCTTGGTTGAAACCTGGTTAAACAGCGATTTCCATGATGATGAATTCTTTGATGCCAGATTATTTCAAGTTTTCCGTAAGGATAGAGATACTATGAGTACTAATAACATGAGGGGTGGTGGTGTGCTTGTTGCTGTCCGTCGTGGTATAGCTGCTATGAGAGTAAATTTGCCCAATGATAACAGTTTATTGGATCAATTATGTATTACTATAAGTGGCCAATCTAATTTGACTGTGGTAGTTTCATACATTCCCCCTACAAGCTCCTATACTGTATATAATGAGCATATTCAGAATGTGAAACAAATTGCTGAAGAATGTCATCAAAATGAACTTGCTATTTTTGGTGACTTCAATCTAAGTAAGCTGATATGGACTACAATTCCTGACTCCCGGTTGTTATATGCAATGAATGTTAATACTTCAATTGAAATAAATTTTATAGATACACTTCTAAGTATAAATTTATGTCAGATAAATGGGTTTGTCAACTCTCTTAATCGTATTTTAGATCTAATTTTTATTAGTAGCAATTTACAATTCGATATTAGTAAATGTGAAATGCCTTTATCCATGCCAGATATGCATCATGTGGCTTTAGAAATTGATTTTGAATTTATAATGTTTCGTAAAATTAGTTCATCGTATTGTAATTATTTTTACCCTGATAATTGTAATTTTGAGATTTTAAATCAGGAGTTATTAGATTATAACTGGGCTGATGCGTTTAATGACAAATCAGTAGATGATTGCTATTTTTATTTTGTCAATAAAATTCAGATGCATACTAATAAATACTTGCGAGCTAGTAATGGTAAGGTGCATAAACTTCCATGGTACACGCCAGGATTGAAAAAGTTAAAGAATTTAAGGAATAAGTTCTACAAACTGTTTAAGAATTATAAAGATAATGTAAATTATGAGCGTTACAAATATTATTCGCGTGAATTTGATTACTTAAACAAGTTTCTATATAAGCAATACTTACTAGACTTTCAGAATAGGATCAAGGACAATCCTAAGTCTTTTTGGCAATATATAGACTCGAAAAAATCATTCAGTGAATACCCATCGTCGATGCATTTAGGTGATATTATTGTTAATGATTCTGTGGATTTAGCTAACTTATTCGCAACTTTCTTCGCATCAAATTTCAATGAGGAAGTTCACTACGATGATAGTACTTCTTACTTGGACCTTGTTGATGATTGTTTAGATTTTGGTTTCATTCAAATTAATGAGAGTGATATTTTGGATGCAATTGCATCCTTGAAAGCTTCACGCAAATTTGATGTTGATGGTTTATCTGCGTTTCTTTTACAAAAACTTGCTATTTCTGTCTGTTTACCGTTACGATTAATATTTAATAAATCATTACAATCGGGGTTATTTATCGATCGTTGGAAAATTTCTTTTGTAACTCCAATTTTTAAATCGGGAAATAAAACTGATATATCTAATTATAGGCCCATATCAAAATTGTCGAATGTTTCTAAAGTATTTGAACATGTTATGTATCGTTACATTTCTGCTGCTGTTAAGCCGATTTTATCTACTTACCAACATGGATTTGTAAGTGGCAGGTCTACAACAACGAATCTTTTATCATTTACTAATTTTTGCATAGATAGTTTCGAAAGGGGTTGCCAAGTAGATACTATTTTTCTTGATTTATCCAAGGCGTTTGACAAAGTCGATCATGATATATTGCTTGCGAAATTAGCAAGGATTGGATTTCATTCAAAATCATTAAAGTGGATTGGGTCATATTTATTCAATAGAGTGTACTTGGTGTCTATTGATGGCGTAAACTCTTATAATTATTTTGCGAAATCAGGGGTTCCACAGGGTAGTGTTCTGGGCCCACTATTATTTAATTTGTTCATAAATGATTTGCCTAAGAGCATTTCTTTTTCCAACACTTTGTTATATGCAGATGATTTAAAATTATTCAAGTGCGTCAATAGTTTATTAGATGCTATTCATCTTCAATGTGATTTAAATTCGATTGTGAATTGGTGTGAGATTAATCACTTGTCACTAAATGTTAGAAAATGTTTTTATGTATGTTTTAGTCGTCGTCACTCCCCAATGATATCTGAGTATTATGTTACCGATAATCGTGTTAGGCAGGTTAGTGAGATTTTAGATCTCGGCATTTTTTTCGATTCTAAATTATCATTTAATGCTCATATTGATTACATAATGCCAAAAGCCTATGCCCTTTTAGCTTTGATCAGACGACATAGTACAGAGTTTCAAGATCCTTATGTTCGCAAGACTTTGTACACTGCGCTTGTAAGGACAAAGTTAGAATATGCACAAATTGTTTGGAGCCCGTCGTGTAGTACGCATATTAATCGTATTGAACGTCTTCAGAAAAAATTTGTGAAGTTTTGCTTAAGTTCACTCAATTTTACTGAGCCAATTCCACTCTATGAGCATCGATGTAAATTGATACATTTGCCTACATTAAAAGATCGAAGACTTCTGCAATGCATTCTATTCTTATATAAAGTTATATGTGGCACTTTAGATTGTCCTTATATTTTTAGTAAAATAGGATTTCATGTACCATCCCGAAGATTAAGAAATTTTGAAGTTTTTCATGTTCCTTGTCATAGAACTAGCTACGCTATGAATGAGCCCATCACTAGATTTCTTACAGAATGTAATAGAATAAGTTTGCTATACGACGTAGACTTTTCTTTGAATATTAATCAATTTAAGAACTTGTTAAACACAATTTATTATTAAGCATTAGTCTGTAAGGAATATTTTCCCTAGACGAAATAAATAAATAAATAAATAAATAAATAAACGAAAAATACGAAAATGAGCATTCATACAAAAACTATAGCTGGTACTTTTTCGGATACTTTTTTGTATTTTTTCTCACAATTTGATGGATATTATAGGCCAAATAGCTCTTATTTTCGTAAGGCCATTTGGTCACAATTCAAGAATCAAGTTTTCAGAACAAGCATATAGCTCTTGAAGTAATTGAGGTAGGTTTTCAAAATGGCAATTTTTGTTCTACATGCTGTTAGTACAAGTAAAAACAGAAGAAAAATTAAAGTTTTTAACATTAGGTTTACTTCGGTAGTGTATATTACAATATAAATGAATCGAATTAAAAAGTGGCACAATATAAAAAAGTGGCACAATATTAAAAAAGAGGCTCAAAAAGCATAACATTTAGTGGCATAACAAAAAGGTGGCACTAAAGTATTAGCCTGCAACGGTAACACTGGTTGGGTTAGGTTATTTTGGGTTCATTCACCACAAGTATGCAAAAGTTGGTACAATTGTTCTAAATTTGGTACATTCCACATGAAAGGTACTACAATGACCTACATATTTGGAACAATTCATTGCTTAATAACTTACAACGAGAATAAATACTAATCAAAGATACAAGCAATGCTCAGTTCAGACAAATTGAATAGAAATTGCAATATCCAGTTTAAATCTTAAGATCGGTATGTATGACAATCGTCAAAGTTGGTACCATTTGAAACAAAAATGTAAATTTGTTTGTTCTGTTTAGTACAATTGAAAAATTTGATTGTGCATTCCCAATTCGCCATTTATAGAATATGTGAGATTACCAGCATTAATACAAGCTGAGAACATGTTTTAAAAGCAAAATATGATTTTTGCATGAGCATACATAATTTCCGAGAAAATAACATGGTTGCGATAAACATGTTATTAGGTTATTATTGCACACCCAAAGAAATTTGCTAAGAAACAGCAGAAAAGTCTGCTGAAACTGCAAAAAGTCTGCTAAAAAGGGAAAGCAGTCAGTGTTTGCTGAAATAGCAAATATTGTCTGCTATTGTTTAGCTCGATTACACTAAAACATGTTTTAGTTTGGCTGAACAAATAAAAATGTCAACTTAGGGTTACGATACAATTACACAAAATATAACAGCAGACATCGACTGCTGTTTATAGCAGACTTGAGTGTAGAAGTGGGTAGGTCGTATGTGTAGAAAGCGTATATACTAACCTTCTCTTCTCTAAATTGAGTAAATTCTAGAACAATGACAAGTTTTCCCATTATAAAACTTTTCTGTATTTCGTTATCCTCAAAATATTGTGTCAATGTCTCATTATAAGTGTGTTTACTTACACTCCTGGTGCGTTGTTGCTCTCACAGTTCGTTATGAAAAACCTACTTACTACCATCTCATCTCAGCTGGATAAACTTGGCAATGGCAATTATCTGGTCAAAAATGGTGTAATTAGTTTAATAGCTTTTCTCGACCACTATGGAAGTAACAATACCCCTTGCTTATAATGAAGAAAATCGCACAGGAGTAGTTCGGACCACCACAACAACTCCACCATATAAAGGTAAAGTGTTGAATTGAATTAACTTCTTCTTTTACACATCCTCGCTTAAGAGGTCACATGCATTCTTTCCACAAGACTGTAACACGTATATTGGGAGGGTTGATATGAGACTCCATGTTGGCAATTAAGTAATGAACCTCAACAAACAATCAGGTTTCAATTGCAAGTGATGATGGGTGGTCTTGAAAAAAATTTGTTGTCCGAACGGTCATAGTGTCAGATGTATTTTTAATTGTGTCAATTCAATTTGTGTTACTGACATATCTGGTCATACGTTATTGGCATCGAGTAATGATATTTGCACAAAACAGGGGCAAAACTTTTTCACAAATGATACACCTTGATGTTGACCGCAATTATAGTTTAAACAAGTGTCCACAACACTGTATAGTGTTAAATAATTTAAGATTTTTTTTCAATTTCTAAATTATTTTGGTCTTCGATAGGGGTGAAAATTCGATGGTCGATGAAGATTGCAAAAAAAACCTGTTGGAACAATTTGAATAAGGCTTTATACAAAAGGAATCCCTTTGTATGGATGGCACAAGATGACCTCCATCCGTGAATCCATAAATTATCTCCTGTAAGCTGCTACCATAAAGCAATGCTCTTATCTCGAAAATGTACTTTCAACAATTGGACCGTTTGAAGGAAGGAGAGTAATTGTGTTCCATCCAAATCTGACGAGTTTTCATCATTTTGATGATTTTTAAGCAACGTATTTTGAATCACTTTCTTAGGTTAGGTTAGGTGGCAGCCCGATGTATCAGACTCACGTAGACTATTCAGTCCATTGTGATACCACAGTGGTGAACTTCTCTCTTATCACTGAGTGCTGCCCGATTCTATATTAGGCTCAATGACAAGGGACCTCCTTTTATAGCCAAGTCCGGACGGCGTTCTACATTGCAGTTGAACCACTTAGAGAAGCTTTGAAACACTCAGAAATGTCACCAGCATTACTGCTGACATTCTTGGTGTTCGGTCGAAGCAGGAATCGAACTCACGACCTTGTGTATGCAAGGCGGGCATGCTAACCATTGCACCACGGTGGCTCATTTTCTTAACTTTAACTAAAAAGGTTTTCTTCAACTTTTTAAGTAGAAAGCTTTTGGTGATATTTTTCTGAGTAATGTAAACAATAAAAATGGTCATGTCAATCCGAAGCGAAATTAGTGACTCTGTGTCAGAGACCCTGAATATTTATTGTAGGCCTTTTTCAGTTAGTCAAAACTTTATACGCTGAATATCTAATAATGCTAAAACGAAAACACACATAGTTTCCCTTTATTTGTGTCCATTTACATTTTGATATTTGGTTTCATTAAGGTGAAATTTTCCCTAAAAAAGAGAAGATGAAAATCTCATTAATCAGTTTAATGCTTAGGAAAATCACTAAAGCACGAAAGCATTGTTTCCTCAATCCAACATCCATGAGCAGATCTATATCTTTATTAAGTTGTCTGCTATTATATAAGAGTGGTTTAAAAAATATGACAAGTTTATAAAAAAATACATGTAGAAATAAATTAACCGATAAGTGCAATATTAGAGTAATACATTCTACATTTTATTTCCAAACAAAAGTAAACATAATCTCTTGGTGGAAATATCAGTCGAATTACATTATAATTATCACGGATATCTCAACGTTAGTATTTTAATTCGTATATATTAACCCATTACCGCCCTCTGTCCCCATATGAGGACACCTGTTTAAAGTCGAACAACTGTGAACTACCCGTTATTTTTGTAATTTTAAGCACACGCATGACAGCTTTATACTGAATCTAATCTATAAAAAAAGACACTTGGTCGCATTTGATAAGCAAGTGTCATATTATTGCGTCATATTCTTGTTATTATTCGGATAACTTTCGTAAAATACTTTCAATAGTTTTATGTGTACCAACACCCTCAAAAAAATCGCTTCTTTAACATATGTTCCAAACATATTTTGCAGGAAGCACATATATTATTGGATACTGCCGAAACATTAATATGTTTGTTTTATGTGAACATATCATATGTTTGGAAGCAGTTTGAGCCCAATGAGCACGATTGTGCTCATTGCCTAACATACTCGTAATTTTCACTTCCTCGAAATATTTTAGTTCTTGGCACCTTTTTCTGTAATACAAATAATGTTGAAGAAATTATTCACTTTTATAAATTTTTTAAATTTTACCTTTCGCCTGCACGGAGAATCGAACCGAGGACTATACAGTTTGTAAGCCAACAAACTACCCACTGGACTACGTAGCTGTTATAGTCACCAGTAGATAATTATCGTTATAAGTTACACTTATATAGCATAGTTTGCAGCGCCCACGAGCCCAAGGAAACATAACATTATTTAACAGAAACATACATTTGTTTGCCACGTGGACTCTCCCGTAAACTCTCCCGGTTTCCATCTCTATTTCTTTCTCTATACTCTCTCTGTCGCTTTGAATAAAATATCACAACATATGTATGTTTAGTCGAAATTTGTAAATGTATATATGTTTGCATTCACACATATGATTTTTATTGTGCCCGAAACACATTTTGTTTATATCGGAACATATGAAAAACATATTTTTCTAAGAGTGAAGTGATCTAAATCTATAATTCTTCGCATATAACATCTCGATTGTGTGTAGATAATGCTGTTAAGTTTATTGTAATAAAAAACTTTAAAATTTTAAACTACTAATGGAGAATTTTGGAGAATTTCATACACTGAAAAAAAAGCATGCCCGGTTCTAAAGATTTTGTCTTTACTTTAGCAATTTTGGTATTGATTCCGAGCCAAAGAAGCGCAGAATTCAAGTAAGGATACTTTTAAAACACAATTCTCTTTTAAATTAGGGTTTTGTATACCTGACTCTAGGAAGCAAATTTTAATTTTTCGCTTTTTCAGCTTTTTTCTTCATATGCTACCAAAGTCCTTAAAAAACAAGTTAACGACAACTTTATTTTTCAAACTCAGACACGACTTTTCAAGTAAAAACGTTTTTAAAACAAAGTGTTGAAAATCATGTTCTAATTATTAACGATTTTTTGCTTTGTAGCCAAGATTCAAAAAGACAACAAATTTAAAGACAATTTCATTAATTTTAGAGAATTTTTCTGAATTATTAAAGTCAAGTTGACCTTAGCCCAAAAAATGTTCCTTTCATGTTATGATACCCATTTTTAAGTCCAATCACTCAATTATAAGGACAACACGACCTCATTGAAAAGTGTATCGACTTTTGGACAAGGAAAATCACTTTAGATTAGAGAAATGCGTCTTCTACGCTAAGCAAGGAAGAAAAAATTTTGGTTAATTTTAGAAAATATTAACATTCTACCTAATTTCAACGAAAATCACATCGTTCAAAAAAATAAAAATGTCTTTGGCGCTATACGAAGTTCAACTTTCTTCACAATGAGTTCATTTTAACTTAAAGAAGGGGTCACTTTTTTCTGGGTGGATGTTTGCAATACCTAGAAGGAAACGAGATAGACATTTGGTGTCTTTGGCAATATTGTCAGTCAATACTGTCAGTCGCAATTTTAGTCTAATCGACTTCAAATTTGGCACAAGTATGTATTTAGAGTCAGAATAGTACCCTATTGATTTTCGAAGAAATCGGTTCAGTTTTAGATATAGCCCCCATATATATCTTTCGCCCGATATCTAGTAATATGACCCCAGCAGCCAGAATTTTAGCCTGATTTACTCTAAAATTTTCACAATCAGTGCTATGATGAGAGTCGACTGCTGAATTCGAAAAAATGTTTAAACATTTTTTATGGAACCGTTTTTGAGATTCATCAAGTGTACACTTTCAGTGTAATCTAGTGTAATGCGCTTTTTGAATAATCCGGCTAGATGTGTGGAATGAATTTCATTTTTTAAATGTATATATTAAGAGTGACCGTTTTGTGCCTTTTTGCTTTGTAATAGAAAAATAAACAAAATTTCCTTTATTTTGGTGTATAATTTTACCCATAAATCTATATTTTTCACAGAGATTTGATAAAATTAAACCTAACGTTGGTAGTGTCCGGTTAGGTTAGGTTAGGTTATGTGGCAGCCATTAGCGTAGCTAGACAAATTTCCTAGGGGGGCTATAGCCCCCCTAGCTAAAAATTTATAGACTGAACTTATAGGTTCAATTAATGTTTTATTTCATAAAATTGAATAAAAAAGTAGTCATCAAAATAACTCGACAATTAATTTATAATAAAGCAACTAAAAGTAGTTCCACACTTTTCCCAGCAAAAAAATGTGAGTTGTTCTAAAGGCACACCTTTAAAAGCACTTCCAAAAATGTCCTCAATTATTTTAACTACACAGGAAGTTTTTACTTCATTTTTTTCATATTTTAATGTGTAATTTTTTGTTTTCTTTTTTTTCAAATAGTCTAAAAAAAAGAGTAAGAATAAATAAATTGGTACAAATTATTCAAATTTTGCCATAAAACTGCTAAATCCATTATAGAAAAATCGATCATTTTGGAAATTATTCGAGGAAAAACGTTTCAAACAAGCGTCAGAATGCATTAAAAATCATAAAAACAATAAAAAAATTATTTATTTGGGAAAATATCACAAAATTGTTTAATTCACATTCAAAACACTGAATTCGGATCTCACCTTAAGAAGTGATGTAAATTCATTGCAACGACTGTTGAAACGGTGGACATTTGTCCTATGACAATCTCATATTACATTCATTGCTTCTTCGCCAATTTTGCACCACTTCTAGACCCAAAAAGAACATTTTCACTACTTTTTTGGCGACGCTTTTTCACAGCATTATTAAGATATTAATTTATGAAAGAATAGTTTTAATATCAATTACTATTTTTTTTTAATTAAATTGACTAAACTAAATCAATCAAAAGGTCAACCACAGCTTTATTTCATAAATATCTGAATTCAAACATTGCCATCGGCAACTGCTACCACAACCCAAGTAATTCGATTGTTCATGAAAGTCTTTAGCGGAACTTTGTGCGATTGTATATACTTATTTAATTGTTATAAAAATTAAAAAAAAACTATTGACATTTATTGAAAAATGGAAAATCATAAATAGTGTTTCAAATTCTGGGGGGGGCTAAAATTTTTCTGTGGGGGTCTAAGCCCCCTCCCCAGAGGCCTTCCTACGCTTATGGTGGCAGCCCGATGTATCAGGCTCACTTAGACTATTCCGTCCATTGTGATACCACAGTGGTGAACTTCTCTCTTATCACTGAGTGCTGCCCGATTCCATGTTAAGCTCAATGACAAGGGACCTCCTTTTTATAGCCGAGTCCGAACGGCGTTCCACATTGCAGTGAAACCAATTAGAGAAGCTTTGAAACCCTCAGAAATGTCACCAGCATTTCTGAGGTGGGATAATCCACCGCTGAAAAACTTTTTGGTGTTCGGTCGTTGCAGGGATCGAACCCACGACCTTGTGTATGCAAGGCGGGCATGCTAACCATTGCACCACGGTGGCACCGGTTAGACGTGTGAGTCACTTTAGCTATCGACCGATAAATCATAAATACGCTTTTGCGAAGTTGCCTAAAAATTGCTTCAGATTTAAATGTTTCCCATATTTATACCCTTCACCACTACTGTGGTACAGGGTATAATAAGTTTGTGCATTTGTATGTAACGCCAAGAAGGAAAAGTCTGAGACCCATCGTTTAGTATACCGATCGTCTTAGAATTAAATTCTGAGTCGATTTAGCGATGTCCGTCTGTCTGTCTGTCCGTCTGTCTGTCTGTTGATGTATTTTTGTGTGCAAAGTACAGCTCGCAGTTTTAGTCCGATTGTCCTAAAATTTGGTATAGGGTCCTGTTTCGGCTCAAAGACGATCCCTATTGATTTTGGAAAAAATCGGTTCAGATTTAGATATAGCTGCCATATATATTTTTCAACGATCTGGTCATAATTGGCGTGTATATCAACCGATCTTCCTCAAATTCCGTACATCCGAATATTTTATGAGTCTCGAAAAACTTGCAAAATATCATCCAAATCGGTTCAGATTTAGATATAGCTCCCATATATAGCTTTCGCCCGATTTACACTCCTTTGTCCACAGAGGCCAATTTTTTGCTCCGATTTAGTTGACATTTTGCACAGGGAGTGGAATTAGCATTATAGCTATGCGTGTCAAATTTGGTTGAAATCGGTTCAGATTTAGATATAGCTCCCATATATAGCTTTCGCCCGATTTACACTCATATGACCACAGAGGCTAATTTTTTGCTCCGATTTAATTGAAATTTTGCACAGGGAGTAGAATTAGCATTGTTGCTATGCGTGCCAAATTAGGTTGAAATCGGTTCAGATTTAGATATAGCTTCCATATATATGTTTTTCTGATTTCGACAAAAATGGTCAAAATACCAACATTTTCCATGTAAAATCGCCACTGCTTAGTCGAAAAGTTGAAAAAATGACTCTAATTTTCTTAAACTTCTAATACATATATATCGAGCGATAAATCATAAATAAACTTTTGCGAAGTTTCCTTAAAATTGCCTCAGATTTAAATGTTTCCCATATTTTTTACTAACATTGTGTTCCACCCTAGTCCATTAGCCGACTTAAATTTTGAGTCTATAGATTTTGTAAAAGTCTATCAAATTCTGTCCAAATCGAGTGATATTTAAATGTATGTATTTGGGACAAACCTTTATATATAGCACCCAACACATTTGACAGATGTGATATGGTATCGAAAATTTAGATCTACAAAGTGGTGCAGGGTATAATATAGTCGGCTCCGCCCGACTTTGGACTTTCCTTACTTGTTTTAACTAACATTGTGTTCCACCCTAGTCCATTAGCCGACTTAAATTTTGAGTCTATAGATTTTGTAAAAGTCTATCAAATTCTGTCCAAATCGAGTGATATTTAAATGTATGTATTTGGGACAAACCTTTATATATAGCACCCAACACATTTGACAGATGTGATATGGTATCGAAAATTTAGATCTACAAAGTGGTGCAGGGTATAATATAGTCGGCCCCGCCCGACTTTGGACTTTCCTTACTTGTTCTTTAGTAACATTGTGTTCCACCCCAGGGCATTAGCCGACATAAATTTTAAGTCTACAGTTTTTTAGAAGTCTAACAAAGTTTGCCCAGATCGAGTCAGATTTAAATGTTGTTTAGGGGAATAAAAACCTTTATATAGCACCCAACACATTTGACGGATTTGATATGGTTTCGAAAATGTGGATCTATGTTACAGAGTGGTGCCGGTCGGCCACGTCCGACTTTAGACTTTCCTTTCTTGTTTTACAATGTAAATCCTCCCATAATAATATGGTCATACATTTTTGAACCACCTTAATGTGAGTAACACATTTTAACCTATTCATTTTAACCAGTTAAAATAAGTAGAAGACTTGAATTTACATTTTGGGTTTAATCACTCGATTAGCTCTTAACCGCTTTGCACATGCGCCCTTACAATATGTGTTTCATGTGGCAAGCACTTACTTCGATACGGTACAAACTGCTTAGTGTTTCGTTTTCATGAAAAAAAGCAGCTTCAAAACTGGTATCCAACGAAAACAACAATAAAAAACCGCTAGAAATTTTGTTGCGACATATAAATTGAGTTGAATTAGATTTCAGAATTCTCTTTAGACTGCGAAAATGACATTTCAATTGTAATTTAAGGTAATACTATTACTGTTGCAGCAATTTCTGGTTATTCAAACGATGGTGTAACATGTGAAATTGCATAGCCCATACACTCATTATACACATTTCGTATTTTCATTTTAGGTTAAACAAATTACGTTGTATTTATTCGAAGTCATCTTATCATAATGTCGTGGCATTGTTCGAAATCCACCATATATAATATGAATTACCACATTTGAAAGTGGGTGGTTAGGTGATCTTACGCACAGTCTTTATAGCATAAATTATGATTCTCCCACGACGCAACAAAACGGTACATTAATATGTCAATTTGCAGTAAATTGTTATTCAAAAGTTTACAAAAATATTAACTGGTTTTTTGTAAATGCCTAACATATGTATTGCTGTTAAAAATACTCCTCCTTACAATACATTTTGAGTATATTGTAAGCGCACACTGAAAGAAATATGTTTATATGTGGGTGGTCGAAAAAAGGACATTTATGATTCAACATGTCACTTTATTCGTTACTCTTGGGTCAACGATGCCCAATTCATTGCAATCACGCTGAAAAAAACAGTACTGGTGGGTTTACTACTGAAGAAAACTGTTGGTTACTTTTAGAAAATTTTGAATATTTTTAGAAAATTGAAACTAAACTGTATTAAAATTTATTAGACATAATTAATTTTTTTTCATTTGTTAAATGTACGCAAAAAAATATTAGAGTAAAGGAAACTTTCTCCTAACATAATAATTCCACGAACTAAAATAAAGTTAAAATAGCTTTAGTGAAATAGAGAGTTCACTTTTTTGGAGTGAAAAATACGTTGATAATACTACAACACGTTCGGAGCCAATTACTAAAAACGATGGAGTTGCAGTAGGACACGCCAGCCATCCTACCGATAAAGGACATTTTTTCTGTCTTTTTTAATTGACACAATAATTTAGCTTGGTGCCGTTTACCTTCCTCGAATAGGCGAATTGGATAATAGACTACACAGAAAAAAGTAAACTGTTTTATAACAAAAATGAACTACCACGTACAAAAATTGAACTAAATTATACTCCATATTTGGTGATTTCCACAAAGCATTGTACGAAAATTTTCTTTTGTGTTAGTTCATATTGAAATTATGTGTAAGGTAATTGAACTTTATACCCACGTTTAGTTCATAAAATGCTTGAAACATACGTAAAAAAGAAACATATAATTGGGATATGGTAAACTTCGAAAAAATAATAAATTTTAACTACAAAGAAATAATTTGTTTCCAATAAAAAAAAATAAGTAAAAATTAGCGTTAGTTTAACTACGGATTTTTTTCAGTGTACCGTTAGTCATCGTCTTCCTGCCGTAAATACACTCTTCGCCATCTTCAGAAATAAATTCCCTGGATACAACAGTTTCGAATATTACTTTGTCCTCTATATATGTATGTTAATGTATCCATTTTCCGACCAGTGTTAAGGAAATTCGCAGAAACAAGATGATTATGTTTCCATGGTGTTTTTGATGTTTATGGGGCAACTCTTCCAATAGGCGATCAGGTCAAGTTATACGAATTTAGAGAAGTAATTTTTCGCAGTAACTATTGTCATTTCCATTGCATTTTATTTAGTCACTAGCAAATAATTTCTCCGACTGTACGTACATTGTTGCATGCGATCATCAGCCATCCAACCGTAAAGTGATGGCACGAGTTCCATAGTGGTACCAAAGACATACTTAACTCAAGAAAATATTAGTTCGTACAGAAAAGTCTTTGCCAGCGACAATATCAACGAACACGATACTTGTTGCTTCGCATAAATTGCGAGTCTTGCAATAGGGCTGTTAACACTCTACATTAGCGTTACATTAACAGAAACTAAATCACTATGCCGGTGTCAAATTTACATCCTTCATTCGTTCAAGAATACTTAAAATTCAATCAAAAAATCAAACCAATATCCTGGTCAGGGTGGGAGCCACCGTGGTGCAATGGTTAGCATGCCCGCCTTGCATACACAAGGTCGTGGGTTCGATTCCTGCTTCGACCGAACACCAAAAAGTTTTTCAGCGGTGGATTATCCCATCTCAGTAATGCTGGTGACATTTCTGAGGGTTTCAAAGCTTCTCTAAGTGGTTTCACTGCAATGTGGAACGCCGTTCGGACTCGGCTATAAAAAGGAGGTCCCTTGTCATTGAGCTTAACATGGAATCGGGCAGCACTCAGTGATAAGAGAGAAGTTCACCAATGTGGTATTACAATGGACTGAATAGTCTAAGTGAGCCTGATACATCGGGCTGCCACCTAACCTAACCTAACTATCCTGGTCAGGGTAATCATTTTTACATATCAAAATATATGTTATTTGTCAAATGTATTCTAAAAATTAATTTTATTGTTTACATGTTTTAATCGTTTCATTCGCATTAAAACATGTTTTAGTGTAATCTAGTTCTCAAAATAAACGACAATGTTTGCTATTCCAGCCAACAAATTTCGTTGAGAGTTTCGAACCTTTTTTTCCAAAATGAATAATGTAGCGGCATTCAGTTGAAGAACGCTGAACTATATTGCCTTCAGCAGGGAGCTTATTTCAAAGCTACTTCAATTATTCATTCATTGTCAGCTGTTGACGCCACTCTGAATTTTGTTATTATATTCGCAATGGATTACCAAATCCGTCACCTTTTTCCACCAAATGAAACTAATTATAATTTTTTTTATTGCTGCAATGGATGGATGAATGAGTCGCTGCTGCGGAAAAGATTTGAAAATATCTTCTTCATTTTCACATAGTATGTAGATGGAGAATAATTACTCTTAAAGACAACATGGGCGATTTTACGCGCGCGCATAAGCTAACTTCTAGTTAAGTTGTGGGGGCGGGGCGGTGGTTGTTTTCACTTACGTATGGATTCGTTCAAGTATGGAAAACACTTTCACTGATGACGAAGACGCTCTGCCCAAATGACACTCACTTGGCGCAAGGTTCAACTGCTTTTTGGAAAAGCCAGAAAAGTACCTACACACACATGGAAGATAACAAATCTACATGAGTTTGGTATAGGCTTGTCATCCATGGAAAAACTAAATATTTAGTGGGATTTGTAATTTCAATGAAAATTGAAAGAAACTAACCTTAACCACACTTATGAAGGGCTTTGATATTAAATGACGAAAATACACAGAAAAACAATTAAATTAAGTCCTAGTTCCTACTAAGAAAAAAAGGAAAAAAATTAATTTAATGAAATATGTTACTCCCATATACAAACAAGTTAAAGAAAACTTCAAGCCTATTTTTGCCATATAAATTCATTCGATAAACAGTCAATTAATGGTTTTGCATAAAGGCAATAATCTTTAAATTAACTGAGTTACTGGGAACCATCGTGGAATAATGAATGGATAAAGATATCAACATAACTTTTCTATACCACCAGCTATGTGTGCAAGCTGGTGGTATAGAAAATCCCCAAAGTGGGGACATATGTTCAAAAATCGTTATTTTTTGTAATTTGCATATTTCTCAGCTGTTTACTGATAGGATGTTGAAACCTTTTACAGTTAGTTAGTGGACACAGAGGGCTTTTTGGAAAAGAGATCGGCTTAGCAATCGGTGCTTTGCCAAATGAGAACTTTTTGATAAAAAAATTTTTTCTTTTTGAAAAATTGCCGATTTTGGGAGGAGAAGAATTCATATTCTACTTGACCAAAATGACCGATAAAAGCTTAAAACGTATATTTATATCATGTTCAATAAGAAACAAGTAAAAATTCGATATTTTTTAAATTCTATTTTGTGGACTTTACAACTTTAAATCTAAAACACATAGGGACACATTTTTTTCTCTTTGAATTCGTAGAGTTTTGTAGGGAATGCAGCTAAGAAGAAAAATTGCGGATCCACCCAAAAACGGAACTTCTATACTGACACCACTTTGTCAAAATGTTGCAAAAAAAAATATCTGCCGAACAAAATTTGATACCCCCATGGTGACCAACTTTCAACGCCTACAGGTCTGCCCGTGGACCAACTTGGGACCCACAAATTTGCAAACTTTGAGGAAAACACCTCAGTTTTCACACAAAGAAAAAAATTATGTTGATATCTTTATCCATTCAAAAGTTACAGAATTATTTCCAAAAAAAAAAAACTATTTTGAACCACTGAGCGCCGTTCGAACTCGGCCATTAAAAGGAGGCCCCTTATCATTGGGCTTAATATGGAATTTAACAGCGATAAGAGTGAAGTTCACCACTGTGTTATCACAACGAATAGTCTAAGTGACCCTAATACATCGGGCTGACACCTAACCTAACCTAACATAACTGAGTTACTGAATCTTCAAATTGAAGAAAAAATATAAGCTAAGACTTATTTTATGGTAATATAAACTAAATCAAGTTAAATTAATAAATTTCCATTAATTGTTTTCACATAGTCACCGTTTATCATATCGTACACAAAACAAAAATATATATCCAAAATATTAATTAATTTTGTAAATGAAAAAGTTTTCAACTTTAATTAACTTTTTAATTGGAAAAAGTTAATTGAAGATGAAATCTTTTTCAATTAAAAATTAATTAATATGAGTTTAATTTAATATGAGTTTTTAATCAAACTCGAAACATTAAAATTAAATGAAACAATTACCTTTTCAATCAAACTCGGAAGACTAACGGACATTTTCTTTTAGCTCCATTTGGCTTTAACTGCACTGAAAAATGGCATGCCCGGTTCCAAAGATTTTGTCTTTACTTTAAAAATTTGGTATTGATTCCGAGCCAAAGAAGCGGAGAATACTAGTAAGGATACTTTTAAGACACAATTCTCTTTTAAATTTGGGTTTTGTGTACTTGCTTCTAGGAAGCAAATTTTAATTTTTCGCTTTCTCATCTTTTTTCTTCATATGCTATCAAAGTCCTTTAAAATCGAGTTAACGTCAACTTTATTTTCCAAATTAAGACTCGACTTCCCGTAGAAATTATGCTATGTTTCAAGTAAAAAACTTCTTTAAAATAAAGTTTTGAAAAACATGTCCTATATTTGAACGATTTTTTTCTTTGTAGTCAAGATACAAAAAGACAACTAATTTAAAGACAATTTCATTAAATTTAAAGAATATTTCTGAATTGTTAAAGTCAAGTTGACCTTAGCCCAAACATTTTTGCTTTCATGTTATGATACCCATTTTTAATTCAAATCACTTAATTATAAGGACAATACGACTTCATTGAAAAGTTTATCGACTTTTAGACAAGGAAAAAAACTTTATTTTAGGGAAATGCGTCTTCTATGCTAAGCAAAATTTGCATTCGTATTTTAAAGACATGAAATCTTTGACCTCACGACAATATTTTTTCAGTGTGCCAGTTAACAGAAAAAAAATGCGAATATGGGGGTTATGATAAAAGGCTACGTGTGAATATACACTCGGAACCCGCTATAAAAATTTCGGAATCGTCTCCACGTACATCCCTACTGACAACAACAAAATAAAAAAGTTCCCAACCAAAAAAGAAATGAAACTCTAAACACAAGTTCGCGAATGAATGAAACTGATCATCGCACTAGTGATGATCCACTTTTGTGGCGTCGGTAGATCACCTTCATATGATGGAACTGTTGGCCAAGATGATGGTAGTAGTGTGGAGCGACATTTCTTGTACCACATAACGATTGTAGTTGCAGTCGCAAACGGTTCACACAACTAACTCAGCCCTATCATTCAGTCGTCATCCGCGAATATTTGAATTTAAAACAGTTTACATCGTTTTATGGGATTGACTCCCAAGTGTAGAAAAAATTTCCCCATGAGAGAAATGGAGTTTGTTCAAAAGGAATTGTGTAAATTTAGTTCGAGAAAAATCAATGGTGCTATTTATAAATTGTCTTGGATAATACTTTTTATATTGATAATTATGTGTGGAGGTAAATGTTTTTGTAGAAAAATCTAGAAATGTATTTAGCAAAATAATCCTAAATACGGAAATATATCTAAAATAACTACAATATATCGCATTGTTATTTTATTTATCTAATCCAGATAAATACCAATTAATTAATAATATTCAAGTGAAACTGTGCTATCAAGTGACATCCTTAAAGCCATCGTTCGCACTTCAAAGGAAGAACAATTATTGTGAAAATAAATAGCCAGCCAAAAAACGAAATGTTATTGAAATGTGCCATATTGAATAATATAGAAAAATATTTTCAATAATAAGGTTTGGTATAATACATAAATTCAAGTCTGTTTACATTTCAAGAAGACACTGGGAAATGGTAGATAATTTCTTAAAATGTTTAATATCGTTAGCTTAAAATATAAATTTAGAAAATTGGAGGAATACGATTCGAGCTATTTTTTAAGTGAAAACATTGAACGAATATCGTATCTCCAATTAAACTGTGACGAGGAGGGATGTATGATGAAAGAACACTTTTTATATATCACTGAAATAAAAAGTATACCCGGTTCCAAAGATTTTGTCTTTACACTAAAGATTTTGGTATTGATTGCGATCCAAAGGAGCGGAGAATACTCTTTTAATTTAAGTTTTACGTTCTTAACTCTAGGAGACAAAGTTTAATTTATTTGTTTTTAGCTTTTTTCTTCATGTGCTAAGAAGAAACTTTACAACTTAAATTTCCAAATTTGGACTCGACTACAAGTGGAAATTATGCTATGTTTCAAGTAAAAAAGTCTTTAAAATAAAGTGAAGAAAAAGACTCCCATTTTTAACGCTGTTTTGCTTTGTAGTCAAGATGCAAAAAAAATTCTTCATTTAAGGATGCGCAATTTTAGGTCGAAGCATTTAACTATAAAGGCAAAACAACTTTATTGAAAAGCTTATTGACTTGTGGACAAGGAAAAAAAAAACTTTATATCAGAGAAATGCGTCTTCTATACTAAACAAAACTTTGATTCGTATTTTAAGGACATGAACTTTGGCCTCACTTAGAACTTTTTGCAAGGTTCAACAAATATTAGCCTATGCGAGATTTAGTAGATACGTTATTGTACATGACAATTAGTTGGTTTTAGTTGATTCAATTTTGCCAAATGTGAGAAAAATTTCGTTTTTTTTTAAATTATATTTTGCTTACTTTAATGACATAAACTAAAAATAAGAAAAAAATTTATTCAAATGAAGTGCCCAATGATTTAATCATATATCGACTAACTGTAATTCCTTCAAAATATGAAATTTTCGAAAACAACAGAAAAAAAGTATATTATTTTTAACAAATTTTCTTCAATTTGAAAAAGGTGTCATCTTAAATTAATCAGAATATATTAGTATCGAAGTATCTGTTTAAAGTTAGAATTATTACAATAGTTCACGGAGTTCTTATATCCACGATTATTCAATTATGTGTCATAAAATTAACTAAATTGACTAAACTTATATGTTCAGATATGTTCTCTTCGTAAAAACGCAAATTGACATTTGTTTACAACAACGCCCTCAAATAAATCGATTCTGTAACATATTCTCACAACAACACATTCTACCACAATCATATATATTCAGGAAAACATATATATTTTTAAAAAAAATATGTTTATAACTTATTTGAATATATTCACCCAGAAAATGTTCATCAATTTAGTTTAGCCCTTTTATTACCATTAAGTTTAATTTTTGTGTGAAATAATAAAATTTACTTGTTTCAGTAAAAAAAAAAAATCCTAAACTGAAAGCAGTTAGGAATAGTTAATTAACTAAAATAAGACATGTAATTTTACTAATACTGTTTTCTCCGCGGGGTATACGAATTTACTACTGAACAAGAAAATTTTATTCACTGATAACAAAACAAAATTTTTGGTGTTCGGTCAAGCAGGGATCGAACCCACGACCCTTGGTATGCAAGGCGGATATACTAAACATTGCTCCAATGTGCCCAACTATATCTATGTTTTCGTTAAATAAAATTAGTTTAATCGGTTCGTGGGCGCCACAAATTATGCTATATAAATATAACTTATAACGATAATTGTCTATTGATGACAATAACAGCTACGTAGCCCTGGATAGTGTGTTGGCTTACAAATTGCATGGTTCGCAGTTCTATTCTCCGTTCAGACGAAAGGTAAAATTAAAAAAAATGTAAAATGCATTTTCCCCCACATCTTTTACACTTCCACGAGGTTTTTTAGTTCCTAGCACCTTTTTCTGTAATACAAACAATGTAGAAGAAATTACATTGTTTGTATTACAGAAAAAGGTGCTAAAGGGTGATACGGTCAAAATTTGGTCAATATAAACTTGACGCATTTCTTTCAATTTTGCATTTAAAAAACCTGAACACCCCTCATTTTGAAGGTGTGTGTGTGTAGAATGTTGCTCCTATTTTGATTTTGGAATTCACTCTTCAATTGTCAAAATGCCGTCCAAGCAAGAAGAGCAGCGTATCAAAATTTTGCTTGCGCATCGCGAAAATCCGAGCTACTCGCACGCAAAGCTGGAAAAATCGCTAAAAGTTGCCAAATCAACCGTTACAAATGTAATTAAAGTGTTTGGGGAACGTTTGTCGACAACCAGGAAGTCTGGATCGGGGGGAAATCGAAAACCGGAAGCCGCTGAGACGACAAAGAGAGTTGCCGGTAGTTTCAAGCGAAACCCTAACCTCTCTCTCCGAGATGCCGCAAATAAGCTGGGTGTATCGTCTACAACCGTGCATCGAGCCAAAAAACGAGCCGAACTATCGACTTACAAGAAGGTAGTGACTCCAAATCGCGATGATAAACAAAATACAACGGCCAAAGCGCGATCCCGGAGGCTGTACACGACGATGCTGACGAAGTTTGACTGCGTGGTAATGGACGACGAAACCTACGTCAAAGCCGACTACAAGCAGCTTCCGGGACAGAAGTTTTATACGGCAAAAGGAAGGGGAAAGGTAGCAGATATTTTCAAGCACATAAAACTGTCAAAGTTCGCAAAAAAATATCTGGTTTTGCAAGCCATCTGTACCTGTGGCTTGAAAAGCAGCATTTTCATAGCTTCCGGGACTGTCAACCAAGAAATTTACGTGAAAGAGTGTTTGAATAAACGTCTGCTGCCTTTCCTGAAGAAACACGGTTGTTCCGTACTGTTTTGGACCATGGAGTGGTATGCCGCCAACAACGTGCAGGTGGTTCCCAAGGACAAGAACCCTCCCAACACGCCAGAGCTCCGCTCAATTGAGAAATACTGGGCTATTGTCAAGCGGAACCTAAAGAAGACCAACAAAACTAAGGACGAGCAGCAGTTCAAGGCAAACTGGCTTTCTGCGGCGAAGAAGGTGGACAAGGTGGCTGTACAAAATCTGATGGCAGGTGTCAAGCGTGAGGCCCGGCAATTCGGATTTGGAAAAGCGAAAGCCTAACTGAATATTTTTCCTGAATTTTATACTAATTGAACTTGAAAAAGAAATTTAATTTGATATTTTAAATAAACGATTTACACGCGTTTTCCCTTGACCAAATTTTGACCGTATCAACCTTTAGGAACTAAAAAACCTCGTGGAAGTGTGAAAGATGTGAGGGAAAATGCAATTAGCCAGAAAAGATTTTTTGTTAGTCTTTATGAAATTGTTTTTAATTCGTTTATCACATAAATTATATACTTTTCTTCAAAGCAAATGGGAAACGATATTTGTTTGTCTAAAATTTCGTTTGGGAGGAAAGAATTATCTTTTTATAGGTAAAAGAATCGAAGAATTTATTAATGGCGTTTTCTTTTCTTATGAAAAATGCGCACTTTTTTGCATTTTGGCCGGAACATGTACTTTTTAGGTTCTTTTCTAAAAAAACAGGCAAAAGTGCGAAAAGGCTTCGAATTCTGTTGTGAAAATAGTGCCACGCATAGAGGCAAATTACGGGCATTTTCAGCACTGCCAACAAACGAGAGTGCTGCGATTGCCCTGTTTCCTTCTTTGAATTCTTTTCTGCCCGCTGAAATGATAGCATTTTTTTAGGTTGCTGGTAACATTTTAAAAATGCGCATTCTGTACAGACAAAATGGCGGCAAAGCACTTTTTTCAGAAAAGAAAACACCATAATTTTGTTGGAGACTTAATAATAGTAAAATGTTAGGTTTGGTCTAATATTATTCTCCAAATATTAATAGAAATAATTTGTTTTAGCGGTCTACTGTCAACCTTATCGCAGAAATCAGCGATGTTCAGCTCGCCTGGAAAATGCTTTGGAACATATGAGGCGACGGAGTTACCAAACTAAAAGAGGACGTTCATATACTCCACTTCAATCACCATATGCTCTCTATCACTCACTTTATGGTCAGGCAGATGAAGATGCTGATGATTTTTACCGTCCGTCTCCAAGTCGTGGCTACTATGCCAAAAATATCAATCGTAGTTATGGGGCTAATTCCAGATTAGATTTTGATGCCGCATTAAATAGTTACTCGAATCCTCCAGCAGCATATCCGTATCATAGCCAAAGGCAACCACATAAACTGCAGGTATCTAGAGTGGAAGTTGAAGATTTACGAGTACGACTACCAACGGAGAATGCAGTCAGATGGGTGGAAATTGACAAGTGCAAGTTCAGTGCAGAAAACTCTACACTGGATACTCGTCTTATATTTCCGGACTTGACATTGAGCGGCAAGGTTGTATTACAGCCCACGGGCGGAAAATGCAATATGATTTTACGATTAAGACATGCGGGCATTGAATTTCGAACAGTGCCCATTGGCTTTGATAAAATAAGTGGCGAGGAATCGAGACGTATAGGCTCAGCTTCGGTGAGAACAGATTCACATTTTGCAGAACCGGGATTTATATCTGTATTTGCCCATGGCTGTCAAGGTAAGATAATCACTTAATATTAATAAATATGAATTTGTAATGACATACATTTCTTTATAATTTGTGATAATGTTTAACTGAAAAGTGAGTGTGTCCCGTTAAGTACTTCATTGTTAATTCCTTATTCCATAAAAAATCGAATCTTGTATATTTTGAAAAGCCAACTTTTAGAAAATTGTATGTAAATCACTAAGGTGATTTGTGTAAACCAAAAAGTATTTTAGAACAAAAAACTTCGGTTGCTATTTTATTTACGCCGCTAAAAGTTCCTTTTTTATATACAAATAGAAATGTGTATATGAAACATTTAAATTTATATTTATATTTTTTATCAATATATAATGTGTCTATATATAATATATATTTTTATATATAATACTTTTTTATTCCCCACTATTACATTTTATTGCATAGGTCCGACGGGTATTAAATTACGTCAAAACTCCAAAAGACGATACAGTTTTGTTAACGAACACCAAACGGAGAGCGCTGGCTCCCCATTGCATCATTCCCCGCCTTCGCCTCCACATCTTACGCCCGATGTAATATTCGATATACGAAGTGAGGGATATATACCACCAAATATGCGTGATGAAGAATTAACTTGGACTGATGCCAACTCGCAAGAACTTTTTGATCCTAATGGCGATAATTTCTATCGACGACAATTCCGTAATAAACGTAGCACCTATGGATGGCGCCAAGGAAAGCATATAGCAACGGATCGTTCACGTGATGAAATAAATTTCAATGATGACATTCTGCGCTTGTCAGATGATAATGTCCAACATTTATTAGAACCCGATGCTAGAGCGTTTGCCAATATTTTCTCGAACAATAATGAAGGCAACGGGGGCAATAAGTTTGGTGACAACGAAGAGATCAATGATGCCCTCAGAGATGAACTGGAAAAGCTATTTTCAATGGGTGTTCGTGGTCTTTTGACCACTTATATGCAAAGAGCTCTACAGCCGGCAATTAAAGAGACTCTAATGGAAAATATGGGTTATACAATAAGTTATGGATGAATACACTCTGTTATTTGATTGACTATCTAATAGTTTTTCAATATTCATAAGTTACTTTAACATAATAAATTATTTATATTTTTGAAAAAAAAGAAACACAACAACAAACTTCGAACAAAGCTCAAATCGTACCATTTTGTTTTATTGTCTCCTTCGAATTGCTGAATTTAAAAAAAAATATATATATATATATATATATATATTTATGGTTTCTTTATTCCTTAATATTCACTATTCAATAACACTGTTTTTTATGGACCAAATTTAATAATTCCATTCATAATAACTACATTTAATAAACCATTTTAAAAATCACTTTCTTCAAAATACACATAAAACGGCAACATCCGCAAGATAATAACTCAAACTAAACTCAAAATCAACTGAATTTCAAAATTGAAAGATGAACAAGATTTATGGCATATCTTAAGGGGGCGTTTCCGTTTCCTGATGAATACTATGTCACATACTATTTGCGCATGTTCTCATTTGAGATACTATAATGTTATTGGTTGTTTGTAACATTGGTACACAGAAGATTTTATGCTATATACAACGTGATGTATATACATACTATATGTAATGTTCTATGTGATTTAGAAAAACACATAAGGAAAGTATGTAAATTTCTTGTGATATCTACCATTTTGTTTCCCTTTTTGGGGCAGATGTTGAAATGGTACCACCAAGCACTCATATATTTAATTTGGACAAGGATATGACCAGGTTTGTGCACCGATTTGAATCTATATATTTCAAATGAAAAAAATTGATGTTATTTTTTTTTATTCGTATATCGTCCATATCCAATTTAAGCCTATTACTCTTATTCAAGGTCAATTAATTTTTTTTTGTGAAAAAGCTACGGATATCCGTTTCCGTTTAAAAAAATAGGTTAGCTAAGATTTTTAGCACATGTATATGAGTAAAAGATTTAAACAAGCGAAAGAAAAAGTTTAATTAAAGTGCTAGGATTTGTTGAAGGCATTGATGAGTTGTAATTTAATATATAAATAGCTTTTTGTGTAAGAGAGCAACAGGGAAAATCATGTCGAAAAATTGAATAAATTTTAAAACTTTAAAATATATAGATTCATTTTGGCAAAGGTATGCAAATAATTATTATTGTTTTTTTCAATTTCAATTTATTGATACAACACAATAAGCCAAACGAGACCAATACTAACGTACTGCCATTTTAGTAAATCTTAAATCTATACACCACTAGAAAAATACTAAATTCAGATATATTTCTTCCTTCATTTAAAATTTTTAAAAAGTTTTTAATCATGTTTTCAGAAAACATGATTAGCAAAAAATTCAAACGTAAGGATTACTATTTAAGTGCATAATGTAAACATAGTGAACAAAATGTAAGCACCTTTAAATATTTGCTCTCCGTGGTGCATGTCCAGTTATAATATATGTAAATCCCAAAAATACTAATAACGATCAAATAATAGATATAGACGGTTAGCCTCTTTTGAAGCAGTTTACCATATGAAATATTTTTACACTCAGAAAAAATTCTTCTTCTACGCTTGCTATAAGGATAGGTTTTAGTTCCATTAAAAAACAAATTTCTCCTAATTCGACGGACTAATTTATTTAAAGAAAACAAACCACTTTAGTTGGTCCATTTCTTAAAAATAACGTACCAATCAGGGATCCGGAGCGGAGCGGAGCAAGCCCTTTTTTTTGCCGGAGCGGGAGCGGCATTTCTAAAATCCGGAGCGGAGCGGGAGCGGAGCGGTTTCCAATTGCATGTTATCTACTTTTTTTGAGAACGAACATTTCTTAAAAACGCTGTTCGAAAATGTATTTTTACAATAAAGGGAAAAAAGCGAAATTAGGTAACACTAGATCTGAGTAAGAATATTCGTAGGTATACCACGGGCTGATTTCGATGGAGGTTGTTGCAAACATAAACATACACTCACACATTACAAATATAACAAAACCTCTTCTCTACGTCTGTTGCAAAACCAAAAAAAAACTTTCGGAGAGTAGTTACTTCTACTCTGTGTATAGACTTTCAATTCCAATCAGCGTTGCCGTTTTGGTCCGATCGGACCAAAATTGGTCCAAAAGATTTCTAATTTTTGAATTTGGTCCATTTTGGTCCATTTTCATAAATTTGGTTTCTATCACATATTAGGTTACATATTAAATAGTAGATGGTGCACCGCAAAGAATATTGTCGGGAGGCCAAATATTTCACATGCTTAAAATACGAATACTAATTTTGCTTAGAATAGAAGACGTATTTCTCTGAAATAAAGTTTTTTCCTTGTCTAAAAGTCTCTAAACTTTTCAATGAAGTCTGTTTGTCCTTATAGCTAAGTGATTCGACATAAAAATGTGTATCCTAACATGAATGAAAATTTTGTTTTAATGAAGTCAAAATGGATTTAATATTTCTGAAAAAATTTTCAAAATTAATAAAATGTTTCAACACATTGTTTTAAAGTCATTGTACCCTAAACCACATAGTGGTTAGGGTATAATAAGTTTGATCGGCCAAAAAATGTGCCTACCAGAAATATTGATTTTAGACCCCATAAAATATATACCGATCGACTCAGAATCACCTCCTGAGTCGATCTAGCGCTTGGTGTCCGTCCGTCCGTCTGTCCATGTATTTTTTGTTCACAGGATTCCAGTTGCAATTATAAACCGATTTTGATGAAATTTGGTACAGGGAGTTTTTTGCGCACAAGGACGAACGCTATTGAATTTGGAAGAAATCGGATCAAATTTAGATACAGCTCCCATATATATGTATCGCCCGATTTCGACAAATGGGGTCACGTTGCGCTTTTTTTTCAAACGGATCGTCACCAAATTTGGCAAAAGGTAATCTTTTCCATCGCCCTTCAAGTCTGCAAAATTTCATCCAAATCGGTTCAGATTTAGATATAGTTCTCATATATAAGTATCGCCCGATTTTCCCAGATTTAGCTATAGCTCCCATATATATGTACCGCCCGATTTTTCTAAATATTGCAATAAAACCCTTATTTATCAACCGATCTTACTCAAAGTTTGCTAAATGTAATCTTCTATAGCAATAACCATATGTGCGAAATATCATCGAAATCGGTTCAGATTTAGATATAGCTCTCATATATATGTATAGCCCGATTTTCCCAAATTTGGCCATAGAACCCTTATTTACTAACCGATCTTACTCAAAGTTGGCTAGATCCAGTCCACTATAGTACTAACTGTATGTGCAAAATTTCATCGAAATCGGTTCAGATGTAGATATAGCTCCCATGTATGTATCGCCCGATTTTGAAAAATTCGCCCCTAATAACCTTATTTTTGACCGTAGAGGCCTCATTTCTTAACTGATCTTTCTCAAATTTTGCACAAGGTAACCTTTTGTGGTATTAATTAAACCCGCAAAATATTATTCAAATTGGTTCAGATTATATAATTATATAATAAACTATAATTTTCTCGAAGAGGAGCGGAGCGGAGCGTGGAGCGGAGCGGAGCAATTTTTTTTTCTCGGAGCGGAGCGTTTTTCTTTTCTCCGGAGCGGGAGCGGAGCGGAGCGAAAAAAATGGACCGCTCCGGATCCCTGGTACCAATTACAATTTTCGAAAATGAAAAATGTTCGCAAGATTACGAAAAGATGGTTCGCATTACATGTCTTATTTAAGATATGTTATTTAAACATGTTGTTAGTTTGAACAAAAAATGTGTTAGTTCGACGTTTGCGATACCCGTTTTCTAAACGTTTTTTTGTATGTATTTAATATAGTAGAAACCATAACTAATCAACCACTGGGACTTAGATATGAGACAAAAGAGCACATCAAACTATCCTGAATGAGTATGGTTCAGATCAGGAGTCTCTGTACACTCAAAAAAAAGCATGTCCGGTTCCAAAGATTTTGTCTTTACTTTAAAAATTTTGGTATTGATTCCGAGTCAAAGATGCGGAGAATACAAGTAAGGATACTTTTAAGACACAATTCTCTTTTAAATTTGGGTTTTGTGTACTTTCTTCTAGGAAGCAAATTTTAATTTTTCGCTTTTTCAGCTTTTTTTTCTTCATATGCTATCAAAGTCCTTTAAAAACGAGTTAACGACAACTTTATTTTCCAAATTAAGACTCGAGTTCCAGTAGAAATTATGCTATGTTTCAAGTAAAAAACGTCTTTAAACTAAAGTATTGGAAAACATGTCCTATATTTTGTAGTCAAGATGCAAAAAGACAACAAATTCAAAGACAATTTCATTAAATTTAAAGAATTTTTCTGAATTATTAAAGTCAAATTGACCTTAGCCCAAACATTTTTTCTTTCATGTTATGATACCCATTTTTAAGTGAAATCACTTAATTATAAGAATAATACGACTTCATTGAAAAGTTTATCGACTTTTGGACAAGGAAAAAAAACTTTATATTAGAGAAATCCGTCTTCTATGGTAACCAAAATTTGCATTCGTATTTTAAAGACATGAAATCTTTGACCTCACGACAATATTTTTTTCAGTGTATATGATAACCCAAACAATTTTCCAGAGCAAAATGTGGCCGGGGAACATGTAACATGTTTGACGCAACCATTTACTCTTCTCGGAAATTATGTATCTGATTTCGGCAAGCACACCCAGGAAAAAGTGACCACTTCTTTAAGTTAAAATGAACTCATTGTGAAGAAAGTTGAACTTCGTATAGCGCCAAAGACATTTTTATTTGAACGATGTGATTTTCGTAGAAATTAGGTAGAATGCATTCCATATATTAGTTAACATTTTCCTATATTTATGTACCACTATACTACTGAATGAAAAAAGTTAACTGAATTTAATTCATATATGGAATGATTTTATTGAACTTTTTTCATTCGTTTGGACAAATCTTACATATTTGTGGTAAATCTTTTACTTCAAAATTAGAACTGCTTACCTTTTTAAATACAGTTTTATTTATTTATATAGGCACTTTTTTCTTAAATTAAGAATCAACAGCATCGACTGGCCTTGAAATATTAGTTTATTATTCCACTATTTCCAATTTCCATGTAATGTTACCAACTATAAAACGTAATGGTTTTCTTCTTCCTTTCACTTTTAATAAGATGCTGCGTAACGATCTTGTCCTCCTTTTACAATTTACCTACAAATATAAAAAATCGTAAACCAATTTGTTCACAAAAGGTTAGCGTCACCGTATGAATGTTACCTGATAATTGAAGATTCCAAAATGAAGACGAATGAAGGGTATTCTTTCTTTATACACCATCACGAACATTGATAGACGTACTCGTATTATTTTTTTGTTTATGTTCATAAGCGTAGGAAGGCCTCTGGGGAGGGGGCTTAGACCCCCCCAGAAAAATGTTAGCCACCCCCCCCAGAATTTGAAAACCTATTTACGATCTTCCATTTTTATAAAACATAAACAAGCCCAGCCAAAAAAGCGTCGCCAAAAAAGTAATGAAAATGACCTTTTTGGATCCGGAAGTGGTGCAAAATTGGCGAAGAAGCGTTGACATGGGCTTGTCATAGGACGGAAGTCCTCCATTTCAACAACCGTTGCACTGAATTTGCATCACTTCTTTAGTTGTGATCCGAATTCAATGTTTTGATTGTAAATTAAAAAAATTCTGTTATATTTAGTCAAATAAGTAATTTTTATAATTTTTAATGGATTCTAATGCTTGTCGGAAACGTTTGACCTCAAATATTTTCAAAAATTCACAAGTTTTTCAGAATGGATTTAGAATTTTTTCGACAAAATTTTAATTATTTGTACCATTTTATGAATTCTTACTTCGTTTTTAAGTTATTTGAAACAAAAAAATTAAAATTTCCCATTAAAAGTATGAAAAAACCAAGTTAAAAAAAATTGAATTTAAAGAACTTCCTGAGTAGTTAAAATAAAGAACATCATTGGGAGTACATCTTCTGGAAGTGCTTTTAAAGTTGTGTCTTTGGAAGAACTTCCAAATTTTTTTACAGGGAAATGTGTGGAACTACTTTTACTTGCTTTATTATAAATTAATTTTCGAGTTATTTTGATGTCTAATTTTTTTATATTCATTTTTATGAAATAAAACATTAATTGAAATATAAATAAATGAAATATAAATTTTTAGCTAGGGGGGCTATAGCCCCCCCTAGGAAAATTGTCTAGCTACGCTAATGTTTATGTTTAATAATAATTTTCAAAAAAACGAAAAATTTTCTCACTAATTTAAAATAACAAATATTTTATATATTTTATTTGTTATTCGTTATATTATTTTACTAAATTATTTTTTAACAATCACTCCGTATACCATAACAACGCGATTCCATCTAAAAAACAACCCACGCGCAAAGATATCGATTACATCGATTACAGGTATCGATTACAGGTAGATAAAAGAAATATAGGAAAATTTCCTATATTCTAACAAGTGTGTCTCCTTAAGTTTTAAAATGATTGAATACTTCTTAGTACGAATGAACTAAAATATTTTTCTATGCCAAGTGTTATTCGTATGTATGATAAGCTTTCTATAATAAAGGAAGTCGGAATTATCATCTTATAAGAAATTTTACTAAATTTGAGGAAACTTGGTTGTAGTTCGGTTTTTGTTTATTTTTACGAATGTTATCAGTGAATAAAATTTTCGTGTTCAGTAGTAAATTCTTATACCCAGCGAAGAAAACAGTATTAGTAAAATTCCATGCCTTATTCTAGTTAATGAGCTATTCCTAACTGCTTTCAGTTCAGGATTTTTTTACTGAAACAAGTAAATTTTATTATTTCACACAAAAATTTAACTTAATGGAAATAAAATGGCTAAACTAAATTTATAAACATTTTTCCTTTAGTTTTGAAGGCACTTTTTTCTGGGTGCAGCTATACAAAAGTTTTGCGTTAAAAGTGTTCCATGTAACCCACCAAAAAATAATATTTTGCTCTTGAAACATCTCTTTCATTTGTCTTTGCAACATCATGGACCATAAAAACAATAACATATTATAAAATTAAAACCGAAATAATGAAAAAAAATCAATTGTTGCAAACTAAATTGGGATTGCATTGTTAACATATTTGTTCTACTCAATACACAATAGGATATTAGAAAATTAGAAAATTACAGATTTGTTATTGTTACAAAAAAGGTTAAAATAGCAATCGTGCCTTTTCTGGTAGCCATATGTGTTGCTGTCGTAAGGTATCACACATAAGATGTGTTCTGCACCCAGAAAAAAGGGGCTCTAATGCCAACTGAACTTTATTTTAGTTCATGAAGATTAGTTGATTTTAGCTAAATTTTGCACAATATGAGTAAATGTTCCTTATTTGAATAATTTTTTGCTAACTTTAATGACGTGAACTAAAAATAAGAAAGTTTGACAAAAAGTATTAACTTATTTATAACATTTTGCAATTAGAAAACTATTTTAGTTAAAATTTTCTTAAATAAACCTACATTTTCTTCCACGGTGGGTTCACTTTCTTTTTGGTGTGAACTACACTTTACACGTCACAGACGTGAAAAATTTACACCAAAAATTTTCTGTTTAGGTCAAGTGTACAGCTATGGTCTGAAAAATTAAAAAAAAAAAACAAAATTGCTATCACACTGTCCTTAAAATACGAATGCAAATTTTGCTTAGCATAGAAGACGCTTTTTTCTGATATAAAGTTTTTTCCTTGTCCAAAAGTTCATAAACTTTTCAATGAAGTCATTTTGTCCTTAAAATTAAGTGATTCGACTTAAAAATGGGTATCATAACATGAAAGAATCTTTTTTTGGTCTAAGGTCAACTTGACTTTAATAATTCTTTAAATTTGTTGTCTTTTTGCACCTTGACTACAAAGCAAAAACGTCTTCAAAAATAGGGCATGTTTTTCAACATTTAAGTTTTTTACTTGAAACATATCATAATTTCTACTGGAAGTCGTGTCTGAATTTGGTAATTGTAGTTGTCGTTAACACGTTTTTAAATATGACTTTGATAGCATATGAAGAAAAAAACTAAAAAACGAAAAATTAAAATTTGCTTCCTAGAATCAAGTACGCAAAACCCAAACTTAAAAGAGAGTTGTGTCTTAAAAGTATCCTTGCTTGAATTCTCCGCTTCTTTGGCTCGGAATCAATACCAAAATCATTAGAGTAAAGACAAAATCTTTGGAACCGGGTATGCTTTTTTGAGTGCAGAGTCCTTTAGAAATGTTTTAACGATAACTTAAATTTCCTAATTCGGACACGACTTTAAGTTGAAACTAAGCTATGTTTCAAATAAAAACGTCTTTAAAATAAAGTATTAAAAGACATTTCCTATTTTTTAATACTCTTTAGCTTTGCTAGATACCAAAAGACAACAAATTTAAAGACAATTCCATTAATTTTGAAGATCTTAGTCCAAGTTGATATTAGTCGAACTAAATTGTCTTTCATGTAAACCGAATCACTAACTGCAAGGACAAAACAACTTCATTAAAAATTGTATCCAGTCTTGGACAAGGCAAGAACGTTATGCGACTTCTATGCTAAGCTAAACTCGATCTGTTTTTTTTTTTAACAGAAAATCTTTGGCTTCACAATATTTTTATTCAGTGTATGTTAAACCTTATGAAAATAATAAAATATACAATGCATAGTACCGTTCATAACGAAATTGGTCCATTATGAACGATAAAAAATTTGGATGTGCCTACACAAAAAAAAACATTTTTGATTTTAATCATACATACAATTACTATCAATAGACAACTATAGGGTGAAAAAATAAAGTATATAAATCATTATCTTCCTTATAATAATAACCATGATAGCATGTTCCTTCTTATATGTAGATGCGCCTAGATTTCCAATAAATCAGCAGCCTGTAAGCTAAATTAGTTTTTCTGAAAGTAAACAGAATAATTCGAATTTAATTTTGTTCAATTAAAAGTTAATTTTGTTAAACATTACCTGCATAGAATATCAAGTTCAATTCTTAGTTCCAGGTTGCAGATTTATAATCTTATTTTGCAGTTGTAGTCTTTTAGCATAAAAAGGTGTGTTAAGGAGATCGGTAATTTAATTTTAGTAACAATTCCTTTCACAAATTTACCAAATTCGTTCTTTTATCAGTGCCATCTGCAGTCTTTGTACTTGCTCTCCCAATAAAAGAGTTCAAAATCATGTCTTATGCGCTTTACCGATTATCAGTTATTCCGGACGACATGGCTCGTGTCGAATATATCTCATATATTGTGCACATTATAAGTTAAGTCCGAAGGCATAATCGATTTTGCTGCATGTTTATGGGATTGATAACACATTTGCCGATTATTTAGTCATCGCCGACAAGTCGTATCGATCCGACACACTGTAAGATTCGTTACAAACACCGACATTCCGTCCGGAATAACTGATAGTCTGTAAAGCCCATTACAGAATATCCGTTTTTTTTGATTGATTGATTGTTTTATTTATGATATGTACAACAAGAATATTAGATTCTTATAAATACAGTTACATGTTACAATTATCCATTTAATATAAAATAATAACATTATAATACCTAAGAATAAAAGTTTTGGTAAATTTACATTTGATATTGTGAATCCATGAAAAAAATTTAACATATGTATATAAAAATGGAAAAGACAAGAAATTGAAAGAAATTATATTAAAACAAAAAAAAATTTTAATTAAAACAAAAAAAATATACGATTCAAATTGAATTGATATAAAAATTACACTATTGTAAATAAAAATTGAAAGGTGTAAGAAATAGGGTAAAACAAAAAAAAAATAACCATAAATAGAAAAAAAAAAATAAATAAACCAATAAAAAATGAACAAATATGAAAAACGAGAAATTATTAATCAAAAATGAAATAAAAAAGTAAATAAATGTAGCATTCAATAGAAATTTATCCTCTGCTGTAAGCGAAAATTATCAAATAATATCTTTTTAAATTGCAAAATGTCACTTGTTGTTTGAATATTATGTGGAAGTGTATTATTCCGGACTACAGTGCTCGTGTCGAACATATTCCATATATTGTGCACATTATAAGTTAAGACCGAAGGCATAATCGATACTGCTGTATGTTTATGGGATCGATAAGACATTTACCGATTATTTAGTCATCGCCGACAATCGTATCGATCCGACACATTGTAAGATTCTTTACAAACACCGACATTCCGTCCGGAATAACTGATAACCTGTAAAGCGTATAAATCACTTGTATTTCAAGCTGGTAACACCGAAACGCATTGACATTGAATGTCAATTTCAACATATGATAAATGTCAAAAGTAGTGTTTTGCTTGTTACTGACTGCTGCTGGAAAATAAAAGGTATTGAGAATTAAAATCACAGAAATTCGTAAAAAAAAAAGATTTTCAGTTTGGAAAAATACGGTAAGCAGTAGTTGCGTTTACATCCGCAAAAAGTGAAATCGGTTGTATCGTGTAAGTGGTAGGAAGAAATTGAGCCATTACATGTCGAGGATTGCAAAATATGTCGTCATATTTACGCACAACACAACCATCGGATCGATGTTCGATAAAAGAGATGGCAGCGGGAAGGGCTGGTTGATTTACTTCACTCATGATTATGAGCAACATCGTAAGACGCTGATGCAAAAGTCATTTGTCGTAGCAGAGACACCAGAGGAAGATGTTTATACAAATTATATAAGTTCAAGGAAGAATGTAACATCTGAAGGAGTTTTGGGATAATGTTCCTGGACTGCACGCTGATATTGTATAGAGTGTAAACAAGTGCAAAGTCTGTTCTTTTATACCACCTTATTTGCCCATTGTCAGGGCCATTTGGCTATTCACCTTGGAGTGTATTTGTTGATTTGTTTGTGGCCAAAACGAAATCTAAAACAAAAATACTACATACATACAAATATGTATGCTCAAATAATAGAATTAAGAATTTGTTTATTTCCTTCTATTTCTAGAGTGTCGTTGAGTATATGTACGCATTATTGTATTCGAAGGAGGAAGTTTTCATTTTTTGCATCCCATATCTACAGCCCATATGAACTCCTCGTGACCGGAGTTGTAACAGCTGCAGGGTTGTTGTTATATGTGAAGGCACAGTTGTGGAAAATTATTTGATACGACCACAAACATCAAGAAAAATGAGTCGAAGTGCGATATCTGTGCCTTCCGGTGGCAGTACCGGCAACAATATGGATAATACCTTCATAAGAACTATTGAATGGGATATGATGAATAAAGCTAAATTCTTTCCACTCTCCATGTTGAGTTCATTTTCTGTGCGCTGCTGTCTATTTCCCTTGACGGTGATCAAGACTCAACTTCAAGTGCAACACAAAAGCGATGTTTACAAGGGAATGTTTGATTGCGCCTACAAAATTTATCGTTCGGAAGGCATTCCCGGATTGTATCGAGGTTTCTGGATATCTTCCGTTCAAATTGTTTCTGGTGTTTTCTATATCAGCACATATGAAGGAGTGCGACACATCTTGAAGGATTTGGGCGCTAGCCATAATGTCAAAGCTCTTGTGGGCGGAGGCTGTGCCTCATTAGTTGGTCAGACAATTATAGTTCCTTTTGATGTCATATCTCAACATGCCATGGTTTTGGGGATGGCACAACATGCAGCTGGTAGTGCAAAAGCAGATCTAAACCCACTGGGTATTGATACAGGTCCCGGTCGAAGTCGTATCAATATATCTGTTGATATTGCCAAAGAGATCATGCGAAGAGATGGTTTCCGCGGTTTTTATCGAGGGTATACTGCTAGTTTAATGGCTTATGTGCCGAATTCGGCAATGTGGTGGGCTTTTTATCATTTGTATCAAGGTAAGATCCAAAAGGACTTAGTTAATCTAATCAATTTTTATCCGTAATCTTTTTTGATTAATTTTAGATGAGCTATGTCGAATATGCCCACCGTGGGTGTCGCATCTTCTAATTCAATGTGTTGCTGGAAGCATGGGTGGATTCACAACAACGATACTCACCAATCCGTTAGACATAGTTAGAGCTAGATTACAGGTATGAACGCAATAATCTTATATGGGCCTCAAGAAAAAAACTCAAAAAGGGAAATAATGATTGGAAACGACAATCACTCTGAATGTGCTCTCATTTGGTACAAGCACAAAATATATAGTGCGATTTTTTCCTAACTTTCCCAAATGGAGGCATATAGCTCTCAATGTGATGCCTTGGTTTCCCATGAGAGTGACGAATAACTTGTCCCCTTGGAATTGTGCACAGATGGTACAAATGTTCATAAAATTGTACGTTGGAGGCAAATGAAATTCAGATCCTTACTTCGTTGCGGAATTTTCGTTTCGCATAGGGAAATCTATTTTACGAAAAATCGATTTTTTGCCCAAAAATTTCAAATGTCGACATTTTGGACTCTTCAAATTCAAATACAAAATCGACGTTTGATTCTGACCAAAATAGGATTAAAGAAATAATCGAATGTCGAATTTGCGCTCTTACATTTTTATCGTTTAGCTAAATTTTCCATCAGTCAATGTGCAATAGTTAGCATGCCCGCCTTGCATACACAAGGTCGTGGGTTCGATTCCTGCTTGGACCGAACACCAAAAAGTTTTTCAGCGATGGATTATCCCACCTCAGTAATGCTGGTGACATTTCTGATGGTTTCAAAGCTTCTCTAAGTGGTTTTACTGCAATGTGGAACGCCGTTCGGACTCGGCTATAAAAAGGAGGTCCCTTGTCATTGAGCTTAACATGGAATCGGGCAGCACTCATTAATAAGAGAGAAGTTCACCAATGTGGTATCACAATGGACTGAATAGTCTAAGTGAGCCTGATACATCGGGCTGCCACCTAACCTAACCTAAGCTAAGCTTCGGATTCAGTTCAATCAAATAGCGTTAAATAAAATGCAATTCTTTTCAATACGATGATGAATCATAGTATCATAAATTACAAGCCCTTAGAATATATTTAAAACTAGACACCACAACAATGCCTACTATCATGGGTGGCAAAAGTCCTGTATAAGAATGGCTAAATGCTTGAAGTTTGCCTAAATATATTTTTTATTTCATTAGAATAATTTTTTTGTAGACTTATGGTAAAGATAACCAACCAATCTAGGCTGCTTTACCAATATTCTTGGGTTATATAAAATCGACATCTATATTTGACAATTTCGAAATTGGCATTGTTGATTTCTAATTTAACTTCATTTAATTTGTATGTAATAATTTCGTTAAATACTGAATTGAATTATTCATTTGCAGGTGCAGCGCCTCGATGGTATGAGGGTAGCTTTCCGAGAACTATGGCGGGAAGAAGGCCTAAATTGTTTTTTCAAAGGATTATCAGCACGCCTAGTTCAATCTGCGGCTTTTTCCTTTAGCATAATTTTAGGATATGAAACCATTAAACGTATTGCAGTTGATGAGCAGTATAAAAACCAAATACGTTGGTGAACGCCAACGACAAAACTATAACTACTAACTAATTTCAAATCCAGACCCACCACCAACTTTTAAACCTGGAATGCACAAATATGCAGACGATAAATTAATAATTTTATTCATAAATACGAAATGCATTTAATGATTTTTTTGTGTAAAATTTTCAACACAATGCAACAAAACAAAACGCTGTACCATGTATCAAAATTAAGTTTGTTCATTTACAAATATCAGCAATGAATATCCCATGCGCGCTGTTACTGTTTCCAACATCATGTTAAGATAAATAGTACTCCTTGATAAACTTTATTGGTTTATTTCGAAAAGCATCTGTAGTCCATTAAAGTTAAATTCCTATATTTCCCTTGTTTTAAACAGCTTTAGTTTTAAGTACTACAGTCAATGATGGTGTATCGCCCAAAACTAAAACAAATCTTTTATATTTTTGTAAATAACCTAAATGTTGATCGTTTCTATCTTTATATAATTCAATTAGCTTTATTTTATTAATTTAAAGCCAGCTTTATTATTAGCCAATTATATTTCGATGACGCTAAAACAAAGCCAAACAAACCCTAATTATTTATTTGGACAACGTTTTATTATTGATTGTTGTTATATTGTTAAGTTTAAAGCGGATTGCAACAAATTGTATATACGCATTAACTGTGTATTAAGTTTTCGTTGCTAAACAATGCTACAATTTCCACCCTTCTACAACCAACGTACATACATTTGACTTTTCCCTATTGAATGAATAAACAAAATTTAGAAAATTTTGTAAATGTTGTTAAATTTTAAGTCAATGTACTCTAATATAGAAGATATGATGCGATATGTAGATTTATTCTGTAGTAGACAAATTGAAATAAAAGTAAAACAATTACAAGCTATGTACAATAATTTATAAAAAAAATATACAAAAAGAGTTACAAGAACAAAAAATATTGTAATAAAGTACAAAATTAAAAGAATTCAGAATAGCGTTATTTTTTTGTATTTGTGTAATATGGGGAATAACTATATCAAGACTTTTGGTAAAGGTAAGCTTGGGTAAAATTAACTTCTTAATGTCCAAACAGAGTTAATGATAGGAATTAATGTCTGCATCAAATCGATTATCTATGAAATCAACTTGCATTGATTTTAATATTAACGCAAAGATCGTCGATATTAACATTTTAAAAAGTACACAAAACAAATTTACCTAAAATCCAAACAAAGAAAAATGAAGCCTGATAAATTTTGATTATAATCAGAAATTATCACACATCGAATAATATCAATCTAATCAGTAAAAATGTAATATCTCCACACGATCGCGTCTATTCCGACTGTCTTGTTGATTGTTATTAAATTTGTTTACCTGCATGAAATTAAATTTCAAATCCATATTATTGATTGATGGGAGGATAATATCAATTTTTTTATCAAAACTTGCCAAAGTGTTATTGCATATTAGGGTGACAAAATTAAATTTCAAGAAAAATAAATTATACGTTTATTAGTTATACCATTGTCATCACCAATACATAATTAATTTATTCAATCTTGAAGATTTTTCCAACATAAAAATACATATAAAAAATATTATCTTAAAAATCTATAATATATAGCTGTATGTGTTCGTTATATTGGCGTTATTTTTAAACTTAGTTCAACATTTTACGTATCATGTAGTTCAAGATACCGCCATTGCGATAATATTCAATATCGACTTCCGTATCGAAACGTAAAATAGTTTCAAACACGTTGCCATCAGCCTACAATATAAAGTTCAGAAAATGACAAACATCCACAATTATGTAAAACATTGTACTATACCTCAACTTGAATCTTTTGTCCCGGTTTGATGTTATCTGTTGGAAGGCTTATGTTGAATTTCTCACGACCATTCAAATTCAAGGTTTCGGCATTTTGACCAGGTAAAAATTGTAATGGAACAATTCCCATACCAACTAAATTGGAACGATGAATACGTTCATAAGACTCGGCAATAACAGCCTTAATACCCAGAAGGAAGGGACCTTTAGCAGCCCAATCTCGGCTAGATCCACTGCCGTAATCTTTGCCTACAACCAAAATCAAGGGAGTTCCCTCTTCACGATATCTACAGATAGTGGGAAATAAAATATAGATCTATGATTTTAACAAAATCGTTTACCTTTCAGCACAATCGAAAATATCCATTTCCTCTTGACTTGGAATGTGTATGGTACGAGGACCGGTTTTTGTAATTAATTTATTAACCAAACGTATGTTGGCGAAGGTTCCACGTGCCATAATGGCATCATTTCCACGTCGCGAACCATATGAATTGAAGTCCTTTGGTGTCAATTTGCGCTCAGAAAGGAAACGGGCAGCCGGAGAGTTACGTGCAATGGAGCCAGCCGGAGAAATGTGATCAGTTGTTACACTGTCACCCAGGAATAGCAAACAACGAGCACTCTCAATGCTACTCAATTTCGGCAATTCACGAGTCATACCCTCAAAAAAGGGAGGACGTTTGATATATGTTGAATCCTCGTTCCAAGGATACAATTTTTCTTCCGATACTTCCAACGTCTGCCAGTCTTCAGAACCCTGTTCAATTTTACCTAAAATAACACATTTTATTATTAATTTAATTTAAAGTATCTTTTTTTAGCTTACTGTAAACTTCCTGGAACATTGCTGGAATTACATGCTTATTCTCAACTTCTTGAATTTCAGAACGTGTGGGCCAAATGTCACGCAAAAATACGTTTTGGCCATTAGCATCTGTACCCAAAGGTTCAGTCTCAAAATCGATATCGACTCGTCCGGCAATTGCATAAGCTATTACCAATAGAGGGCTTGCCAAGTAATTGGCTCTAGTATTTGGGTGAATACGACCCTCGAAATTACGATTTCCAGATAAAACTCCACAGCACACCAATCCATTCTTCTCAATTGTGTTAACAACGTTTTCGTCCAAGGGACCAGAATTACCAATACATGTCATACATCCATAGCCGACAATATTGAAACCCAATTTTTCTAAATATGGTATAACTCCAGATTCTTTCAAATAGTATGTCACCACTCCAGAGCCGGGAGATAAAGACGTTTTGATATATGGCATAATACTCAAACCCTTCTCAACTGCCTTCTTGGCTAACATTCCAGCACCCAACATGACGCTAGGATTGGAAGTGTTTGTGCAACTTGTTATGGCTGCAATAACAACAGAACCATGTTTGATAGTATAGCTCTTTCCATCATCCCATTGGAATTGTCCTGATGCTCCCATAGCATCAGATGGAATCGCAAAACCTTTAAATCCAACCTAAAATTAGAAGATACATAAAAACAAATTGTTTATTAAGCAGAAGGCCTTGCATACATATACGTTTACTTCCATTATAGTTAAAGTTCAATGACATTCTTTTTTTTTTTTTTTTTTGCACATGGAAACAAAAAAGTAGTAGGTCAGTGATTTTTTTTTTCAATCATTTGCAAATTTAGCGGAAGTTTTGCTCTTTTGCCAATATTTGACAATTAACATTATCCATAGAAGTTTTCCATAAAGATCCCTTGAAAATACATTGCGAAATCATGTATTTGATTATTTGTCATTTTAGCTGTTTAGCGGGGTTGTATATCAATACAATGAACTTGGATACGTGTATCCTGATTCAAACATAGGATATACCCCTTATCTATGTTTACACACATTATAAACACTTTCGTAATTTAGTATCATTGAAAATGTTCTCCAACATTTTTTGAGACATCTTATGGAACATTCAAAATGTTTACGTAGCTAATATGAAATTTAAATGTGTGGGCTGTATATAAAGCAACAAAGACCACAACAAGTAATATCATTAACGTACATTCAGAGAAATGTGTTAGTAATAATAGGAAGAATATTTTTTTGAACCAGCATATAATGATGGAAAAGCGAAATTAGTCATAATTTACTGAAAGCACTGAAATTATACTGTTACCGGATATAACATAATATAATGTTCTATTCTAAAATCTTTTACAAAATTATATAATATATTTGGAATACAGTGAAAACTCTCAAAATTGGACACTTTGAAACGTGGATAACTTTCGTGAGACGTTTGCTATATTGTCATATTAAAATTAACCTATCATAAGTTGACACCTCCCAAATATGAAAAAAGCAAATTAGGCGACCACCCGTGCCCATTTTTAAGAAGTTTCACTGTATTTCTATTTTTTCCTCCAAAAGTTTCTTCAAGTGTTGTGAAAGTTTCTTCAAGTGTTGTGAAAGCAAAGTTTGTAACGAAAAATAAAACAAACTTGGAAAATAATAATTTTTTCTGATTTACAATGTAAGGGAGAGATATTCGTATCACCATGATTCAGGAGTCTAACGTTTTCAACAGAACCCGTCTCTCCAGGATGCCCTAGAGCGTAAATTATGGGAGAGTATATTGAATGTTATGCTGCTCTCATATTTTATTAAAAATTTTAAATACGAGTCTTTTATTAACAAATACAAAAGGAATTTTACCTCAGATATAACAGGCCTGTCACTACTAATCCAATTACTATTTGACCACACCGGATCGCTGCACAGAATAAAATATCACCAAAATATTTCAATTAAAAAAATTAAAAGTTTTTCAATTAAAAACTTAATGGATATAATTAAATCAAGCTAGAAACATTAAATTTAGCCAATTAAAGAAAATTTTTAAATTAAAAAAATAATTGGTACGATCAACTTTATAATGGAACTCGAAAGACAAACACACAAACACTAAGTCAGTTAATCGACATCAATTAAATTTTTAATTAATGAAATTATTAATGAAAGTAATTATAGAAACTATAATTTATATATAGAAACTATAATTTTCGTGATTGAAGACATTTCAAATAAAAAATTAATTGGATCAATTAATTTCGTGATTGAATTAAAAAATTGTGAGTAGTGACAGAAATCGACATGGACAAGCTTTAACCCTTAAATGCGCACTGTATCTTTTAAGATACAACCAGAAAAAAATCTTACCTATTAAACTTTTGACCGAATTCTATGAATATTTGTAAATAAAAAATTAGTTTAAATCGCACCGTATTTTTAAGATACAACCACTATTAAAAAAAAATCGTGACCTTGTGCATTTAAGGGTTAAAATATATGGAAGAGCCTCAATAAGAGAAGAATCGAGAAACCAAAACAGTTAATTTAAATCTGGACAACGTATGTTGGCAGCTCGTTTTTGAATTAATTGCAAGCTTATTTCTCTCATTTGAAATTCTACTATAATATATACGAACCATAACATACATACAAATCCAATAGTTCTCCTTAGGTAAAACATATACTTTGATTTGCATGACCTTACAATAAATTTGTAAAGCGTAATCAAGTAAGTGAACGAATGTCACAGAATTCATGAACAGGATAAAGCCTTCAGCAGGAATAGTATCTCCCCGATTTTCTACATTGTTCTCAATCCTATAGGTCTTCTTTCTCATTATTATACGACTATCGAATGTTCTTGGAGGAAAAAATACATCCGCACATACTCAGTGCGTTTCTCAAGCGCATCCTAAATTTGTGCTGAAATTTCTCTTTCATTGCGATCTCATAAAGAATCATGGATGGGATAAAATCTTTGTTATGAGAAAAGCGCACATTTAATCGATGAATTTAAAAATACAACAAGGTAAGAATAAGTTTTAGAAATATATACAAAATTGTTATAAAATACTTTTTCCAATGACTATATGAATGATGTTTTAATCAAAAATTTTAAGAGAAATTTTTAACCATTTAGTTGACAACACCACTGTAGACATGCATAATAATACAAACCAAAAAGTTCTATGTAGCTTTACAATATCTCCTTGGCTTAAACCTGAATTACTTTGCTTGGAAAGTGTTAAGCAAGCATTCCAGCAAAAAAAAACTAAGTGATCTAAAAAGTAAAATCGAGAAGTGAAAATCCACATAGAAAAAATATGAACAGAATAATTTCAAAGACCTGAAATGGATAAATTTCCATACTTAAGCAAGATTTTATTTCTGTTGATTTGTAATAATAACAATAAATGAAATTTAATGCCTACCTATGCATTAAAGTGCTAGTGGTTATTGGTTTTGTTGCAATTGTCCACTGGTAAGAAATAAACCAACAAAATTGCCAACGGGGTAACATGAGGCCATTGAATAAGTACAAAAAATAATGATGGCATTGAACGCAAAGCTTATAAGAAGGCAATGTATTGGCAATAACTAATGGAACGTTTAGTTTAATCTAGTCTGTAATAACGTGACGAGCTTGCAATGGCAAGTTATAAGAACGATAGCAAAGGATCTTATAAAGCTCGAATCAATATTTTTTGTTGTTTAATTTGGCAATGTGAAGTATGTGTTCGTATGTGGGATGTAGAAAACTGACAACATTATATCGAGTTATCTAAGGAAATAGTAGCCGTGATTTTATAGCACCCATAAATATCTGATATATCACAGTTGCTGTTTCTTTTGATAGCTCTGTGTTCTAAAGGCGCTTTGTAAACCGCAATTAAAACAAAAATGTGGATTAATGTGAAAGTGAATACAACCAGTGTAGAAGTTTCACTTTATGGGATACACCAAGTTCAGTTTTGTCGAATTTCATAATGACAATAAATATTGAAAATGATATGATAGCATCACTGGGCTTTGTTTATCTCATAATAACGAAATTAAAGCAACATAAACAATACTTACGGGACTAACTAAACAGGATTGGAAATCCTTCTTCATTTCGGATACCGATACACGATCGTGAGGCCGTTTTGGTCCTGATACTGATGTCACAACCGTACTCAAATCAAGTGTTATTGTTTGTGTGAATTTGGGATCCTGCGATTCATTTGAAAAGTCACGCAATTGATGAGTGGCTTGCAAATATTTTCTGATGATTTCAATTTTTTTCGCAGGACGATCTGTAGTGGAAAGCATTAAAAAATGTTTATACTTTGCACTAATATCAAGATTAGTGTACTAACTGGTTTGCTTCATATAGTTCAAAGTATTTTCATCGATTGGGAAATATCCCACTGTTGCTCCATATTCAGGACACATATTGCTGATAGTTGCACGATCGGCTATGGAAAGTTCGGCAACACCGGGACCGTAAAATTCAACAAATTTACCCACAACTCCCAATTGGCGTAGATGTTTTGTTATCGTTAGAACGAGATCAGTGGATGTAACGAGGGGCCCCAGTTTACCAATAAGCTTATAACCAATAACTTCAGGTAACAACATAGATATAGATTGTCCCAACATCACTGCCTCCGCTTCAATACCTGCATATATCAATAATAGCAATGTTTAAAGTTTAATAATTCTAAATATTAAAAATTTTTAAAAGATTTCATTTTGTGGGATCCTCTCATCTTAATAACCATGCACCAGAATGGGTTTGGCGATACAGAAAGCGCTACGTTTATTGATTCGTGTCGCAATCCATCTTCTTTGCATAAAGTTTTAGTTTTTATACTGCAACTGACTCACCTCCAACGCCCCATCCAAGCACTCCTAAACCATTTATCATTGTAGTGTGTGAATCTGTACCAACAACACTGTCGGGATACAACATTTTTCCACCATCAGTATCAGCTTCAAAGACAACGCGAGCCAAATACTCCAAGTTAACCTGATGAACAATTCCTGAACCAGGAGGTACAATTAACATGTTGTTGAATGCACGGGCACCCCACTACATAGACAAAAATTAATCAATTAATTCTTTCTTACCAAAAAAAGTTTAATTAAAAAAGCAGTTTTAAAAACCCAATAAATAATTGTATGTATAAAGTAAAAAAACGTTAGTTTGTATAAATCAGAAGCTATGATCTGGTACACGGAAGTATATATCTAACCTTCAAGAATGTAAAACGTTCTTTGTTACGTTCAAATTCTAAATTCTGATTCTTAGACAAAGCATCTGAGGTACGTGAAAAATCTACTTGTACGGAATGATCAATAACCAAATCAGCAGGACAAATGGGATTTATTTTTTCTGGATCGCCTTTTAACCCAAACACAGCAGAACGCATAGCGGCAAAGTCAACGACTGCAGGAACACCAGTAAAATCCTAAAATAAAAACACAAACGAATGTAAAAAAAAACATTTTGGGGAAAGAAACATTTTTTTTGCATACTACAAAAAATGATTTGGAAATTATTATTCCATTTATATTTTAATATTTTCGATATCATTTCATGTATATTTCCATTTTCAAAATTTTCCGAAACATACCTGGAGAATAACTCTGGCTGGTTTGAACGAAACTTCTACATCATTTTCTCCTTGCTTCAAGTCTGGAGTCCAACCTAGAATACTTTGTACATCTTTTTCCAGGACATGGAAATTATCACAGTTACGCACGGCCGATTCCAATAGAACACGAATCGAATAAGGCAATTGGTCTGTACAAAATCAAGTATTTATAAAGACATGTAATCACAAATTTAGGTGAATTTGAAATTTTGTTTAATTTAATGGACTTTTTTCCGTTTTTAAAATAAAGAATACTTTGTTATAATCTGTTTGGAACCTAGTCTATAATTTACGTGCAAATTCATTGGAACGTAAATATTGTCGGAGAAATTCGTCATTAAGAGATATGTTCCAGCTTTGAGCTCTAATATTTTTTTAAGTTGTCCAGATAAAGCCAACATAGACCGTCATAAGCTAATATCAAGGACACGATCAGAGGAGGAATATTTTTTTTATTTTTTTTTTTTTTATTTATTTCAACATTTTTCCTAATACAAAGCCTATAAGGCCAATTAATTTATATTACTTATGACAAATCCTGAGTAATTATTATTATATTTATAAAGTCAAGTACTCAAATTATTCTATATACATTTATAATATTATTCCTGCAGTATTAAAGTGGCTCCCCAGCCATAAACAAAAATAGGAAAAAATAAAAAAATATATATAATCATCAAAATAAGCCCATAACATGGTAAAAAAAATATTTTCCAAACTATCGATAAAAAAAGTTTAAAAAAAATCGGAAGAAAAATGCTGAAGAACAATAACGAACGCGTTAATACCACATTACAACAGTAGGTGAAGTCCTAAGTTATTTACATACCTTACACCTATTTTGAGATCTTTCTTATATGTAAACACTAAAGGAAGTGAAGTTTTATATTGAAGTGGTGGTGAGAGATTTTCTATACTGTACCGCCATACTCAGTGGTAGGAACATAGACTAAACTTAAAAAAATCGCAACAAGCCTAGCAATATTAATGAAACCAACGTGCCAATAGCAAATTCAATGAGCCGCCAATTGAATATATTATTGTAGCATCAATCAATAAGAATTCTTATCTTAAAATATGCGAATTCGACACGTATAAGTAAATCAAATTTTAGCATTATGTGGAATTGCATACACAAAAACTTTTAAAATTCTTGTCTCTTGTTTATTGTTATTGAGTGTATTGTTTTTTATCTACGTGATGTTTTTACCACTGCTTTAATATTTTTCTCATTTTTCTTCATTTTTAACAAAAGAAAATTAAAAAAAAAAAAAAACATTAATGTACTAGTAAGTCGTACGAAACCTTATTCGAACGAAAAGTCACTCGAATTCGAATAAGTTTCATTTGTATGAAAAAATATATATTTTTCAAGAATGAGTATTTTTAAATTTTTGGTCTGGTGATCGGATTCCACCTCGTTATTTTTTTTGTAAATTATAGTAATTTACCAAAATTATAATGATTGTAGCAATTAATTAGAAATAAAAAGCATACTTGATTAAAAAATCAATTGATTTCTTCGGCACTTTCGATTAATTTCTTCATTGGTTCAATTAAAAATTTAACTGATTTATCATTAGATGAAATAATATTCTAGTAATAGTGTCCATACGATTTATCGCTTTCTTACACAGAAAAAATATCACCAAAATATCTCCAATTAAAATGTTGAAAGAGAAGTTGAAAATTGTTTTAATTAATAAACTCATAGATACAATTAACTTTTTAATCAAGATAGAAACATTAAGTTAATTGAGTCAATGATTGGATATTTTAAAATTTTTAGTTAAAAAATTAATTGATACTAAAGGGTGATTTGTTAAGAGCTTGATAACTTTTTAAAAAAAAAAAACGCATAAAATTTGCAAAATCTCATCGGTTCTTTATTTGAAACGTTAGATTGGTCCATGACATTTACTTTTTGAAGATAATTTCATTTAAATGTTGACCGCGGCTGCGTCTTAGGTGGTCCATTCGGAAAGTCCAATTTTGGGCAACTTTTTCGAGCATTTCGGCCGGAATAGCCCGAATTTCTTCGGAAATGTTGTCTTCCAAAGCTGGAATAGTTGCTGGCTTATTTCTGTAGACTTTAGACTTGACGTAGCCCCACAAAAAATAGTCTAAAGGCGTCAAATCGCATGATCTTGGTGGCCAACTTACCGGTCCATTTCTTGAGATGAATTGTTCTCCGAAGTTTTCCCTCAAAATGGCCATAGAATCGCGAGCTGTGTGGCATGTAGCCCCATCTTGTTGAAACCACATGTCAACCAAGTTCAGTTCTTCCATTTTTGGCAACAAAAGGTTTGTTAGCATCGAACGATAGCGATCGCCATTCACCGTAACGTTGCGTCCAACAGCATCTTTGAAAAAATACGGTCCAATGATTCCACCAGCGTACAAACCACACCAAACAGTGCATTTTTCGGGATGCATGGGCAGTTCTTGAACGGCTTCTGGTTGCTCTTCACTCCAAATGCGGCAATTTTGCTTATTTACGTAGCCATTCAACCAGAAATGAGCCTCATCGCTGAACAAAATTTTGTCGATAAAAAAGCGGATTTTCTGCCAACTTTTCTAGGGCCCATTCACTGAAAATTCGACGTTGTGGCAGATCGTAAGTCTATTCATGATGAAATGTCAAAGCATACTGAGCATCTTTCTCTTTGACACCATGTCTGAAATCCCACGTGATCTGTCAAATACTAATGCATGAAAATCCTAACCTCAAAAGAATCACCCTTTATTAACTTTTTAATCAAACTCGGAAGACTAAGTCAGCTAAAAAAAAGGTGATCATTTTTGAAATTTATTCCAAACAATTATTTGTTAATAAAACTAAAAACACTAAGTCAATACAGAAAGAAATTGAAAATAGTCACCTTTTTTAATTAAAAAATTAATTGAAATTTGCTAATGAAATCAATTAATTTTTTAATCAAGTATTTTTTATGTCCAATTAAAACTGTGATTGATAATACCATTTTCGTAAATGAAGACATTTCAATTAAAAAATAATTGGATCAATCAGAAAAAAAAATAGTAATTATAGTTGGATTTTTCTTTGGGTTTGAGTCAAAACTTTATGAACCAATGAATATGTATAGAGAAACTACTTATTTCCGAACACAAATGACATTTATTTTTTTGAAATAGAGATAAAAATAGTTAATTTCATCTGTTGATTTGGATAGCATTTGCAAAGAATAATTTTTGCACTCGTAGATAAGAACTCCTATCATATTTAAAGCATGTTTATCGAGATATTCGTGTGAATTAAGCTTTGTCAATAAGATATTAACAACAAGCTTCTTTTAATAGAATATAAGAAACAATATTCAGTCATTAGTAGACACAGCGTACAAAATTCTAAACCACTAATACCTTTATAAAGTGAAAGCAGGTTATTTTTGCTGTAAAAGGGAACATTTTAGAGGGGTTTAGGGCGATTGAACTATATCAAGAATGTTCCCTTCGAAAGTTTGATCCCAAAAGTTGAAAGTTTAATATTACCGGAGGGTAAATGCCTATTGGGCTCTTCAATGACATAGTAACGTATTTCTTATTTTTTTTCTTGTTCAACTATTCAAGTTGAAATTAATAAACAAAAAAAGTCAATTGAATCACCCATTGTGTTATTGAAGAGAGGAATTTAGAACTTGTCGTTATCACCTCATCACCTCATTCTCATATACTTCCGCCTCTTCTTTCCCTTAATCAGGAAATAGTAAATTGTTCACAAGATGAATGTACTTTTAGATCACTTTCTTAGTTCAGCGACACAAGCTCGCGCTTTTAAATAGTTTTTAAATATAATTATTACTTTTTTGAATAAGCCGAGAGAATAACAAAGATAATTATAAAGTATTTTTAACAAAGATAATTGTAAAGTATTTTTGACAAAGATAATTGTAAAGTATTTTTGACATATTATTTTTCCTTGTAATAAAAGCAAAGTAATATATATTTCTGTCCTCCAAATAACTCGAATTTCCAAATTTTAAAGTTCACTTCCAAATATACGCACATCTATCGATATACATCTTATGCTATGGGAATTCATGTTAACATTTCTTGACTGATAAATATTTATAAGCTAATCCAGCGGCGGAGAATTCTATTAGGAGTTCTGATTTCTTGAAGTTACCCAGAAATTGTAAGTAATGTAGGTCTAATAAAAAGGAGTTAAGACTGAATAAAGTATTTCAAAAAAAAAATCACACCATACCAATTATTAGCATTTTTAGTTTTAATCAAGTTAGTATTTTTTTGCCCTGATATGCTAATGCCTTAGCATTTGTATAAAGATCTTCGTTTGAATTATGCTTTTGTATTTGATACAATATATTTTTATTAGAATAAATAGTCATTAGTAGACTCAGCGCCAAAAATAATAAACCACATAATGTGAAAGAAGAAAGGTTTAAAAATAAATTGGAATTTCGGTAATAGTTTGGTTGAAACGAAGAAAACAGGTAAAATTAGAGACATGAAAAACTAACGAAAGCATTATAGCCCGATAAATGTTATATGTTCTCCAACATAAGAATTTTTCTAAATTTTCCCGATTTTTGACCAAATTAGATTCTAAAATTTCTTACTAAAAACTAGAAAAACTTGATAATTTATGGAAGCATGAATACCTGAATGGCTCAGGCCGAATAAAGTATATTAAGAAAGTTTTGTTCTAGAATCTCGAAAGTTTGATCCCATCAACATTGTCATCAGTTACGAATTGTTGTTGAAGGCTAAATGCCTATTGGACTCTTCAATGACATAGTAACGTATATCTTGGTTTGTTCTTGTGATAACGATATACATTAAGGTCTTCGAAAGATATACACTGCCCATGAACAACAGGCTGGATTTCGCCATCTACTTGTCATTTAAAGATGTAAAGTTTGCCAAAATTACCCAAAATTTAAACATAACATCCTATAACGACCAGTAATTTATGTCGTACGTTTATTTGCATAGGTTTATAGGTTTAACGAGAGACATTTTACATTTAATAATTTATTGGTTTGATGCGCAGAGCTATTCAATATGAAATTATTAAAAAAAAAAAAACAAGTGTTTTCACTAAGTTCGGCGGGGCCGAATCTTAAATACCCACCACCATGAACCAAATATTAGGGTTTCCTTTGAAATTTCAGGAGGGCTTGAGGACACTTCCCGAAGATAAATTTAAAGATTTCACCTATGAGGACTATATCAGATTCTGGATTTATAAGAACCATTTTTGTTTGAGTTTAAGAGGAATCATTAACATCTCTTGTAAGTGTGCAAGAAAATTATAAAATAACGTCTTGATTTGAAATCTTAAATCTGTAGAAGTAAAATCTGGAAATTTTACATTGAGTTTCAAGCAATTTTCATGATCAGTGCGCCTTCTACACCCTCAAGAAGTGAAGTCGGTCTATATGGAGGCATTACCAAATGGACCGATAAAAACTTAATCCGATACACGTTTTTGTGAGCCTAAAATACCAGAATATTTACAATTTCAGGCAAATCAGATAAAAACTACGCTTTCTAGAAGCCCAAGAAGTAAAATCGGGAAATCGGTCTATATGGGGGCTATACCAAAATATGGACCGATACTCACACACCTCTTTATGGTCCTAAAATACCTCTAGATTTCCAATTTCAGGCAAATTGGATAAAAACTACGGTTTCTATAAGCCCAAGACCGCAAATAGGGAGGTCGTTTTATATGGGGACCATACCAAAACATGGACCGATACTCACAATTTTTGGCACACGTATTTGTGGTCCTACAATACCTCTACATTTCCAATTTCAGGCAAATTGGATAAAAACTGCGGTTTCTATAAGCCCAAGAAGTAAAATCGGGAGATCGGTCTATATAGGGGCTATACCAAAACATGGACCGATACTCACCATTTTTGGCACACCTCTTTATGGTCCTAAAATCCCTCTAGATTTTCAATTTCAGGCAAATCGGATCAAAACTACGGTTTCTATAAGCCCAAGACCCCAAATCGGGAGATCGGTCTATATGGGGGTTATACCAAAACCTGGACCGATATAGCCCATCTTCGAACTTGACCTGCCTGCAGACAAAAGACGAGTTTGTGCTAAATTTCAGTACGATTGCTTTATTATTGAAGACTGTAGCGTGATTACAACAGACAGACAGACGGACATCGTTATATCGTCTTAAAATTTCTCCCTGATCAAAAATATATATGCTTTATATAGTCGGAAATCGATATTTCGATGTGTTACAAACGGAATGACAAACTTATTATACCCCCGTCACCATTCTATGGTGGTGGGCATAAAAATAAATAAAAGACAATTGAATCTCCCATTGTGTGATTGAAGAGAGGAAATTGAAATTTTGTCGTTATCACCTCATGCTCATATACTTCCGCCTCTTCTTTCCCTTCCTCAGGAAATGGTAAATTGTTCATATCAAAGCAAGATGTACGTACCTATAGATCGCTTTCACTTTCTTAGATCAACAACAAAATCTCGCAGCTTTTAAATTAAATTATAACTTGTAACTTGTAGAATAAGACGAGGGAATAACAAAGGTAACGGTAGAATATTTTTAACATCTTCATACTGTCGCTCATCGGTCTAAGCCAAAGCAAATTGATATATTTCTGTTCTCCAAATAATTCGAATTTCCATATGTTTAAAGTTCACTTCCAAATATACGCACACACACCTATCGATCTACATCGTAGCAAGCAAGCTATGGAAATTCATGTTAACATTTCTTGACTGATAAATATTTATAAGCTAATCCAGCGGCGGAAAATGCTCTAGGAGGCCTCATTTGAATGCTGATTTTGTTGAAGTTACCCATCCCAACTTCATATGTTTTTACACATGGTTTCATTGCGGGATTAGTGTTAACAACACGCGATAGAAATGATGTAGGTCTAAAAAAAAGGACTTAAGACTCAATAAAATATTTAAAAAAATGAAGTCACGCCCATCGTCACTTATTTGTATTTTTTAGTTTTAAGCAATTCTGTGTGTTAAACCCTTGTCCTACAACTCAAATCAGGCCTCACTAGTAGTTGTTGGATCGCCGCTGGGCAATGCAACAACTACTTCGATAAAGTCGAACTATCCATACTCATACTCACCATACTTTTGATCTATTGAGGCCAAGTCAAAGTATTTATATGCGACCTCGCCATCGACAAATGATTTTTGAAACTGCGCAAAAGGATTTGGACCTGCAATATATAATTAAAAAAAAATAAATTATATAATTTTCACTATTTACTATTTATCTAAAATCATAAAAATGAAGTCATGATGTTTATTTTAACTATCCCTTACCGGCCATGATTGTCTTTTTACACACTAATATATTCTGTGTTAAAACTCTACTATAAATGTGATTTTATGTAGATTTGGCTGCACCACAAATGCAAAATAAAACTGGAGAAATTTGCCACGTAACTTCCAACTGATTTAAAGATATATTACAAAAAAAGATCCAACTCCCGGTCTGAGATACTGATGGATGTGATTCCAATACGTGCACAATTGTGAATGACGATTGATTACCAAAGAGAGACAAATAGTTTACCAGAGATGGCAGTTTTTGCACTGTATACTTACGAAAGTCCAACATATCAAACACAGCGATAACGACAGCAGGAAAGCGAAATTGATTTTAATGCGCTTTATGTGCTTTACAGACTATCAGTTATTCCGGACGACAGTGCTCGCGTCGAACATATCCCATATATTGTGCACATTATAAGTTAAGTCCGAAGGCATAATCGATACTGCTGCATGTTTATGGGATCGATAACACATTTACCGAATATTTTGTGATCGCCGACAAGTCGTATCGATCCGACACACTGTAAGATTCTTTACAAACACCGACATTCCGTCCGGAATAACTGATAGTCTGTAAAGCGCATACAGCGCAGTATCACATATTTACATTGAAAGCTTTAATCAATTTATCAATTATTAAGTTTTTCCTTATTTATAAATGCCTTTTCCACGAAACGAAAGGTCTTTAGCAACTGAGTGGTTTTGACATTTCAGTTCGACAAAATGCGAACGAATCGAGTTAGAGAAACACAATTTTAGAGATTACGTTACGTCTTCGTTCGTATTGACTTTCGTTTCGATTTTCGTTTACCTTTAGAGACACCAAAATCAGCTGGTATGCGAACGAAGACAAGAATTCGGATAGCAGAAATAGAAATAGGCTTTTATATCAAAGAGGCGCATTATCGCCTATCCACAATTACCCTGCCAGCATTTCAAAATTCCATTTCATCCTCATCGCTACCACCGACTCGTAAGTGACACTGCAGCAATAGCCAACTGTGATAGTATTTTGCCATCACTATTCGCATGAAAGTATTTTGCCATTTTAAATTTTGTGAAACGCCAAACACAACTAGCTTCTAATTTATTTAAATAAAAACGATAATGAAGTGCAGAAAACTTAGTTATTTCACTTAAAAGTTAATAAACAATTAAACAATCAGGTTTTACTTGACCACAATGATTCTTTTAAAACTATCTTAAAATTCACTTTTTCTGATTGTTTGAATGGACTCTTATTCTTGTCCTTCTAAATGTATCCAGAAGGGCACCTTATAACTGCACTCATGCGATACTTTTTTGTAGTGACTTGGCGCTTTTCCGAGGAGTTTTGGATATCGTATACGACTGTTTTCACGTAGTGGGGATTCTCAGAAGCGCCCCCAAATTAAAAAAAAAATGTTGGCAGGGACGTTACGTCTTCGTTCGCATTGACTTTCGTTTCGAGAAACCTTAGAGCAACCAAAATCAGCTGTTTTTCGTTTTGTATGCGAACGAAGACAAGAATTCGGAAATAGGCTGTTTATCGGCAAGGCGCATTATACGGCGTTCTCAGCAAGCATGTTTTGGGGTTTGAAATGTTTTCCCTTTAAAAGCACTTCAAAACGAGTCGTTTTCGCCATACTAAAAAACAAGTTCAAAACACAAGTTTTCCTCCAAAACACGTCAATTTTAGAATGTGAACCCATAGATAATAGAAATACATAGATGTCCCACTCTTCTCTTTAAAAAAAAATGTGTCAGTTCCAAAAATTAATTTTCTGACATTTCGTTTTGTTTTTTTTTTTTTCGTTAAGAGAGATTCTTTTGTATTCGTTGTCCATTCACAATTAATTTTTTATGAGGAGTTTGTTATTACAGAACAACCTGTTGTGTTAAAAAGAGTACCAAAAATCTCTCAATTCTCTTGATTTTCTTCGTTTATTCTTAATCTTCGGAACTGTCAAACTTAGTTTGACACCCATGGGACATCTATGTATTTCTATTATATATGTGTGAACCCAAGGCATATTAATTAAAGGTAAAGTCACGAGCAAACGTGTGTACCCCCCATGATAATTATAATGTCAAACTAAAATGGCAGATGACTTAAGTTGACATTTTGTGTATGTGTAGTGTTGTTTTCAGCCAACAATTGTTTATTACAAAGAACAAAGTCATTTGAATTTAAATATATGCCTAAGGCAGACATCAATACAAAACAACAACAAAAAATGGGCCGAAATTTTCCCGCTACATAAGCGAACGGTGTCCTTGTCTCAGTGAATTGGCCTGGGAACAATGCGTAAGTGTGGAATGACATGTAACAAGTTGGAGGAAATAATTATGAGCTTCTTGTGTATTCTATTTAGGTTCCCGAGTTTGATAATCTTTATTTGGATATGAATGGCATTATTCACAATTGCTCCCATTCCGATGATACAAACATCCATCTCAACATAACAGGAGGATATGTTGAAGGACATTGACAAGTTGTTTTTTCTAATTAAACCACAGAAATTATTCCTTATGGCCATTGACGGCGTGGCCCCTCGTGCAAAAATGAATCAACAGCGCAGTAGACGTTTTCGTTCAGCCAAGGAAGCTGAACTTTGGAACGATTAGCACAGAGCCTAGGTGAAGTGAGAGAACACGAACGATTCGGTTGCAATTGTATTACACCAGAAACAGAATTTATGGATCGTTTGCATGAGGCATTGCGCTATTTCATAAAAAAATTATTGCTGATCCTATGTGGCAGAAGTGCAGAGTTACCCATCAAAAAATTTGGAAGTTCTTCCAAAGGCACAACTTTAAAAGAACTTCCAGAAGATGTACTCCCAATGATGTTCTTCATTTTAACTACACAGGAAGTTCTTTTCATTCAATTTTTTATAACATGTTTTATTCATATTTTTAATTGGTAATGTTAAATTTTTTGTTTCAAATTGGTTAAAAACTGTTTAAGAATTCATAAAATGGTACAACTTATTTAAATTTTGTCGAAAAATGTATAATTCAATCTGAAAAAATTATGAATTTTTGAGAATATTTGAGGTCAAACGTTTCAGACAAGCGTTAGAATCCATTAAAAATTATAAAAAATCATAAAAATTATTTATTATTTATCTTTCCGATATTATGAGGTATTGCTCAATTCAATTCTATTTGCTTTCCGTGCAGATGTGTCCAATAAATGGTTATAGGACATAAATACATTGTCTGCATCTTCAATCAATTCTTTGGCTCCATAATATGGACACATTTTGAGTTTTTACCTACTTTAACCAAGTCTTCAATGTCCATTAAATCCAGATCATATTTGCGCGATTCCACGCGATGATGAAAGGCACAAGTTCTTTTTTGGACTCGCAATCGACAAATCGATCTGTGTTTTATTTGAATTGCCCTGTTCTCGCAATACCTCGGAATATATACACAATTGATCTCTGGATCTCAAAACCACCGCTCTCGTAAATGAGTAAGATGTCCGCTTTAATTCTTACATAGCTTGCGTTAGGTGTGAGTGGGTACCTCAAGTACCCATTATATACATATTATTTTAGGAAGACGCCAGCTACCACCCTTGGGCTTTGCACGAGCAATCATTTACAGGTGCTCCGCCTAAATAGGATTGTTTTTAAAATAATTGGTGGCGGTGCTGTTTGTTGTATTTGCATCTTCATTTCCTCTTTTCGGGATTGCAGCCATTCCAAAGATGAACATAAGGTTTAACCGGTTCCTATGAGAAAGTTTTTGTTTTATTGGTGGTTACATTGTTATACATTATTTTATACCCGTTGGGGATTCCAGAAAACCATTTGATCCATCTCGTAGACTTATGATGACCTTTTCCATATAAGCTCTTTGAACTTCATAGGGATCCCATGATTTATTGCTATTGCATCTCTTACATTCCTTAATGCCTCAATTCGTACACTCGAACCATAGTGTTTCAGTTTAGCAATACATTCTTCAACATTTATTTGCCTTATGCCTCCATCATATTGTGATACTTTGAGCTGTTCCCGAATTGTAATTTTGCGCACTTTGAATTTATTTTCTCCCCAGTTTCTAACAAGTAGGCAAAAGTTTCGTAAAACTAACCCCATACTAATAACACAATGTAAATAAAAGCAATATATATGTAAACAAAGAATGTAAACAAATCTACTAAACGTAAACAAAGCCTTTGACAAGATGAATGTCGATATTAGTCACCTGATTGCATGACTTTACCTGGATTAATATGCCTTGGTGTGAACCCACCTAATTTGGAATATACCCCGAATAACCAAGGCATATTAATTAAAGGTAAAGTCATGCAATCAGGTGACTAATATCGACATTCATCTTGTCAAAGTCTTTGTTTACGTTTAGTAGGTTTGTTTACATTCCTTGTGTACATAAATATTGCTTTTATTTACATTGTTTCATAAAACTAAACCCATACATGTGTATGTATGGGTTTAGTTTTATGAAACTTTTCACCTACGTGTTAGAAACTGGGGAGAAAAATAAAAGAGCTTTCTTGAAAAACTGTTAAATATAATTATCTAAATTTACAACAAAGTCCAAACGTTCAACAATACAACAACACTACACATACACAAAATGTCAACTTAAGTGACCTGTCATTTCAGTTTGACTTTCTAAATATCATGGGGTGTACACACGTTTGCTCGTGACTTTACCTTTAATTAATATGCTTTGCCGAATAACATACCCTATTCAAAATATATGTCAAAATATTAAAATAAGTTTCATAGAAAAAAAAGGAATCAAAAAGGCCTTTAAGAACATGGACATGTGAAAATAAAATAAATTTTTTTCCCCTTTGCGCTCGTGGTAATTATTTGGACATACGTTTCATATATGTGAATTTCGAGTAAATGTGAATTTCTAGTTTCCATGGTAACTGTCAAACTAAAACATTTCAACCCGGTGTGAACGGTGAAATGTTTTGGAAAAACTAATGAGGAAAACGAGTCGGTGGGAACATAGCATTATCGCCTATCCACAACTATACCCAATAAACACAGGATGAGCGTTTTTCAAATGCAACACCTCTTCAGTTTGAGGGTAAATATCATTTTCAACATAAATTCAACTTGACTTGAAAAAGCTCATCTTCAATTCATCTTCAAATTGTTTGCGAATTACAACCAATTTGGCAAAATGTTGACGAAAACTTTGAAAATGTGTTGAAGATAATTGGAGAAAACTTTGACAAAACACTACCCTGAAATGCAACGAAAAAACCACATGGTTTTCAATACTACTTTGGACAACAAAGTTCGTGGAAGAAATACAAAAATGTGGAAATTTTTTAATAATCAATTGAAATTGCTTATAATAATTGGTAAGTAAAACTAAAACACGAAATGAAAACTTGAAGGAAGTCACTAAACTCAAATCTCTTTGCAGACAACTAAAATATTTGGATGCTGATTCTTGGACACATTAAGAGGCTGGCCGATGAAAAATGGTAGTGGCTTATCGAGAAGAGAAAGTTTCCATAAATCAAAGTGCAACCAAAAAAACTTGGTATTTATGCTTTTCCATATCAACAACTACTGGATGATAATTCGCATCACATCGATAGTTTAATTTATATCGCATCATCGGTTTAATTTGTTATTTTGTGAATTGAAATTGCTGGAAATTTATTCCAATTATCTGGCCATCAAGTTCCTGAAAATTGCCAGTATTTTAATAACAACAATTTTGTAATACCAACGTTCTTGAGGAAATCACGAAGTACCTGGTCAGTTGGAAGAAATACAAATTGGTAAGTCAAAATAAAAAGTGAAATGAAAACATAATGGAAATCACAAAACTCGATTGTTTTGCAGAAAACTAAAATCATTGAATGGTATATTCTTGGAAGATGTTGGCCGATGAAAAACCGATGAAGGAAACAACAAAGAAAAGTTTTCAGAAAACTTACAAAGTGCAACCAATTAAAACAAAGTGCAACAATTCCTATATCAAGAACTTCTGGATGAAAATGTGCATTACATCAATTTACATCCCGTCATCAGTTTGATATTTTGTGATTTCCTCTTGCTGGAATCTATTCTAACACACAAGCCAGCAAGTTCCTCGATAGTAAATATTTCAAATTGCCAGCATATTAATGACACCAACATTATGGAGGAAATGGAATTATACATGTAAAAATGTTTAAGATATTTAAAGTTGTATTCATACTTTTATTTATTAATACGTTTAATAAGATAATTACATTTTGATTGGTATAATATTATTATTTTCATATATTATTAATGTTATTTTTAAGATTATTATATTTGTTAACGAAAAAATAAAATTTACAAAATCCCTAGAAATTTAGTATTGACTTTCAGTTGGAACTAGGATTGACTTTCATACAAATTGTGGTTTGAAAGTATTCGCAACAATGCTAGTTTTTTATTTTTCTCACATTGAAAACTGTTTGAGAAATTATTGAGTAGCGATGCATTTCAATTTGAGGATTACAATTGAGAAATTATTGCTATTGTGTTGAATTTTACTGTTGAGGGTAATGTCTGTTTTTTGTTGAGAACGCGATTTTCTCAACAATTTCTCAACTTGAATATTACCCTAATCCTTTGAAAAAATGTTTGAAAAATTATTGAATTTTAGTATTTTTCAAACGTTTGTGTTTATTGGGTATGTTCAGTTTCAAGCTAGTGGTGCGAACACCCCATATTGTTTATTTGCATGTTATAGCCCTGCCAACATTTTTTGAATTTGGGGACTCTTTTGAGAATCCCCACTACGTCGAAAACAATCATATACGACATCAAAAACTCGTCGGAAAAGCGCCGTCACTATTGAGAAGTTGTACCACGCCAAGTTACTACAAAAATGTTTCGCATGAGTGCAATTATTAGGTGCCTTTATAGATCAATTTAGAACGACGCCAATAAGGGACTCTCCAAACAATCAGAAAAAGTGCATTTTAAGATAGTTGTAAAAGAATCATTGTGGTCGAGTAAAACACGTTTGTTTAGATATTTATTAATTTAATTAAACATTTACAAATTCTTAAAAATATAACATTTATACCACTATCACATTACATTTAACATAATTTTTGGCATTAATGATGATGTTGAGTTACAAGTAGCGAGTTACATGTTGCTGCGTCTATCAACCAGTGTTTTTATTCCATGGAGGCAGCGTGTCTGTAAAATATCTGAAAAACAATCACTTTATTCCATTTGGAAAATCACCAAATTGTTCACCAATATACCTTTCACAATTTTAAACGTATAATCTATGTTTTCAGAACTTTATTTTCGTTTTTATTTAATTAAAATATAACAAGCTGGTTGCGCTTGGCGTTTCACAAAAAAAAAATGGCTTTTTTAGCAGTAGGGATGGCAAATTACTTGCATGTACTTTTTGATGTACCTTTTCATGATGGTTGAAGTGACATTTACGAGTCTGTGGTAAAGGCCGGTATGCACCTCTAGCGAAATTTTCGGTAGCAAAAATTTATTTAAGTCTACAACAAAAAAACAGGGCTGTGTTCACAAATTTTAAACCAGCTAATCGCTTTTAAAAATTGTTAATATATGTTCCAAATATTCCTCAAATAAATTGCTTATTTAACGCACACAATGATTGTAATAAATTAAATGTTTGCTGCCAAAATATGCTTTTGACAACCCAGTTATTTTCATTAGAGGTGCGTACCAGCTTACGAAATTGAACGCTACCGAAAATTTCGTTAGCATAAATAGCAATGCATTTCTTATGGGAATGAAATTTTTCGCTAGAGGTGCATACCGGCCTTAACGATGAGGTTGAAATGGAACTTTGAAATGCTGGCAGGGAGATGGCACCAGCGTTGCCGTTTTGGTCCGATCGGACCAAAATTGGTCCAAAAGATTTCTAATTTTTAAATTTGGTCCGATGGTCGGACCAAACAGAATTTGGTCCATTTTGGTCCATTTTCATAAATTTGGTTTCTATCACATATTAAATAGTAGATGGTGCACCGCAAAGAATATTGTCGGGAGGCCAAATATTTCACATGCTTAAAATACGAATACGAATTTTGCTTACACGCACAGAAAAAACATGTTTGGACATGGTTGCCGCATCCATTTAATGCTTATCTAGAGTAGGTAATTGTCGCGAAAACCATGTATTTTGTCTTTGTAAAAATAATTTTCCAGCGGAGAAAAATATATGTTGCCAATAAGCATTTAAATGGTTCTCAAATGTCGCATGTTCTATTATTTAAATGATAGAATTTGAGATCATTACATGGTCGGGAAAATCATGTACCTGACCATTCAATTTTTTTACTTTTTTGCAGAGAAAAAAGTATTTTTATAGGTTACGTATAGACATGTCTAGAACCATTACATGAGCATAAAGACCATGTACATTGTTTTCGTCACCATTTAATTTTTTAACTTGTTTGCAGCGAAAAGAATTTTATAAAAACATTGAGCAGGTAAACACGATTTTCATTTTGAGCGTCAGTCGTGTGTTGATTGTTTCTTGGAATGGACGGAGAATACGGAATTATTGGGTTTTGTGTTAATTTATTTATTCAGAAGTGGCACGTGGTTTTATGTGAACACAAAAAAGGAAAGTGTAATTGAAAAAATGTACATGATTTTTGTTATTTGCAGTTACATGATGTCTGCGTTGATACATTTGATGGGCACGAGGTAAATATGGAATGAATACTTAATGTTGAAATTGAACCAAAATAGAGTGTGTAAAAATATATGATGTTTGCTTGCACGACATTATAAATACAAATAAACAATGAATTAGTTTATAAATAAATAAATAAAAACAAATAAATAAAGTTAATTTTGTGTTTTCTTTTTTCAAGTGGCATCCTTTTTTCGACGACGAAAAAAGTTTTTTCATAAAGATCAAAACATTTTAGGTTGTGACCATGTTCTTTTAACTAGAAGAAAAACATTTTGAATGAATACCATAACATTTTAAATCGTGACCATTCTCTTTTCATTCAAACAAAATTCTTTTTATCAATATAATAATATTTTAGATGAGGAAAATTATATTTTTCTTAGAACCATGTTCACTGAGCCAACATGGTTGCAGGTGAAAATGTTACATGGTCGCCGCAAAAATAGCTCCTATCATATTATTTTGCTCTTCGAATATGATTGTGACAATCATGTTTCTTCTCTGCGTGTAGAATATAAGACGTATTTCTCTGAAATAAAGTTTTTTCCTTGTCTAAAAGTCTCTAAACTTTTCAATGAAGTCTGTTTGTCCTTATAGCTAAGTGATTCGACATAAAAATGTGTATCCTAACATGAATGAAAATTTCGTTTTAATGAAGTCAAAATGGATTTAATATTTCTGAAAAAATCTTCAAAATTAATAAAATGTTTCAACACATTGTTTTAAAGTCATTAAACTTATTAGGGTATAATAAGTTTGATCTGCCAAAAAATGTGCCTACCAGAAATATTGATTTTAGACCCCATAAAATATATACCGATCGACTCAGAATCACCTCCTGAGTCGATCTAGCGCTTGGTGTACGTCCGTCCGTGCATTTGTTGTTCACAGGATTCCGGTCGCAATTATTAACCGATTTTGATGAAATTTGGTACAGGGAGCTTTTTGGGCACAAGGACGAACGCTATTGAATTTGGATCGGATCAAATTTAGATATAGCTCCCATATATATGTATCGCCCGATTTCGACAAATGGGGTCACGCTGTGCTTTTTTTCAAACGGGTCGTCGCCAAATTTGGCAAAAGGTAATCTTTTTCATCGCCCTTCAAATCTGCAAAATGTCATCCAAATCGGTTCAGATTTAGATATAGCTCTCATTTTCCCAGATTTAGCTATAGCTCCCATATATATGTACCGCTCAATTTTTCTAAATTTGGCCATAAAACCCTTATTTATGATTTACTTTACATTTTTAATAAAAACACCATGTACAACAAAATATTAGTTAAGGAATTTTTCTTCGAAATTGCAAATTTGGTCCGCTGGCGGGAATTTTGGTCCGATATTGGAAAAATTTTAGTCCAAAATAAAATTTCGTAGTGGCAACGCTGGATGGCACACACTAAAAAAAGTTTTGGGTTGACATCACTAAACAGCCTGACATTTTGGGTTATAAACAATACGTTCATTCGTTCATTCAGAGTCATTCATTCTACATCGTCGTTCAAACGCGATATCAACAAAAATTAAAATGGATTTTTATTTATCTCTTGTGTTATTGAGTTTGTGGAATTTGTGATTTTAGAAAAATCAAACAAATTTTCGTATATGATAACGTTTCCTCACCATCGTAAAAATATTTATAAGATACAAACAAAAACAATTAATTTTTATTGCTATTATACTCACAAACTTTACTTGTTTATATTAATTTGTAATTCATAATCTTGTACCGCACGAGAAACTTACCAAAACAATAAAAGTGTTCAAAGAATAATAGTGTTAACAATGGATGATGAGTTCAAACTGTGCTGGAAAAATTTCCAGGACAATATTGCATCGGGATTTCAATCTCTCTACGATCGTGGTGATTTGGTCGATGTGACACTGGCGTGTGATGGAAAGTTGTTACAGGCCCACAAGATTGTCCTCGCGATTTGCAGTCCATATTTTCAGGAGATCTTTATCACGAATCCCTGTAAACATCCCATAAGTAAGTACGAATATTATTACTCCCATTGCATACATGCTTAGAATCCCCCATTTGGTATCAGGACACAGGATATGTTATGTTTAAACGACACCCTAAACCACATAGTGGTCAGGGTATAATAAGTTTGATCTGCCAAAAAAAGTGCCTACCAGAATTATTGATTTTAGACCCCATAAAATATATACCGATCGACTCAGAATCACCTCCTGAGTCGATCTAGCGCTTGGTGTCCGTTCGTCTGTCCATGTATTTGTTGTTCACAGGATTCCGGTCGCAATTATTAACCGATTTTGATGAAATTTGGTACAGGGAGTTTTTTGGGCACGCTATTGAATTTGGAAGAAATCGGATCAAATTTAGATATAGCTCCCATATATATGAATCGCCCGTTTTCGACAAATGGGGTCACGTTGCTTTTTTTTCAAAGGGATCGTCACCAAATTTAGCAAAAGGTAATCCTTTTCATCGCCCTTCAAGTCTGCAAAATTTCATCCAAATTGGTTCAGATTTAGCTATAGCTCTCATATATATGTATCGCCCGATTTTCCCAAATTTGGCCACAAAACCTTTATTTATCAACCGATCTTACCCAAAATTGGCTAGATCCAGTCCTCTATAGTACTAACTATTTCATCGAAATCGGTTCAGATGTAGATATAGCTCCCATGTATGTATCGCCCGATTTTGAAAAATTCGCCCCTAATAACCTTATGGGTAAACCGAACATTTTCCCTGGCTACACTGTCCGTCCGTCTGAGCCAAAGCACCCATAGACATGTACCCATTAATTTTCTTAAATATGCAACTGCGGTTTATCTCCCAGACCTGTATCAATGTTACCCCACAAATGTTTATGATTACTAATTCAGTAAGGGTGGTTTAGGGTATGATATAGTCGGCCCCGCCCGACTTTCTACTTTACTTACTTGTTTTTAATCATTTTAATGACTGGAACAAAAAAACTTTTAATTTTTTTTGGCAAAAATAAAAATAATTTTCTTTGCCACTGTTTCAGTTAGTTAATTGACCCTTCTCATTATGTATGTAGCTGTGAAAAAACTTGATTAGAAGTTTACCTAAGAATTATTCTGTCCGGAAACCAATCTATATTAATGAAAAAAAAAAAATCGTACATAAAAAAGAAAATGCTTAGATGACAAATATGGCAGCAGAACGTTTATTGTGAAATAATTTCATTTGGCTAAAAGCAGCGATGTGGAGTCGGAGTCGTCCAATTTTGCTCGACTCCGACTCCAACATTTTTCATCAGCTCGACTCCGACTCCGGAGTCGACTCCGGGTAATATAACTAAATCTCATTTTAATACCACTAATTTGTAGTTCTATTGTGGGGGTACCGTAAGTGGATCGATATAAAGTATCGTATTTATTTATGTTTGCAAAAGAAGGTCTTAATTTCACATTAGATGCCAATTGAACTCTATATTTCAAATTTAGGGCAATGTTTAATAAATAAAATAATGATATAAATATCCATCATAATATGAGAAGATACCAACAGTATATGTATTTGTGGACTAAAATTATTGATCTCAAATCCATATGCATGAATTTGAATCTGAATCGATTTAGACAAAATTGTATATACATCTACAAAATCTATGTACTTTAAATTTAAATCTAACGTTATGGGACGTAACACAATTTTAACAAAAACATAAAAATGCATTTCAGACATGGAATGAACTGTCTAGGACCATCATACTGACAATCGATTTTCTTGCTGTACCAATCTTTTGTATATAATACTTAATTTTTATTAAAAGATTGTGTGCTAGTATAGGTTTAATAGTTAGTTTTAAGTCAATTTTTCCTGAATTGTACTAAATTCTATCAACATGTTGTCCTATAGGGCGTTGGTTGATTAAATAAATGAATAAATAAATAAATAAATAAATAAATAAAAAAAATACAATTAAAATAAAAAATTTGCAATATTTTCTATAGAAATAAAATTTTGCAAAATAACATATTCTATAGAAACAAAATTTTGACTAAATTTTATATAGAGAAAAATATTTCTATAGTAATAAAATTTTGAATACATTTTTTATATCAGTGAGTACCAGTGGGCATTAGTAAGAAAAAAATTTTTGAGAAAATTTGCTATAGAAATAAAATTTGAAAATTTTTTCTTATAGAAATAAAATTTTAAAAAAGTTATCAATAAAAATACAATTTTAGAAAAATTTTTGTGTAATAAATAAAATTCTGCAAAATATTCTACAGAAACAAAATTTTGACAAAATGTTCTATAGAAATAAAATTTTGACAAAATTTTCCAATAAAAAATCTATTACTATAAAATGTTGGCAAAATTTTCTATAGAAATAAAATTTCAACAAAATTTTCTAATAAAAAAATTTATTACTATACAATTTTGTCAAGATTTTCTATAGAAATAAAATTTTGCAAAATATTCTATAGAAACAAAATGTTGACTAAATTTTCTATAGAAAAAATATTTCTATAGAAATAAAATTTTGACAAAATTTTCTATAGAAATACAATTTTGAAAAAATTTTCTGTCGATATTCCACATATATGACCTTAAAATAAAATAAAAAAAAATAATTTCGGGCATTAAAATAGATCGATCCAGCCCATCTGCTAGTCTAACATTCTAGGAAACATCAAAAGATAGCCATAGTTGGAAGTTGATTTTCATTTACAATCATGCTGTACATTGATCGAATGAATAACGCAATGGAAACTAATTTGCGTAAAAACTTGCTTAGTTACAAAAATGTGAAGTGTTTTAAAAAATTTGGTTTAGCCGGAGTCGAGCAAAATTTTTACGACTCCAACTCCGGCTCCACAGCCCTGGTTATAAGATCAGATAATTCTTTACAAGAAGTTATATATTTCTACTTAAATAATATTAATTCAAATCACAAACCGTTGTTTATAGCAAAGAAAATACAGAATATTGTGATCCATTCCATGCCATTGCCCTTTGCAAAGTCAATTTTAATTCTTCTACTTTATTCAATATTCAATATTGTATATATAATTAGTGATTATTATATATATGGTCTTAGCACTCATGTCAGATTCTTCCAAATTTTTAAGAGAAACATGTAATAACACAAATAAGGAAAATTTTGAACTTATCTATCTGTCAGATTAATATTAAATATTTCTAATGCCTTCTCAATGGTGTCAAAATATGTCTGTACAGTTAATCAAAATTTATTTTTAATTTTTTTTGGAAAATTTTGTCACTTTGAAATTCGAAATACTGAAGAAGTATCAGGCGTATAAATCATATCCGTTCAATGACAAATCCGATTTTACCATAGATTTAAAAGGTATTAATAAAGCTGAGTGAAATAATATAATTAGGCAAAACGGGATAAATTATCGTTCCAGGTATCCTTTCACTCAAGAAGGTTTATCATAAATTTCATAAAAACAAGATGGACTAGCTAACTGCTAAGATCATGTGTTTTATAATTTTTTCTAAAAAAAATATTGCCATGGATGTTCTCAAAGTTTACGTCTTCACGTTACAATGATTGTGACAACTTAGCCTAATAAAACATAACTATAACACTATTTGTTTTGTAAAATTATGTAAAATATATAAAGATTTAATTATTGCTTACAATTCTAAATTAACATATTCAAATAAAATCATACTTTTTCGGTAAATCCGATTTAGAGTGACAAATTAATTTTGATTTTATATAAACTGCAAGATTGTAGCAGATAAATCCATTCTTTTTTTGTATAATTATGAATAAGACATGCTTATGTATTATTATGTACCCCAACGTCTTAGAAACAAATTGTCCATTATCGTTTCCTAACACAGCTTTGGAACGTCTTCGACTATAAAAAATGTGTGTCCGTACTTGTCTATATTTATGCGTATGCACTTACTGAGCGCAAGGTTTTCTGATATGGAATAATGCATAATAACACCACTAAGAACAATAACAACTGCAGGTATGATGACTCCATCGAGTCTACGTGAACTTTTAACTTTTGAATAATTGAATAATAATCTCAAAGACTACAGGGGTACCTTCAAACCCGATAGAATAACAAAATCAATGCCCATATATTTGCTGTTGTTGTAATAAGTAATTTATTGTTAATTATTTATCATTGAATGCATCAAACTACATCACACGAATTTTCGTATTTACTTTGACATTGATTAAACAACACTTTGAAGAGATTAGGTAGGAGAGTGTGGACAAACGGATATGTTAAAATCATTGAAATCAAATAGGTTAAGATCGAATGAGCTCAAAACAAAATACAAATGCAACGGAATTCTTAATTTTTACCATTTGTTTACACCAACCACCACCTGTAGATACGGTGTCCAGCCATAAATAAAGCATGTGCTTACCACAACTTGTGTGATATTTTGCTTTATCCACTGTTTGGAGGCTACTATAACATCTAACTAGCAACAACAATTCGGTTTATCAGCATTAACCGATTTTTTTATAACATCTAGTCAGTTCCAATGGCCGTCTGTCAATACTCTACTATTTTCATAAACAGTGGTTGTGGTGTGGATCTACTTATGTCATACCTACATATAACAACAAGAGACTATTTGTTTGTTCTGCGAGTGATATTTGTGTCGAATAGTATGATATAAATCAACTGAGGTAATAAATTCTGTTCTACCGAAAAACCCCTTAACTTAAAAATAATAACAGGTAGTACTCATTAAACAAAATATACCGCCTTTATTTTACGGTAATCGTTGATCATTTCTACAGAGATGTTCGGCTGCATAATGTATGTATTCTATGGTTTATGAATAAAAAATTTGCTCCTCATGATTGTATACTCTCATTAATAAGTAATATAATTCCATGTTCCTTCATTTCTATTTTTAGCATTCATTGCTTCCAATGCTATATCTGCCTGTAAAAATATATTTGGTTTTATTATTTTAATTTGCGCACGATTATCGATTAGCTATAGTTTGCCGTATATTCGCTTGTTTCGGGTAATCAGTTTCAGTTTTCAGTTTTCATAATAAAAACAAGATTATCATAAATTGTACACGCTTTTCGCAATCTTCCTTATTTTAGGCTCACTTCAGCTATTCAGCCCATTGTGGTACCACAGTTGGTCTTTATAAATGAGCGCTGCCCGATTCCGAGTCCCAACGGCGTTTCACTTTTCGATAATGTACAGGATAGAACAAAATAAAAACAAACTTCCGGCAACGTTGTTATATCGATCTCGAAATACAGATATAAAAAGTGTTAGCAATTCCACATACCAACTATTTTAGCCAGAGTCTCCTGTATTATAACACCACTAGAAGTATTGGTTGGCAAAAGAACTGATAAAAAGAGCAACAATACTCTGGCTATAATAAATGATTTTATTTGTTTATACCCAATATGGTTTATAACATCAATACAATAATTTTGCTACTTTATTTAATTTGAGAGATTTTCCGTAATAAACTTATATTTATCATTTAATGTTTCACCATTAGTTTTGTGATAGAACAAATATTCGATGCCAAAGCATGGAACACCGAAAGCCTGTTCTCTTAGTTAAAGAGTTGATATTAACCACATTCAATTCAATTGTCTTGTAACATATTCACTTAATTTTTTCTGTTCGTACTAAAACATATCTCTAAAGTCTTCTTCTATTTTTCACACGCCAAGCCGCTGTGTCGGGATACCCAAGACTGCTCCATATTCCTCGATTCACAGCATTCAGAAATTTCACCATCATTACTGAGAGGTGATAAAAAACCGTCCAAAACAAATGCTGGAGTTCGGCAGACACTGGGATGTAAGCTATGACCCCTCCATATGCAAAGCAAACGGGTTAACCACTGCACCACGATCGTTGCGTGAGATAGCTAAAAAATGTACACAGTTTTAAAGTTCTTTCATACAAATACATATTAATTAACAGTCTGTTTTTCCATTAAAAATCGGTATTATAATTGAACATTTTTTTTACCCGACTGTTAAGTATGGTAGTGGAAACGTGATGATTTGGGGTCCTGTCCGCAGTAGAAAATTTAATGTTTATTCAAGATAATATTGATATATCGTTATCAATATATAATATCATAAATCTTTCTAAAAGTTGGATTCTCAAGCACGATTATGATGCAAATCATACCGCTCACGTTGGTTAATACATCATACCTCTGGCTAACTGAATACCTTAACGCCACGCCCGTATTTTGCATATTCTTAGGATTGAAAGATAAGAAAACAAATCATCACCCGCACTTCAATGCTTAAATATAAAACATAGTTATTTCATTGTATAGACGATTACCAGATGGAATAGATTCTTGTGGTGATCCAACCATGAATAAAATTATGACTGCTTTGGTTAACCAACTGACGAGGAGTTCGACTTTGGCAAATGAAAAGGGGAATTGGCGAAGGCAAAAAGAGGTTCAAGCGTAATTCACTATTTCCCTCTAGGTATTTATAATTCGGCCTGGCCGAACTAATGACCATATATACTTTTTAGTATTTATTTTTGTAAGTTTATTCCTACCTTATAATTCTCTTAAGTTTAAGAGTATTGAACCTACTACGTACGGCACCCAGTGTACACATCAATTTGCATATATGCTCTGATCTATTCATCATCACCTCCTGAGAGATGAGTTTTGGACAAGTTTTTGCACGCCATAAATGTAAAACAAATACGACAAAGCCCATCTTTGTGCATAGAATACTAGTACAACGATGTGCTTGATAGTATATATGAACATATTAATTTTATGTTCAGTACCAAATAAAAAACAGGCCTAATATAATTTATTTGGGGAAATCAAAAGCAGCACAGTAGCTATTAAAATTGGAAGATATTTTTTTTTGGTAGATGTTTGTAATAAGAATACTTTGCTACAATTATGAACATGCCTATGCAGTTTTATCACATTCGTGGAGATAAAACAATGAACTATTGACAGATGTAGGTTGTGATGTGTGATAACTCTGGCCCTGATTATCAATGCGTGTACGCACAATAAGAACACATACACCCACACTGTTAAACACTTCTCAGCTAAATTGACGAGGCTAACACTAAATTCTCAACATTCAAGAACAACAAACTAAGTTCCACGTAGATACGTCCAAAGTTGAACGATGTATTCAATTGATTTCATAAATAATACGAATCTAACTGTTTGCAGGAGTATATGTGTGTGTGTGTGTTGTATTTACTACAAGTATTTGTTTACCGCATGGACTATGGAATGGATATCATATCACACACATTTGCCCGTACTCAACGACTTTATCTGATCGAAATGCAATAAAAAATGTTGTTTTATCTTTCAAGTGTAGTAGCAAAGGTGCGGACGAGCTGTTAGCCACCAGAGCTACTACCATTACCAATTTTAAATTTTTGTTGTGTTTTTTGTTTTATTCGAAGATAAAGAATATTAATAAACCTTATAAATAACAAGTAAAACACAAATACAACAAATTTATTAACAATACAAACCCATAAACGAAATACCTTGGTTTTGGTTCTACCCGAACCCCACTACACTATTCCACTTGAAAAAACTATAAAAAAATTGCAAATGTAGGATATATGGGGTGGATTTAAGTATATTGAAAGGTTGTTAATAGATTCATTACTTTGGCACTGATACCTATCTTATATAGTTCCCTGCAAGCATTCGCAATTTTATTATATCTTCATTTGACAAAATGAATGGCACAATATCGTCAGATTCATATTAGTTTGTAGTTCGTATCTTAAATAGAGCTCGACCGAAGAATTGGTATCGGCATTCGGTCAAAAATCGATAATTAAACGAAGCCGAAGCTTTTTGAATAATTTCTTTCATATCGAATTGTCCCAGTGTTGAATTTGTCTCAGTCAAAACCCAAAATAAAACTTAAAAGAAACCTTTTTTGTCATTATTATATCAAAAGGCTGAATTTTGAGTACTAAAAAGTCTGTTAGTTCTAAAAGAATATTTTATGTATTTGTTGAAAAGTATCCTAATTTTGAATATATGCAAATTCCTTTAATCAATGGGATTCGGCCGATTATTGCTTTTTTACCGAACATTGGCTTGGGCTTCCGCCAAAAAAACCCCGCTTCGGTCGAGCTCTAATCTCAAACGCAAAATCAAAAAATTTTTTTTTGATATTTGATATTGTGATATCGTTATCCGACCTTCATGATATATTGTTTCTAATTTGAGAAATATCAGACAAATTAAAATGATTTATTTCTCTAATTTGACATTACGTAGTCATTCGTTAGAACTTGTAAATCGGTACACATTTAAATATATAAATGCGGTCTCACATTGTCTTCTCATATTGTGATTAGCAAGGACCATCTTTTAAAAGTTTTTTACATTCATATAGGTTCGTATATATTGTTCAATATTGTTAAAAAACTGAGATGTGTTCTACTCGATCGATTATTATTAAATTTTTCCAAAATAGTTTTTGCTTCTTCATCTTTTCACTTACACGACCCACCAATGACTGTATTTCATAGTAGGTCATTTATGATATATATTTCATGATATATTGTTTCTAATTTGAGAAATATCAGACAAATTAAAATGATTTATTTCTCTAATTTGACATTACATAGTCATTCGTTAGAACTTGTAAATCGGTACACATTTAAATATATAAATGCGGTCTCACATTGTCTTCTCATATTGTGATTAGCAAGGACCATCTTTTAAAAGTTTTTTACATTCATATAGGTTCGTATATATTGTTCAATATTGTTAAAAAACTGAGATGTGTTCTACTCGATCGATTATTATTAAATTTTTCCAAAATAGTTTTTGCTTCTTCATCTTTTCACTTACACGACCCACCAATGACTGTATTTCATAGTAGGTCATTTATGAGCAAACATGGGATGATATCAGTGAAATATATAGAATTTCAGGTGGATTTTACGAACGATATTCTCCCAAGCAAACATATATACTAAAACAGGGACCGATACATACCATATTTGGCACACCTATTTATAGATCTAAAAAAGGCATATCGGATAAAAAATGGGATGTCTAAACGCTCAGGAGGTCAAATCGGCAGATCGGTCCATATGGTGGCTATATCGAAGCGATTCATATCATATTCGCCATACTTATTTACACTCTCAAAATACCTCTAAAAATTGAGATAGTAGATTGGACCATACTGGGTCTATGCCAAAACATGGACCGCTGCTCACCATATTCGGTACACTTATGTGTGGACCTAAAATACCTCTTGATTTCCAATTTGGAGCAATCGGATAAAAATTGAGGTTTCCAAAAGGGCTCAGTTTTTTTTTAGAAAAAATCACAACATTTATATAATTGAAGAATTGTTAAAGTAGAGTTCATACAAAAACTATAGCTGATATTATTTCTGTGTTTTTTTCTCACACTTCTAGAGATATTTCTTTTCTAAAGAGCGAATGACTTTATGTCACAAATATGTATATCACATCTTGATATTTCAATCCTAAATTTACATTTCGAAATTATACAAAAAAAGGTTGGAATATATTGAAAAATTACATTACATATTACCTTTTTTTGTTTAATCGAAAAGTTGTATCATTTGTAAGACAGATATCAGACATTTGCAAACTAAAGTTTTCCGGGTAAAAGAAAAGGTGTGGAGAAAACTTTTATATTATTCTTGCAAACAAACTTTTTAGCGCGAAAAAATTCCCTACCATTTCGTGGATCTAAAATTTTGTTTGGAAATGATGATATGATTTCCTCTCCTGAATTTTGTATAGAAATTTTAAGTATCCTCACGCAAAAAAATAATTCTTTCCTCCCAAACGAAATTTTAGACAAACAAAGTTCGTTTCTCATTTGCTTTTCGCTGTAAGGAAGTGTATTTGGAAGAAAAGTATATACTTTTTGTGATAAACGTTTATTTTTTTCCAGGATGTAAAAACAATTTCATAAAGACTAGCTCAAAAAAAAACATTATTTTCTTGCTAATTGCATTGTCCCTCACATCTTTCTCACATCCACGAGGATTTTTAGTTCTTAACACCTTTTCCTGTAATACCAACAATGTAGAAGAAATTATACGATTTTATAAATTTGTAAAAATTTTTTTACCTTTCGCCTGGACGGAGAATCGAACCGCGGGCCATGCACATTGTAAGCCAACACACTAACCACTGAGCTATGTACCTGTTATGGTCATCAATAGATAAATATCCATATAAGTTATATTTATATAGCATAGCTTGCGGCGCCCACGAACCGAATAAACAAAGTTTATTTAACAGAAACAAACATTTAGTTTGGCACCGTGGATCAGTGGTAGCTACGCCCGACTCTCATGCCAAGGGTCGTGGGTTCGATCCCTGCTTCGGCCAAAGTTTTTTTTTTGCTTTTGTTTTTTTACATATATTCCAGATTCCGAAAAAATTTTCAACATTACATTGTACTATATTAAATTTTGAACTGTAAAATGTGTCTTACTAAAGACCTAAAGTCAGAAAAGAACAGTGTTTGATATAAACGAAATGGACTGTGTTGTTATTTCAAAAATAACTTTTTTTATAGAAAAAAATAAAAATTTTGTAACAAACGAATTTTTTTGGTGATAAAAGTTTAAAATTTTCGAAGCAATTCAAAAAACTCTAACAAAAGAAAAACGTTTTCGGTACACGTTTTCCAAACTTTTTTTTTTCTTTGCGTGCTGATATCACCGTGGAAGCCCCTATGTAGCTCATGATGGAATCAATACAGCCAATATTCTGTGCAAAGGCAAACAAGAATGTCTATGCTCACAAGTTTAGCTCAATGTAAGAGATGTGGTGTGGTTACAACAGACAGACGTATAGACAAACTGACAATATTATAAATAAAAAAAATATTACCTATATAAAGTTGGCTAACGCTTCAAAATATAAATAACAAGATCAAATAAATCACGCTCAAAATCGATCATAAACGCGTAAAACATTTTTATCTGAGCTCTACTGTTTTCACAAGTTTATCGCCACTATCTGGTATTACTCGTACACCCAAGTATTATTATTGATTTCTTATTGTTGTTGTTCTCGCCATGATAAGGCAATTGTCAAAATTCGTTAATGCTCATAAATTCATATAAAGAAAGAACTATTCCGATTCGATAAATATTTATCGTAGTCATAATGAAATGTTTTATTGGACTACAATTGCTGTTGACAACTCGCCTCTGATTGGTCGATGTAAATACAAATCTCCAAATGGGGCGTGTTTAGTTTGAAAGTAAATAACTTCTGGTGGTGATGACACTGAGACCATAACGGTATATAATCCCTCTTAGATTATATTGATGATATCGCAGGCACTATAGAAAATAATTACTTTTGTTAACATAAGTTATTTGATTATTGTAAATTACACTATGCGCCAAAAAATAAGCGAAGCGTCATGCACGTTGTATGTCGCTAAGGACATTTCTTAAACTTTTTTCGTCGAAATACAAAATCTTAAACAACGGAAAAATTGGTTCTGTTTAAATTTTTTTATTCGAATTGACTAAAAACATTAACTTAGTTAAAATTTTACAAAATTATATCAAATAAATGTGCACTGACGAAACATTTATTTTGTCAAAGAATATTCTAGTATTACATATTCTCCCTACATTTATCCATTTGATGATTTTTTTTGTCAAGGGTCTGTAAACTGATACGAAATTTGGTTTATGAGAAATTTATATTATGCCAATAATGGACATGGTATATAAGACCCGTTATGGACGAACTTTTGACCTTATTGTCCTGTTTTTATCAATTTATTTTTCAAGGGATTAGTCTTTTTAAAAAATTATATCGTACGCAATATAAATAATAAAAAATAAAATTATAAAAAGTCGAGTTTCTTTCCTTAGACTTATTATACCTAAAAAATAGCATCGTTTTTTTAAGGAAGAAAAAAATTTTGAACTGCAGGTCGGTAATCTGATACGAAATTTGGTTTATGAGAAATTTATATTATGCCAATAATGGACATGATACATAAGACCCGGCATGTTCGAACTTTTGACCTTATTGTCCTGTTTCTCTCAATGTATTTGCCATGGAAGACGACGACTTCCATTGATTCATCATTTGATACCACTTCAATTAATTTTCTGTTAATCATTGAGTTTGAAAATTTCGAATAATGGTTAATCTAAACCTCGAAATTTGTACTCCTTCAATTATATACGCTTTATTATAGCTTTTCAATTAAAATCATCCAATAAATATTCACTTCAAATTTTTAGTTGCAGCATGGACGTACAACCAAAGAACGATTACTTTCCTCCGGAACGAAATTTTATACAAACGAAATTCTCCTTTCTTATAAAACATTTTCTTTAAGAGCACATATATCCTAATTTATGACAAACGAAGCAACGATAGTCTCTTATCTAAGGAAAGACATTTTCTTTCCGTCAAAAGAATTCTTTGCTTGTCTTTGCTGCAGGTCGGTAATCTGATACGAAATTTGCTTTATGAGAAATTTATATTATGCCAATAATGGACATGGTACATAAGACCCGGCATGTTCGAACTTTTGACCTTATTGTCCTGTTTCTCTCAATGTATTTGCCATGGAAGACGACGACTTCCATTGATTCATCATTTGATACCACTTCAATTAATTTTCTGTTAATCATTGGGTTTGAAAATTTCGAATAATGGTTAATCTAAACCTCGAAATTTGTACTACTTCAATTATATACGCTTTATTAAAGCTTTTCCATTAAAATCATCCAATAAATATTCACTTCAAATTTTTAGTTGCACCATGAATGTACAACCAAAGAAAGATTACTTTCCTCCTGAACAAAATTTTAGACAAACGAAATTCTCCTTATAAAACATTTTCTTTAAGAGCACATATATCCTAATTTATGACAAACGAAGCAACGATAGTCTCTTATCTAAGGAAAGACATTTTCTTTCCGTCAAAAGAATTCTTTGCTTGTCTAAAATTTCGTTCCTCAGAAAAGAAAACTCTTATTTCAGTGTACGACCAGCTGCCCGGAAAATTTTGCCTATTTTGTTTCTTATTCTAAACCAACTTTGAAAAAGAAACTGGGAGAAATTTGGTATCGTGAATGTCAATATAAAGTATTTTGGGACTAATTGAAGGGAATTGTGCGAACAAAATAAAGTATTTTATTGATTTAAAATCTGTGGATAGAAACCGGTGGACCGATTTATCTTCTTGCACCGATTGTGACCCATTTTCGATAGACCGGTATAACCGGTGTTTTCAAGGCCAAAATAACCGGTGTTCGTTTTTTTAATTTCGTTGTAAAATTGAGAATTTAATGGCAAATACATCTGGGTATATTATTAAACTGCAATGAAAACAAATGTGTGAAACTTTTAAAAAATTATTAAATTATTTTATTCGTTGATGTTTTGTGAAAATTACGTGTTTTTATGAAAACCGGTTAACCGGTCATGCCGATAAATTGTTTAAAAAAATACCGTCCATCGGGTTTGGAAAAAATCTGAGTTTTTAAAACCGAGAAAAAAAAACAAATATTAAAAAACCGGTTTTTGATCACTCTAGTCAACGCAACCTTGTAGTATCCATGTGTGATTCAATTTGGGTATATTTTCGCAATTCTATCTTCAGTTTGCTCAGACTACACCACGTCGCAATTTAGTGTAGCTCTTAAGCACTTTGATCAAATGTCCTATGATGTAATTGAATATGGGTTATTAACATGGTAATATTTCTGAAACCTTAACAGAATGGAATCATTTTCATACATGTAGCTGGAAATTTCCTGACAACTCAAGTGGGTTGATGGAATCACATAACTCAGTCCTTGTTATTGTTATCAAGCTTCTGCACCTCTTCTTCAGCTATTTTCGTAAACGTTGCTTGCATGTTTAGAACAAGTTTTACATTCAAATTAGAACAAATACATTTTGAACATAAAATAGATTTTATTCGCCCTCTAAAGGTGGGTATTAGGTTAGAGTTTAGCCGCTAAAAACGTCATTTTTTCACGATTACTTTTCTTTAATAATCCATTTTAAGGAATACAAACTTTGTGAAATTTTGCTTTGGGCTTTTCCCCATCAAGTTATAATTTTGCAACAAATATGTATAATTTCATGCATTTTTCATACTGATTTAGTTTTTACTTTAGCGATTTTAGCGGCTAAACTCGAACTTAATACTCACCTTAAGACTGAATTTTAACAACGAAAGAGAATCAACTAAATATATTATTTCCAAAAATATTAAAAATTAGTTTTTTCTACAACAAATAGGTTTTCTGATTCTGATAACAATCTCCGTATGAGAAATTGCCAATCACTATTATAAAATTGACGCAAGAATTATCGCAAATATATGTAACTAATTTTAGGCCATAATCCCCTCTATTAATTATTATTAATACAGTATCTGCTTCTCTATGTAGTAGTAAACATCGAAGGGTCAAATTTTGAACCATGTCGAAATAATATTTGCTCCAATTTCGAATGGGATTGTTGTTTTTTGTATCATAACCACATCGTGCATGCGGACACAAATAGGAAAGAATGCTAGATAATACCCCTGTTATATGTACGCGTATGAAGCAAGTTTTTTGTGATTGCGATTTATAGTAAAATAAAATTCGAGACACTCATTCACTAACCAATGATAATCGATCGATGGACTATAACGAGAGCATTCTATGTAGATGCTGATGAGATTTATCAATGATTTCAATGAACTTTAGACAAAGTTTATCTTCAACTGAATACCCAAGAAAAAATAAATGAATTCCAGAGTAAAGAGGAGATGTTAATATACGTATTTATGTTATTTTATAAATCGTCTTATTTTTGTTGTTTTTATTTATATTTATTTTGTTCACTGTCTTTTAATGCTAACAATGGATGTGTGTAGTCATTTGGGTGTATAAACACGAATATTAAAAGAAACAAAATTTGAAACATTTTGTTATCGTATACCAGTGATATGAGTATCACTTGCATATCAATGGTCTTGGATATATGTAAAGTACATCAAGTTAGATGACTTTATGATCAACTAAAATAAATTGTAAAAAAAATATCCATAATTTTCACTTTAAACGATAGTTTTGCTTTATTTCACCAACCCTCAGAAAAAGGCAACGAAATTTTCTATAGCCAATTTAATTAATGTTTTAATTAAGGCAAATAATTTTTTTATTTATAATTATTTTTAATTTTGCACCACCCCGGATTCCTGAAAGAAAATTTTCTACACATGATTTTCTATATATGATCTTTGGTTTAAAAATTGTTTTCATTAAATTTATGAAACACGAAACTTTGAAATTGGAGTCCCCCTGTTAAAGTAAATAAAATTTTAGAAGTAAAATTTAGTGATTGATTATGAAGCTATTGAAAAGAAAACGCCAGATACCAATCCACAAGCCTAACTAGACATATGTTTCTTTGCTGGCTAATGCAAGATTTCATATTCTGGCGGGGTGATATGATTTAATTTGGGTCTTATATGCTAATTTCCTAAGGAAATTACGTAAGAGAATTATTCCTTCCAAATTGAACCCTTTTTCACCACCACTGTGCATCATCTCCTCATATACACACAAAAAAATTTCACGAACATTTTTCCAATTAAAATTTTAATTGAGTTTTAAAAAATATTCAATTAAAAATTTAATTGATTCAAAAATTTTTTTAATTGAAACAAAAATCAATCACAAAAATAATAGTATCAATTAATTTTTTAATTGGATCAATTAACTTTTTAATTGACCTTCAATTAATTTTTTAATTGATACTATCATTTCTGTGATTGAAGACATTTCACTTAAAAATTAATTGGATCAATTAATTTCGTGATTGAATCAGAAAATTTTTTTTGTGTGTAGCTACAATTCATTCCTAATGCAACAACAAATCGAAATCTATTTTTAGAGGCATTGCTGAATTCACCTGATTGGTGAACGATCACACAATGTTTTGTTTCTAGATTTTGATTCTTTGTATTAAAACTAAAACTTCAAATATAGGCTAATATTTATTTTGACGTACCTACCAGGAAGGAAGATTTTTTTTTAATTTTAGAAAATTTTAACTTTATTTATTAGAAAACCTAGCACTACAAGAAACACTTCTTATAATTGAAAGAGCTACACGGATGAAAAAGACTGTTTTTCATATGTTTGGGTATAAACATTATATGTTTGGAACACACATTTTTAAACACAATATTTTTGAGTGCAAGCATATAATGTTCATAAACTAGCATAACATGTTTGGGACATATATGTTAATATGTTAGAACATATTATGTTTGGGACATAAAATGTTTGTAAATATAATATGCTTCGATACAAACATATATTAATTTAGAAATAACCTATAAACATATATGTGTTTAGTAGATTGGAGCGCTATTATACAGGGAGCGATATTGAATTAAGTTGGTGGTTGTTGCTTGTTATTACAAAATTAGCATTTTATTTTTCCTTGGGCAATTGATCAGCTACTTCTTTGATCCTTACAAACTGTGTGGTCCGCTGTTCGAATCCCCGTCCGACAAAAGGTAAAATTAAAATAAAAAAATCATAAAATTGAATAATTTCTTCTACAATGTTTGTATTACAGAAAAAGGTGCTAAGAACTAAAAAATCTCGTGGAAGTGAGAAAGATGTGGGGGAATATACGATTAGGCAGAAACAAAATTTTGAGCATTCAGGTCGAAAACCTATGTTGTTAGCACCTATATTACCTGTTTATTTTCATAATTCATTATGATTGTAAATATATAAATAAATAAATAAAATTTTGAGCACAATATTGTTTGGTAGAATTTTTTTTTAAGCATATAATATTTTTGGGTGCAAAATGCTTCCAAACATATTATATGTTCACATAATAACATATTGTTTTTTGGAAGACAACATTATTGAATTTGGATGCAAAAATACAAAATGTTTGGAACTTAGACTACCCAAACATATATTGTTTAGACCAATATGCTTTCAAACATATTATATAATGGAAGAGATCAAACATATAAATGTTTGGGCAATACCCAAAAATGTATATGCTTGAAGCAAAATATGTTTGGGAGTATATGTTACAGAAGCGATTTTTTGTGAGGGTGTAGTTAGGCATTTTTGATAAAAATGTTTGAAGGTTACTTAATGGTACATCAGATTTACAATTTAACAAGAAATGTGGTAATAAATTTCGAATGCAATTTTTTTATTTAATTTTAAATACAATTACGTTGCTTATAATCTGTAGCTGCATTGGCAAACTGCTCCAAAGATGCACTGTGTGCATCGAAAATTGTCTTTCAGATGTCAAACATGTATAACTTTGTTGTATAATTCTGAGGCCTCTATTTGATATTCCAAACGTCAGTCTGTTATAAAGGTATTCTGGTTCCTTAGTATAAATAATTTTATGTAAGAATAATACACATTAAAAATTTAGGAAATTTTCAAAATTCATGTTGTATATTTGGTACGCCATATAGTTTTCCCAGCGCCATATTGATATGGATTGAACATGTTAGGCGGTCATTAAATATAACGCCCAAGTTCTTCGATGTCTTAACTTGGCAAATGTTAGTGTTGTTAACCATTAGTACGATTTCATTTTCCAATACGCATATATGTATCGCCCGATTTTGAAAAATTTGCCCCTAATAACCTTATGTTTGACCATAGAGGCCTCATTTCTTAACTGATCTTACTCAAATTGTGCACAAGGTAACGTTTTGTGTTATTAATCAAACCCGCAAAATATTATGAAAATTCAGATTTACATATAGCTTCCATATATATGCATCGCTCGATTTTCCCAAATTTGGCCATAATACTTTTATTATGTTATAACCAATGTTGCTCAAATTTCATGTACTAGCCGATGTACTAGCCGATCATTTATACGTAAAGGGTGATTCTTTTGAGGTTAGGATTTTCATGCATTAGTATTTGACAGATCACGTGGGATTTCAGACATGGTGTCAAAGAGAAAGATGCTCAGTATGCTTTGACATTTCATCATGAATAGACTTACTAACGAGCAACGCTTGCAAATCATTGAATTTTATTACCAAAATCAGTGTTCGGTTCGAAATGTGTTTCGCGCTTTACGTCCGATTTATGGTCTACATAATCGACCAAGTGAGCAAACAATTAATGCGATTGTGACCAAGTTTCGCACTCAGTTTACTTTATTGGACATTAAACCAACCACACGAATGCGTACAGTGCGTACAGAAGAGAATATTGCGTCTGTTTCTGAGAGTGTTGCTGAAGACCGTGAAATGTCGATTCGTCGCCGTTCGCAGCAATTGGGTTTGTGTTATTCGACCACATGGAAGATTTTACGCAAAGATCTTGGTGTAAAACCGTATAAAATACAGCTCGTGCAAGAACTGAAGCCGAACGATCTGCCACAACGTCGAATTTTCAGTGAATGGGCCCTAGAAAAGTTGGCAGAAAATCCGCTTTTTTATCGACAAATTTTGTTCAGCGATGAGGCTCATTTCTGGTTGAATGGCTACGTAAATAAGCAAAATTGCCGCATTTGGAGTGAAGAGCAACCAGAAGCCGTTCAAGAACTGCCCATGCATCCCGAAAAATGCACTGTTTGGTGTGGTTTGTACGCTGGTGGAATCATTGGACCGTATTTTTTCAAAGATGCTGTTGGACGCAACGTTACGGTGAATGGCGATCGCTATCGTTCGATGCTAACAAACTTTTTGTTGCCAAAAATGGAAGAACTGAACTTGGTTGACATGTGGTTTCAACAAGATGGCGCTACATGCCACACAGCTCGCGATTCTATGGCCATTTTGAGGGAAAACTTCGGAGAACAATTCATCTCAAGAAATGGACCGGTAAGTTGGCCACCAAGATCATGCGATTTGACGCCTTTAGACTATTTTTTGTGGGGCTACGTCAAGTCTAAAGTCTACAGAAATAAGCCAGCAACTATTCCAGCTTTGGAAGACAACATTTCCGAAGAAATTCGGGCTATTCCGGCCGAAATGCTCGAAAAAGTTGCCCAAAATTGGACTTTCCGAATGGACCACCTAAGACGCAGCCGCGGTCAACATTTAAATGAAATTATCTTCAAAAAGTAAATGTCATGGACCAATCTAACGTTTCAAATAAAGAACCGATGAGATTTTGCAAATTTTATGCGTTTTTTTTTTTTTTTAAAGTTATCAAGCTCTTAACAAATCACCCTTTACTTGTAGCTCTTACATAAGAATATTCTCGATTTTTACAAATTTGTACTAGCCGATCGTATTTATACGTACTTGTAGCTCTTACATAAGAATATTGCTCGATTTTTACAAATTTGGATTTATTACCCACACTACACCCAGAGAAATGATTGGTTGGAATTCGATTAGGACAACAGTTTGATAGTGGAGACCCACAATTTTTAATTGTGTGGAATAATTGTTAGTTATTTCTCTTGTTTGATAGTTTATATAATCAATATAAGGGTGGAGCGACCAAAAGTTGGTACACACGACCAAACATTGGTCGTTATTTATACATTGAAGTAACTAACTATTTCAATTTATTCCACCCTGTTGTGATAACTGATTTGTTTTACCAATGTGTCACTAAACCCAACTGAAAGTCCGCCTAGCCAATAAGTTGGTTGTGTTAACAAAATTTATAGTTATAAAGGAATTTGTTGCTATGGACTACATAAGTATGACAACAAATAAGTTGTTGTTTGATTTCATTAATTATAAACTCTAAATTCTCAAAATTTCAATACAATTCAAATTTTTCATGTTGAGTACCCAATATTAGAGAAAATTCTGGCCATAAAGACTTGCTGTGAATTAGGTATATATTCTTTTTAATTCGGTAGCTGCATTCTTAAGTGGTGAGTAAAATAATCATCAAATGACATTAATACCACTCACTCACTTACGTTCTTCCCTACTAGAGATATTTTAACAAATGTGACGATTTCCGAGGATGTGAATGGTAAATATATAGATTGGCTACCTCGCCATCGAACTTAAAATCGATCAGAACTGAAGAAAGATTCTGGTGCAAAGACATAAGAACATTTCAAGGTCCATGCGTGAGTCACGATCGAGTAATTGTGAGTGGAGCATCAGCAGCATCTGCATCATTTCCATTCAGTTTTTAATATCTGTTGGGGTTTTGGGTACATTGGGGTACTGCCACTCAAATCGAATGACATATATAACCATGTAAGGCGTGTACTATTAGACAAACTTTGCCAACAGAACACGATCAAAGGTACTTTTTTAACGTTAACGCATTTTTTTTTATATTATGTCTGCTTTTCTTCCAGAAATTTAAAAAAATATGTTTTGACCTCCTTGGACCTGAAAATTGTGTAGATTTCGCAACTCTTGCTATTTCATGAAGTTTCTTTGGCAGTTCATAAAAGGTTCTAAAGATGACGATGTTTTATTAGGTCAATAGTCAATAAAAATATTAATATGTATTAAAATTAAATACAGACTAAAATTAATTCACCAAATGGTTTCTTTAATTTCTCAAGTATTGGTTGTCCGAAAATAATAAATAGTTGTTTCAACAAACGAATAAAATCTTATTGGTTGGGATTACCAATTAGACTTATAATGTGCCCAAATTTTAGTTATCCAAACAATTTGATATATTGTTGTGCAAGACAACAGTTGGTTGCTTTGACAAATTTTGTCAGTTATATTCTGGTAGTAGATGGGACCGAATAATTTGGTTGGCAAAAGAATTGGTTGGCACAACAAATTTGTTTTCTGTGTGTAATTGAGCGATTTTCTCTTTTTTAATAATGGGCTCAATATTAGTGGCATACTAACCCCGTAGGTGCAATATCAACTACAGCCAGTGTTGGTAGAAGTAGGGGAAATTCCCTATATGTAGGTTTTTTCTAATATTTAGCGTCTTGTAGGACGCAGGACCACAATGTGGGGACATTTTCATTCAACACAATTTGTAACAATTTTTACATTTTGGTGGCTCTAGAGGAGGAAATTAGAAGCCGGCAAGGCTTGATCTTTAACAATGTGTGGTAACAACAGTTGCCACTCGTGCAAAAAAAAAAAACAAAAAAAAATTGAAGATTACCACAAATCTACCAAACAAATATTTCTATAGAAATTTTTGTTAAAACTTTATTCCTGTAGAAAATTTTGTTAACATTTTATTTCTATTGAAAATTTTGTATTTCTATAGAAAAAATTTTTTTTCAAAATATTATTTCTATAAAAAATTTTCTCAAAATTTTATTTCTAAGGAATTTTTCTCAAAATTTTATTTCTATAAATTTATTATCAAAATTTTATTTCTATAGAAAAATTTCTCAAAAAAATTTGTTTATAGAATCTTTTTCCAAAATTTTATTTCTATAGAGATTTAACAAAAAAAAAATACTATTTTTTATTTTTATTTCTAAGGAATTTTTCTCAAAATTTTATTTCTATAAATTTATTATCAAAATTTTATTTCTAAGAAAAATTTCTCAAAAAAATTTGTTTATAGAATCTTTTTCCAAAATTTTATTTCTATAGAGATTTAACAAAAAAAAAAAAATACTATTTTTGGTATAATTCTACCAACTGTGGCAACCGCGGTGGTAATACAAATTTATTTTCTAGGTTATATACGTTGCATTTTCATGTCTTAAGATAATAAAGTAGTTAGTTAACAAAGGGCCTACAACAGATCCCTGTGGAACTCCGTTTGCAATTTCCAGTTCATTAGAAAAAACATTGTTGTAAAATATTTTTTGAGTACGATTAATGCATTACATGCATTTGTTGAAAAACAAAAGTATTTTTCTAATTTTGACAATAAGATTGCATGGTTGACAGTATCAAACGCCTTGCTATGGTCCAGTATAAAAAGCACTGTTTCACAAAGATAATCATTTATCTGGGTATACAATAGCTTTTTTGATAGAAAAGGGAGTATGCAATGGGTCTGTAGCCGTTATTGCCTTTTGGTATGGGGATATTTTAGATTTTTTCCACGCCGTTGAATAAGTAGATTTGGTGATTACCGAGTTATATATATATGGGTAATGTGTGGAAGAAGCATCGGGAAAACCAATTTAATCAACTAAACTGTATAACAAACGCCAATACCACGATTTCACAAAGAAAAGTAAATATTTTTGGTCAAACTCAAAAAATTATTTTATTTTCAAATGTTGAAAAAAATTTCGCAGTTCGAAGGAAACAATTGGAGTTCAAAATTGTAAAAATGTAAAAACGTACACAAAAAATTATAAAAGACAAGAAAACGTTCTCAAGACAATAATTTCATGAGCTAAAATAGAGTAAAATTGGCTTTAGTGCATTAGAGGATCCACTTTTTAGTTTTTGGAAAAAAAGAAAACATTTTTAAGATTTTTAAGTAGTATCTGTAATAATTAGAATTTTTAAGTTGGCATTTATTTATACGTGTATAGCGTGTTGATTTATCGCAAATGAGTATGAAAATACGATATATGTGATTGTCTAGGTTTAAAGCTACATAGCTTTCTAAAATATTTCTTTATTTGACTCGACATCAATACCAAAAACAAAATTTTAGATCCAAGTAAACCTTTTAATAACAATGCTCATTAACATTTGTTTGCAAAGAGGAGAAAAATTGAGCTATTGAGCGTTGCAAATGTGAAATCATTTGTCGTGCAAATGATGGAAAAATATTAAATTTGTATGGTATGGAAGTTTAACTAAATCAATGAAGACTCACAATAAGTTATAACATAAAAAAAAAAACAATTTTGTTAGTAGACAAAACAGCAAAAAGTCTGCCGAAAAAAGGAAAGCAAACACTGTTTGTTGAAATAGCAAACTTTGTCTGCTATTTTCTAAACTCGAAAGTATTCCTAAAAAAAATCGGATTTTATTCTATTTAAGAACATGTTTTCTGATCATATATAAGATCGTTTAAGAATAGAAGAAGACAATAGTTTTTGATTCTTGAGAATTTAAAAATTGTATGGATTGTCTGTACTTTTTTTTTTGCAGACTTTTGAGTGTACATAACAATAGTCACATTTTGTATTACAATTATGAAAATTCTTAGAGTATTATAAATTTCAACACTTCATTTAACAATTTATTATTAATGGAAATCATTGCAAGTTCTTAATCTAGTGAAATGATAGTGTGTTGTCTCTACGAAACAAATCGGGAATGTGTTGGCATGTAAATCTGTTATCTTAACACGTTGATTAAATTTCGGACTATTGAACAACTGATTAAAATGTTCGATACTCTTACAAAATAGATTTTATGAATTTTATTTATTTATTTATTTTTTTTCATTAATATGATTTTATAAAAATATCTCTTACTATATTTGCTTATAAGTATGCATACATCCAACCAAATATATACATACATATAGTGTATTCTGTATAGAGATCAATATGAGCCTGACTCTGCTCATCAACGGGGCCCAGTGATCGTACAAAAAAAGAGGTCAGCCATATTCCTATAAGATGTTATCGCCCGAAGTAAAGTAATAACAAGTACAAATACTAAATCAATACATAAAATTATTTACGATAAGACACAATTTAACAAAAAAAATCCACACACACCCATACATTCGTTTCATACTGAAATCTTAAAAAACAACTTAAAGGCAAAGGCGAAAAAACGAGTAGAACATCAGCATCAGACTCACATCTACTTAAAAACAATATTATCACTCGTTCTCAATAATCACACACAATTATTAATATATACATTTTTTTATTAACACGACTGGCTGATAGATAGATAGTCAAAGGGACGAATGGACCACAGATCAACCAATCACAAAAAATTACCAGCATCAGCTACAGATAAGTAGAGATGCATATTTGAAAATTCGAACCGGGCAAAGGAACGGATAGATACGAACGAGAGATCAATCGAAACAAATAAATGAGTTACATGGTTACTGCTTCTGCTGTTGCTGGCTAACTATGGCCTGCCCCTTACAATCTCGGAAATCATTATCTTTATCGTCCATGCACGTATATCATGAACTCTTACAGTGATAGGCGCCAACCAACAACGCATCAATAGAATACGCAATACTAACCTAAATTATTGAGACCAAAATGCAATCCTAAAGCAATAGAAAAAATAAATTTTATTTTAGTACATTCATATTCATCAAATACACTTCTATTCCTTATGTTGTTAGAGGTTGAGCAAATTTTATGAAAACCAGGGAATATCTATGGGTGAAAGCTATATCCAAAATTGAATTACCTTTTGGTCATTTTGCACTTTTACGGGTCATCACAAAAGACTTCCTTCTTGATGATTATAATTTTGAAAAATAATTTAGTATGAAAATCTAAAACTCTGCTTATCTCAAAGGAAGGAAAATAAAAACAAATTTAAAAGCAAATACAAGCATTTATGGCAAACCAGGACCATATACAGTGGGGAGCAAAACTGCATGTTTACCACTTACGAGTATGCTTTATTTGCTCCAATTGCACTTTCAGATAAAGTGTATACCTATACTACTGCATTTATTAAAAAAAAACACAAAAAATTAACTAGCGGCAAAGTTTGCCACCATCCCATACCATGAGGCTTCCCCCTCACACCCAGAGAAAGAATATGATCACCTCAAATATGTTTCAAGAGCAAAATGTTATTTTTGAATAGTGATCATGTAACGTGTTTTACGCAAGCAAGTTATATTTGGAGAGAAAACAACATTTTTGAGACAAACATGTTACATGGTCACCATCCAATAAATTAGTTTAGTTTTTTTGTTAATAAATTAATTGATACAATTAACTTTTTATTCAAGATATAAACATTAAGTTAATTAAGTCAATGATAGAAAATTTTAAAATTTTTAATTAAAAAATTAATTGATACAATTAACTTTTTAATCCAACTAAAAACACTAAGTCAGTTAAGAAAGTAATTGATAATAGTTACGTTTTTAATGAAAAAATTAATTGAGGTTTGCAATCAACACCAATTAAATTTTTAATTGAATCAATTAAAAAATTAATTGAAATTTGCTAATGAAATCAAATAATTTATAAATCAAGTATTTAGTTAATGTCCAACTGTAATTTATACTATCATTATCGTGATTGAAGATATTTCAATTAAAAAATTAATTGGATCAATTAATTTCGTGATTGAATCAGAAAAAATTTGGAATACTTTTTTTACATACTTACCCCCCATTTTCATGAAGCTCTGGTAGTGTTAGGTTAGCTAACGTACTTTTAAACAAAACTATGGACATATCTGTTAAGAACTTAACTGCCGATTTTTTTTCAGTTAAATTTAATATCGGTATATAAATGTGAATAATATGGCTTGTTGTTGTTAAAATTAGACTATACGTACACTGAACAAATATTGACCTAATATGAATAAGGTTATGTTAGGTTACGATTTATTTCGAGGATATTGAAATAAAAAAAATCCTTTACTTTGAAGTGCATTCGATGGGTGACATCCGTCGGACAAATAAATACTACGGACATAAGAGACGATAAGTGTAAGGGTATGGTTGCATTGAGCAAATTTTGACATTTTTCGTCACAGTCAAAACATTTGTATCTCATATTGAATATGTAATATCATGGTAGGATTATTTCCCACAATTAGTATCCAGATATTTCGAAGGTAATCCTGGAAAAAAGTTTGACACTTGACATTGCTTGTACAAGATTTTGCTTTACATTTTAGATTTGGTTTAAGACAAAGTTTGTAGAAAAATATGATAGTTAAATAAATGAAATACCACATAAAAAACATTTAAATACAAATTCTCAACGAGGTGTGATTAATTAGTTGCTATTTACTAGGAAAATGTGAATATATATGAATATTGTTTCTTTGGCAGAACTGAATGCCAGAATTTGTTCAAAAACTTATAATAATAAATGCTTTTTTGTATGTACTTTTGCAGTTATCCTTAAGGATGTTTCTTATACAATTATGTGCGAGCTCTTGGAATTCATGTATCAAGGTGTAGTCAATGTTAAGCATACCGAACTGCAAGCCTTCATGAAGATTGGTCAGTTATTACAAATAAAGGGATTGGCTACAAATTCATCATCGTCAACCACATCGTCTATGTCAGAGAAATCAACTGCAAATCAAAATACAAATGCGCCAAGTGAATCACCGTCACAACGTTCTAATAGTCCAACGAAATCTGCTGCTTCGCCAAGCAATGAAACCGAAATTAACAATGAGAGTGCGAACAATGCTGAAAAGTCAAATGCTACAAACACAAATTCAACTACTCCCCAAAGGGTACACTCTCCACCTGTCTTGTCCCCAGCATCCCCCTCCCTGAATATATCCAGTGTCAGTCAGAAGCAAAGTGATAGCCAAATGCATCATAATTTCCACTTGGGTTCTGCTTCTGGTGGTGCAGGTCACAAACGCCATTTGCCAGAATTCAATTCCGATTCGTTGTCTATATATTCGAGAAATAAAAGCCGACGTTTCACCGCTCCAACTGACCAAGGCAGTGAAAACAATGATGGTTCGGATATTGGTGGTAGCAATAGTATGGATCAAATGAATACAGAAGATTTCTTCCTGCCACATATGTCTATGGTAGAGGGTCGTTACGATTTGAACAGTGTGAAACGTGAAAATTCAGAGCATCATATGCATACAAATAACCCAAGTGCAGCAGCTGCCTTACGTAATTCTTTCAATCCGGCAACATTTGGATTAGACTACACATTCTATAAAAATAGTAGCAATGGTCCAGCACCCAGTGGTCAAGAATATCCCAATGAGTTAAATATATCTGGTAGTGATTATTCTAAAGGGTTTGCTAATCATATGGATATACCACCAAGTAAGTTATGTGTTGTGAACCGTATTCCCATTTTGCTTTCAAGTGTTATTTCATTCTACTGGGTGTCTTCATATATTTGTTGGAATTTTCTCATAAACTCACCACTCTAACTCATTTATCATCAACTAAAACTTCACTAATTTCACTCACATTTGTTTTTTTTTTTGTGTTTTTGGGCTAAATACAAATTTTCATTTTCAAAATATTGTCATTAACCTTGGGATCGATATAATATTAACTAAAAAAGATAACATTGCAATTATTTGAAATTAAATTATTAATGCCTATATTTAGAAATACATAAAGAAATTTACATTAATTAATTTACTTTAGCTTCTTGGAATATGGGAGTAAATATTTACGTTTAAATTAAGGGTATGGTCACACTAGGCAAATATTTGATCAAATTGCCTAACATTTTTCGATGAGAATATTAGAAATAAGTAGATGACGTTTTCGAGAGATATTCTTATCATGATGTTTTATATGCAAAAAGTAGCTAAAAAGGTTTATTGTCTTGACTATGACGACGATTGCTTAATTTTTTGTAAAACATTATCTAATTTTTCTTGAAAAATTAACCAAATTTTGGTTAATTTTTGGAAACCTGTAGTTAAATTGTGTTTGTGGCGGGTATGCCAAACGTGTCCTTTTTTTGAGTAATTCTAAGGTTAGTTCTTCAAATAAAAATGTCTCTTTTGGGACATAGACATTATTTCAATTTAATGTCATTAAAATTGTTTTGAGATGAATCTGTTCGTATAAGTGATAATGCCTATACTCGTGGATCCTGCAGTCTTGTTGAGCAGGAACTAAATTTAATAAAAATTCAAGTTCAAGATAGATGGCACAAATACAATTTGTAAAGTAGAATTTTTAACAATAAAGAAATTCGATTAGTTTATTAAAAAATATCCAAAATAATGTTAGTAGAAATGTACGAATGTATGAATCTTGGGATAGATTCTATAAACAAACGCATCATCCCATTAACAGTCTTTGATTTTGGACACTGTACCCCGAGCTTTATATCTGAATAATTTACAGGATATTTTTTTAACTCTGTTTAAATTTGAAGTTCCTACTTTATTATTCTTCTCCAATCAATTGTTTCTAAAGACAAACATTTCTATTTAGATAAAACGAGAATGTTATTCAATGTAATTGATGAATTGCAAGTAACAAATGGCTGGATGGCTCACTATACACAAACATAAAGTGGTGGCCTTGAATTTACGACATGACATTATGAGATCTTAATTTGTATAATTTCATAATACAAATTTCTAAGAAAATATAGAAAACAGCCAAAGGAATTTTTATCATAACACGAACCCAATTTTTTTGATACTTCGATTTTATAATATGTATGGTATCTTAAATTTGTGACCACCACACCATATTGTTTTCGGGTGTAACACATAAAGTTATATATTGGGGTAATAATTACTCTATCCACAAAAAAATGCAGGTTCAGTTCACAAGAATAATAAAAATGTCATTATTTTACAAAGCCCTTGTTTTATTAAAAATATTTATACGGCTATATTTAAAATAAACGATATAGTGATTATACATATATGTATTCACTACATCCCGCCACCATACGAGTGGCACCATCACTGCACCTTTCCTTTAATTTGCAAATTTTATTTAATTATGTTTCTTCTTATTAGGCTCGATTCTTTATTTGCACTTTTCAATAAACGAAATTAGTTTGTATATAATTCTTGATTTTGTAAATAACAAAAAACAATTTAAATATTGATATTAGTTCTAAATAGATAGAATAATCAATCCACACTATATTCTTCGAATAATGATATGTATTGTTTTTTCAATAAAAATCTCTTCGTTCTGCTGCTGATATTTAAGATTGTCCCAATGTGGTGATGCTAAGTTCTACATCTTTACTACATGGACATTGTGTTTTCAATCGTAATAATACCGTGGCTACACAACAAGGCATGAAAACATATTGGTTGTGCAAATCCTATAGGATAAGTATGTGCCGTGCCCGATGTATTACGCATCAGGGAAAGATTATATCGGCCACAGGTGTCCACAATCATCCACCCCATATGCGTGGAAATAGCAATGTTAGTGGAGGACAAAATACAACAGGCGCACATGTCGACTCAACATTGCCTGCCAACAGTGGTCCACAATCCTCACTACAAACATCTGGACGATTCCCTCCTAATATTGGCTCGCCAAATACAAATATGTTTCCACCTAGTTACCATGGACCATCCCAACATCATGGGCATTCACTATCGCCACCGACGCCCCCATCTTCCATGCAACATATGACAATTCCTGGGGTTGACAGCCAATCTAATATGAACCCCACCACATCACATCACTTTGTGCAATCGAATCAGGGTCACCATCATAGTGTTGGCGGTGGCAACCATATAACTACACCACAATTACTTCCACCGACTACGGTTTCCAATTTACAATCACAGCACCACAACATTAATCCAGCTATGATACATCCTACGACATCCAATCATGGTGGCTATGAAATGTCCAGCTCATCTAATAGTACAGATCACAATCGTTGCTCTAATCCGGAGATGTACGATGTAAATGACAAAGCTCTTAAGGTTCATGTAAATAATGATAATATCCCGGTACAAAATGCTGCTGAGTTATCACCTTCGAGTGACAATGATGCTGGTAGTCATGGTCAATCATCAATTAAAAGGACTTCCGAACAGAATCAACAAAATCCCCACCGTCTACAGCATGAGCCTGTACAAGTGATCGATTCCATTACCATATCACCAGGAGGAAGTGGCCACAATTTTAAAATGGAACCCCTGTAATATATGGGCTAAAGAAAACTAATTCGGTTACTTAAGTCAGGAAAGTTATAAAATGTCAGAGTAAAATATTTCCTATACTAATCTAAAATTGTCCCCTCCTATAAACCCTACTTACTAATAAATCTCGTAAATGGACATTTGTACATAAAAACATATGTTAATAGTAATATTTATTTAGACAAAATTTACATTGAAGAGTATATCCCAGCAGTAGCAAATAAATAACAAAATTCATGAATCCAATTTTACTTTTGATATTTCATTAGAATAGAATAATACTAACTTCTTCTAGTTTTAAATATGAATCTCCAATAGGTTAGCTAAAGGAGTATAACGTATATGCAGGTGTTTTTGTATTTTAGTAAACGTATCCAATCAACGCTACCTGAAAACCGCCTGATGGATAATCTCTATTTCTCATAAGTAAATCAGTTTCAGTTATTATCCATAAATATGTTTTTCCTCGGTTTAGACTTATCTATGGAGAAACCTATCGCATAGGGTGGTAAAATTTCAATTGAATTTTAAATCTAATAGTTGTAAATCGAATCAAAAATGTTATACATATATTGATATCTAAATCAAAATTAGTGCATAAGTTCGATAGTTCTGAAGCCGGGTCCGATTAACTTATGATATAACACGCTTGAAGTTATAACGTAGCCAGGACATAGATTACGTTCTTCGTATTGTTATTATAGTGTTCTTACATATACATGCTTGGGTTAGCATAGCAACCACTTTCCATTGAAATATGTGCATACTTTTAGGCGTGTCTATGTGCTGCTAAAAAAAAACTTCGATAATCAAAAAGTAGTATGTCCTCATCATCATTGTGTTAACTGTAAACAAATTTTAGAGAAATATGCATGCATACCAATAAAGTTTATTTATACCGGTTAAAATCTATAATAAAATTGAGATTATCGATTATTATTATAGAAATTAAAGCTGACAATAAGTTAAAATTTTGATGATTTTCCGTTGTCATAATGAATTTAGAAAAGTAAAATGCTATTGAGCAGAACTTTGATTGTCGGTATCTGCTTAATGGCATAGGCGTAGTTAAAGGGGTTTTATGGGTTTTTCATCTCCCCCTACCAAATACCATTCAGTATTTCTTCAAATCATGATTATATATCATTGAATTAAATATTATGGTTTCTTCCCATCTATAAGAATTTATTTTTTCTCTCTTTGAGGTATCTTCACAATGAGCACACATCGTAGCTTTTACCCCCTACGAAAATGCTGCTAGTTACGCCAATGTTTAATAGACAATTGTGACAAATAAAAATAAAAATTCAAAATAAAATTATTTTATACCAAAAATTTTGAATTTTCAATTTGCTTTACATTTATGACAGAAAAGTATCGAAATAAATTATCCTCATAATTGATGGTAAGAATTACTTCAATTATTCTTGTAGACCGTATCATATTTCGAAGCATACATTGATCATTTCCAGATTTTCTCTATTTTAAATTTCCAACTTGTTGAACATATTGTTCAACAAGTGAGAAATTTAATTCAATTTGACTGACAATCAAAGTTTCAATACGGAGACTGACATTTTTGTTTTTGTAATACTAAAACTACCTTACTAAATCTGCCTTATATTACACTTTTCTTTTAGTCGTTCATATTCAAACCTAAACATACCAACCATCTTTCATTAAAAAAATTTATATTGACGTTTTCTCTCGAGAACTGTAACTTTGATAGATCATAATTTCCCTACTAGACACATGTATTATTTTCTCCTCGCAAACCAGTGCGATGTGTTTTTAAAATAAATCTTAAAAAATGTTTATTGGGACAAATATTGACACAAAAGACAAATATTATCTCGTACCTATGTCAGCTTATATCATGTGTATATCTAGTATTTGAATGTTATCCATGCTAACTTTTCAAATACAATTCTAATATTATGGTAAGTATAATTACAAATTTTAATTTAGTTTTATTGGAGATCCAATTATTATCAAAACATAACATAAACATGTACAAGTATTTAGTAAAACTATAATATTTAAACATAATTAAACCTGGATAAACTAATAGCATGCCAAATCTACACTTAGATTAAACAACATAAAAAAAGGAAAAGACAGTTTATGAATGTTCCTCGGTGCCTAGTTAAATAGTATGCTAAGTTGGTTTAATATCACAGGCGCTTTACAGAAATTAAACACAAGAAATTGTCACTTTATTCAGTAATTCGAGGCTGTCGTTCGATAAGTATTTTGCCTACAAAAAGGCTTGATTACCACTTTTTTTCGACTGAAGTACTCAGCTGTGGCGCGGAGTAGAATATGATGGATAGGGCAGCAATGCGTAGCCATCAAAGGAGAAACGCATTTTTAATTTCTGTGTTAAATTTTCAAGAATATGCTACACGATAAGCGGTTCTTACCGGGCATTTCTCAAATTTCCCAGAATCCCGTTCAAAAAACAATTTCGCCCTGTTTTCCCGAAAGAGCGGGTGCGGAAATATGGCAAAATCTCGGAAATTCCCGGGATCCCGTTCCGGGGGAAACACTACACACGATAGTTAGTCTTGCAGACTTGCATCGAAATGTGAGGATAAGTACTTATCGGATCACTCTCGAACAAACAAATAAGTAAATTAATCCATACATTTTTTGAATATACTAGAAATTGGAATTCACAATGAAAAATTGTAAATGTTAATATTTTTTTAGTATAATATCCACAAAATTTCGACTAGTGATAACACTACTGTTTATAAATTATACGCACTGGAGTACTCGAAATTAAAATTTTAATAATTTAATAATATTGTAACAAATGAGTCGCAATAAAATTACAATGAGGTTGACTTTACCAAGATGATAGATAAATCTTCTTAGCATTCTACATAGAATATCCTCGCATTAAAAATCAATATGAATGTCATCATCACCTATCCATAGAAATGCATCGTACGCTATAAACATCATAATACTATAGTTCCATATATGAATATATATTTATTTTGGTTATTAATACATTTTATTCATACGATTTTTTTCGATTAGTTGGACCTGGTGAACATTGGTTTCAGGGAAAACTAGAATTTATGCTGAGCCAGCGTGGCAAACCTCTGCTTGTACATGACGGTCACACCTTTGGAATACAATATGTTCGAAAAGATAAAAAATATTGGCAATGCAATCTGTCGCGTAAATTCAATTGCAAGGCACGAGTAACAACAACAGACACGGGCGAAATTATAGTAACCAATAATGAACATTGTCACACGGAAATTCGTCAGCATCTTCGAAAGGACTACCAACGCAATAAGGTTATGATGAATGCCCTCATTAATTTAAGTACAAATCGATTGGCTGTGGAAAATCTTCGCAGGCACAATGTTAATAGCATAGCCAGTAATTTAAGTAATTTGGTTGCAGCCAATAGCAATTCGCCTCTTGCACTGCAATCTCATATGGAAGCAGCGAATGCAATGGCGGGCACTTTATTAGATTTGGGTAAAAGGACAATGGCTATTGATAATGAAGACCATATGAAATACAACCATCCTCACCATCACTCATCAGTCCAGAATCATAGGAATATGACTGACCCTGACGATGATGACCAGGACATTCATGATGAACAACCATTAGATTGTGGGATACGTTCTGCTGATCTCAATCGTTACGAAAGAGATAGACACGGTAAGCAAGATGCTTTGGATGCTTATAATAGTAATCAAACAGCTCATCCATCTACATCGCCAAAGAATAATAACAGCACCACAAATAATGAAAATAATGATTGGCAATCTAAACATGAAACAGTTCCGCAGCGATTAGAATAGGAATTTCAATTAAGTTAAAAAGTGTTCTTGCTTATGTTCTACATCAAATGAGAAATGCAATGTTTAATTTTAAACGGTATGAAAAACTTGAATTTCACTACAAAAAATAGAGTGTGAATATTCCATAATTGCGGAATATTATATGACTAATGTGTTCTGCGTTTGTTCTCTTCAACGTAGCGTATCCGACGTGTGTCCGGAAATTAAATTATCCTTAACAAAATTCATTTAAATTTACCATATTTACAATTGAATATAGAATAGGTATCACATCTATGTTATTTGAATATAACACATCCTTCTTGTACCACACTGAGTGTGAAAAAGCATTACCCGTTGCACCCAACGAAATATACAAAAAATCTACAAATATTGGAATTTAACTCATCTATTTTAAAGTGAATGGATTTTATTACAACTTCCTGTTTAGGAGATTATAAATAATTATAGCAAATAATGGTTATCAATTCAAGTCTTGTTTTCGGATGGTATTTTTCTCAACCCATTCCACTTTAATTAAGCAACTACTACTAGTTGTAATGTTTTCATTAATAAATACTCTTCCAAATCTACATATATATATAAATTACTTTTTAAGAATATTCCAAAGAAACTTCCAAAGAATTTGTTGTTTTTATTGTATATGAATAAGCTAATGTAAGTGTTGTGAATGATTGCCATGCATTTTTATTAGAAAATTTAAATATTTAGTGCAATATTAAAAAATCATAAACAGATAAAATTACATGTTTTTATCAATTCTATTTTTTTAATTAAATCCAAGTCTTGCGAATAATAAAATATAAGTTTTTCATTTTTTTTGGGTTATTAGTGTATATATCTGATGTTTTATTTGTGAACAATTGCCTGCTGATGGTGAGTAAAGAAATAAAATTTAAAGATTGATTACATATACATTGGTTACTGCTTTCTGGACGAATTCTTAAGATTAACGATCGAGTTTAGCACGTTTCCTCACATCTCGGAGTAACATATTGGACGAAGTTGAAATTTTGTAAGCTTAAGACAATTTTGAATATAAATTAACCGTTTGATCTTCATTGGCTAACCTCATGAAGAGGATCTTCATACTTTACCTCGATTTGTATAAGTTTTATATATTTTATTTTTTGCTTTTTCTCTTTATAGATTTGGAAGTTCACTTTTTTATTCTGATTACAAATTAGCAATGTAAAAAAACATAGGACTCATTTTTTTAACAAAGCTAAGGGATAGTCACAATAATGATATTGTTAGCATCCTGACTGTGTCAATTCTGATATCCGTAGCAATTAGAAGCACGCTCTAGGCTGACCATATTACCATTGCCACAATTCCGGTGTCGTGCATATCACTACTATTTCAAATAATTTTAATCCTAGCAACTTAATACAAAATTAATTTTGAGTAATTAATTTATATATCTGACATTTTATTTTCGAATTTATGCGTTACGATGGTGAATACAAAACATGCTTAAATATTAATGACACGGCTTAGCTTTTGTATGCGATTAAGCAGAAGATCGCCTTGTTTGATGGTTGCCTGGTACTGCCAGTTCTTGCTGTCTGGACGATTTGTTTCTACTATTCCACCTACTCGATCAACTTTAGCATGAAGCCGACCGGCAGCTATGAAACGCGATAATTCCTGATCGATGTAGTCAACATTGACACCGAAAGCTTCGGCCATGTATTGAAGTGTTAACGAGCGATATGACTCTAAAAGCTGTGTATATGCCAAGATACGCATTTCGCGGACATAGAAACGATAATGGGGATGGGCTAAATAATCAGTACGCAGGATTATTTCCACTTCTGCTAAATGCTTGAAGAAATCCGCGTAGTGACAATTGTATAGAGAGAACAGATAGCGTTTTACATCTGCAAGACCGTGTAGAACCTCTTGAATTTCTGCCCCCTTTATTACCTTGTCACGTAGTTCGTTGCGAGGCAAGGCTATCATGGCCACATACACTGTGTAACGAACGAATGTGGGGTAGTCCATCAGTTCATACGAAGTAAATGTACTGACGGTGTCTAGGAAGAATGTGGCCGCTGCTTTAAAATCTCTTACGGCTACGGAATATACTCCTTGGTAGACCTTTAATCGATTACGTCTATCCCAGTCGCCACCTTCTTCAATCAAATATTTTGCCTTATCTATGTTCCTGGTAATTAGATCGTGATCCAAGTAAAAGAGTCCAAGGCGAATCAAATGAAAGACAATGTCTAAACGATGTCCCAGTGACACTGTCTTCTCGTAAGTTTTACGAAAAGCTGTTTCAGCTGCAGCTTTATCTCCAATGCGGCAAAGATATTCTGACTTTTTCAAATTCGCTTCTCGAACTTCCATTTCACCCAAGTTCTTCTCAGCGTCCTCAATCGCCTCATCCAATTTTTCCAGATCTTTGTTGTTTTGTTCCTTCATCTTTGACAGCAGGTCCTTATCAACAGACCAGCCTAGCTCACTACACAAATATTCGTAATAAGGTGCCATATTATCGGCTTTTACTGCTTCCAATAGTTTTTGTTTCAAGGAAGCATCTTGCTTGTGTTCCGGTAGGGTTAGAAGAAATTTGTATTGGGCCAATTCCAAGTTGGGGTTTTTTTCTAGGCCTTGTTCTTCCAAATTTTCCACAGGCATTTTGATTTTTTTCTGTGTCACTCTGTGAAAGGATGGTAGATTATATTATGAATATTTTTTCAATATTTAATTATGAACTCACCGAAATGTTTGCTTTGTTGAAGATCTGCAAATCATGCAAATGTCACAAAACAGAATAGTGTTGGAAAAGTAACGAGTATTTGATTGCAAGTACTCGTTACTGACTAATCTTTTGAGTACTCGTTACAGTTAAATGAGTACTCAATATCTACAATACAATCCCAATAAACACAAACGTTTGAAAAATGCTAAAATTCAACTGTTTTTCAAACAATTAGGGAATATTTATAATATTCGATCATTACAGAACTTACTGGAATTTTCGTTCGCCTCGAGACGAACGAAACGTCAAAAATCACTCGTTGATATCTCGAGAACTAGAGTCTGTTGAATCACAATTGTTTCGGTGGTCGATAGTAAATCACAAAGGATGACTCCATGGCAAAGTTGGAGGATTTGTATATAAAGTTATTTTAGTTTCACTCTAGACGAACGATTCGTCGCGGGACGATTTTGAGTTTCATGAATAGGCAGTTATTTTTTGCTACAAGAACAATGTTTTTATTATTTTACCCATTATATATCCAACACGACCATAAAAAAGTTCACAGGATCAAATAGAAATTCCCATAACCATTCAATTGGTTACGATAACCAATGCCGATAAATTTGGTTTTATGTCGTATAAAATTGTTGAGCTAACCACCAGCATGGGAATCAACAAATGGTTGGTACAACCAAAAGTTGAGTAAACTAATAGAATCTTAGTCAAATTATGGGACGCGCTTAAGGCAGTTGTTGCAAACAAATAACTATTACTATCAACATCGACATGTTAGTTGATATGACGCTACATAATTTGTAAAACGGGGAACAGCGTCACTAAATGTACTTAATAATAGTCCGCAATAAATTGAATAGTTTATCCCATAGAATAGAATTTGGCTTAAGGTAAGTATCGCACCGATTTATAAAAAAGGAATATTACAAAAGTTTCCATAAAGTTTGCAGGCTTCATACACCAACCAACACAAATACTTTTATTGTATTAAGCACATAAAATTCTAGAACTACTTCAGAGATCTGTATTTATATCTAGAGACTTAAGGAGGACATTTCTGGTAAGTATAAGTCTATGAATAATAATTTTATATTTATAAAAACTGTAATATGTACGTACATGCATATTATATGAAAATTGAATTATATAATCTCAATATAATTTGCCCTTTTCATTTAATATTGGAATTTGTTAAGTATATCTAACAATTGGTCAGGGTAACAATAAATAACATCGTGGGGAGGTTGCACCAACAAACCATATAAATAACAACCAATTTCTCATATCCGAAACGAATGCTTTCGTTCGACTAGGATTCCCAAAACAGCTGAATAATAATAAAATAATTATCCCAAAACAGCTGGCAAATAATTCGGTTGAGGCAACGAATTTGTTTTCTAGGTGTAGTTAGTAGATATGGAAAAGGATAGATTATCCATCCATTGGTTTTTGAAAGATTTGTGGAAAATTTCACTTGTCGATGAGACACCATATTTTTTCATCGATCAGCTTCTGAATGCTTCCAAAAATGTGTCATCCAAAGATATTAGTTTTCTGCAAATAAATATGCGTTTAGAGACTTCTTTAACTTTTCATTCCATTTTAACTTACCAAATAATATAATTTCAAATAATTTCCAAACAATTTCCGTATATTTATATTTCTACGCGGCATAAAGATGTTTTGAAAACCACAAAATTCGAGTCGTAGCCATCAAATTGTGATCGAAATGAAGAAATGGTTGTCGAATGGTTCCATAACATAGATCAGCAAATAAAATGGGATAAAAGTTTAAATGTTACCGCTTTCAAGGTACCACATTTAGGATTTATGCAGGATGAAGGATGCACCCTTAGTTCATATATCTGTTCAGATTTAGAAATTTGTCAATAGTTTCTAAGTTTCTTCCTGCCACAAATGATGAACCAAAATCGAAGGATAAAGGATTTGGTATCAGGGGAAGGTTAAAAATTCGCTTTAAAAACAAAGACGATGATGATCAATTCAATGATGTTCTTTCCGCTCTGAAAAGTTGTTCCACATCCAGATATTTTTAATTTTATATTTATATTTAAGCCATTTAAAGTAAGTAAGTAAGTAAGTAAGTATTTTTTTATTTGAGACTTATTCTTTTCGATTACATTGATGATATGAACTTTTCGATAAGTTAGTGGTAAACTTAGAACTATATCTGTCTTGTTCTAATACACAGTTTAATAATGTAAAATAGCTCTTGCTTTAAAGTGAAAAAGAATCGATTGTGCAATGCACATGACATGAATGAAAAAAAAAGGCTTGCTCAAACAGCCTTTGTTGTTTTCTTACAGAGCGCGAGTGTCTGTTATTAGAGTAAATAAATAAATAAGACTAAAATTACGACTATAAAACACTTAAAACGAGTTAACAAAATGTGTGTTAGCGACGAAGGCTAATATAATAGCTATTGGTGTAAAATGGTAAGTATTTGTTACACTAGTATCACAGTTTAATCGAATATACATGAGTATAAGGTAGTTAAATATTGTAATAAGACTAATTGTCTATTATAGAAAAAAGTTATTGCACATATTACATTTTAGAGACTAATTAAGAAAATAATCGAATATACATGAGTATAGGGTAGACAAGTGTTGTAATATGACTGATTGTCTATTATAGAAAAAAAGATATTGCACATATTTCATTTTAGAGACTAATTAAGAAAATAAAAGTTTCTTATAATAACTAATTATCCTCTATGTGTTCCTGGTGTAGTTTTCTGGAAGAATTGCGGTAAGATATAATTGGCTGATTCATTGTCAAGAATTTCATTAATGATGGCAACAGACGAGAGATATTTAGAATCAGACCAATTAGAGTTTTCCTCAATGTTGTAGATTGTACTCATCAAGTCATTTTCATGTGCTGCAAGCTTCTCGATGAATGTTCGTTGGAGGTTAAGGGCGTACCTACAAAATGGTTGGACTCCAGATGTTTCATAAATATATGAATTGGAGAATTTTTTTTCACGGCTTTGGTAATGTTTGTTGACACATTTCCTTAATATTTTTCTTTCAAGGATTTCTAATTCATTAGCCACTGTCGGCGAGATAGTGAACCAGATTGGAAATCCGTATAATAATATTGGTCTTATAGCCACTTTATATATTAGGAGTTATGTGTTTTGGGGTAAGTATTTATTACCCAGGATGTATGAGAATGACCCAAGTATACGTTTTGTCTTTTTCAGTGTTGACCGGGCGTGAGTGTTGAACTTTAGCAAATTGTCGAATGTGACTCCTAGATATTTTATTTCTGTTTCAAAGGGAATTTCGATGCCATTCAGAGTAAGTTTCAATGATTTGCTCTCAGGGACTACAAACCTGGGGCCTTTTCCAGACGGGTTTCTTATGCATATTGCTTCAGATTTTGAAGCATTAATTGATATACCCCATTTTACGTAGTAGTCACAAATACGTTGAAGGTGGTGTGTTGCTTTATTTAGAGCATCTGCCGGAGAAGTGCTGTGGGCATAAATTAAACAATCATCAGCATATAGTATTGCCTGTGAATCAACATGAGTGTGTGGGAAATCACTCAGGAAGATATTGAAGAGAAATGGGGCCAGGACGCTTCCCTGTGGAACGCCGCTTTTTACCTCACCCATGCTGGAGGATATCCCTTGTATATTTACTGCGAATTTTCTGTCTGTAAAATAACTGGTGAGTATTTTTACAATAAATGGATCTGTTTCTAGTCCCACAAGTTTATGTAGGATTCCCATATGGCATACGGAATCAAAAGCCTTTTGAATGTCCAATGCAATGGCAACAGTACATATTTTATTATTGAGATTTGATATTATATCATTGTGAAATTTCAAAAGTGCGTGTTGTGTGGAGTGACCTTTTTTGAAACCAAATTGGTAATTTGGTATAGGATCAATTATGAAACCATTTTCTATTTTCTCTTTTAGGACTTGTTCAAAAAGTTTCCCGATATTAGATAAGAGGGAAATTGGACGAAAATCAGCAGGTTCCATGCTGTCCGATTTCTTCTTAATCGGCAATATTTTTGCAGCTTTCCACACTGAAGGGAAATATCCGTTATTTATACAATGATTAAATATACATGTAAGAAGTTTCAGTGTTGAGCAGGGAAATTTTTTAATAATAAAATTTGAGATCTCATCTATGCCACTTGATTTTTTATTATTTATATGATGTATAATATTTCCAATCCGCTCTACATTTGTGAAATGGAAGTTGTCAGAATTTTGAACCGCATTGGAATCATCATCAAATGAATAGATATGTGGAGATGTAGCCCCTATATAAGCAGGTACTTTTGTATTCAAATCCGAGACTGGTTGGACTGGTACTGTTCTCTGAAAAACGGTATTGTAATATTGTTGGAAATGGTTCGCTATTGCAATGGGATTCTTGGAAATATCATTGTTGATAATGATTTGACTGCAAAATGGGGATTTTACTTTACTCGTTATTTTGTATATTTCCTTGAAGGCGGAGGGACCTGGTTTGATGTTTTGTAGTTTATTTTAAAATTTTTCTGCTTGCTCAATGTTAACGCACTCTTTTATTATTATTTTCAACAGTTGAATTTGTTTAGAAAGAATGGTATACTGGCTACTCGCTCTGTTCCCAGTACGATGAAATATATTTTTCAATTGTTTCTGCCAATTGTGTTTGATTTTGAATAATTTTTTTGTCCTTTCTGATAATGGGAATTTATTATCCATTATTTGGATTTGTTGGCAATGAGAGTTATGGATTGTTTTATATGTTTCGTTGAAATCATTAATCAAATCATCAATTTCAGTGATTTCCAAATTGTTGTTGCGTTGCGGCAACAATCTAGTTGAAGCAGCATCCATATCTTGTCTAAAATTGTTCCAATTGGTGTTTTTATAAGATGTGATCACACTTGGAGATCGTAGAAGAAAGCCAGAATGCTGAAGTTTTAAATTAAGCTTGAGTGGAAAATGATCCGAAAATGATGGTAATGATGTTATTTTAAAATTCGCCATGTTGCCACTGATAAGCTGAGAACTGACCAAAGAATGATCAAGATAAGAGGGGCCGTTCGGATAAGAGGGCGAAGAATCGCATAATCTGGCAACATCAAGAGAATTGTTTTCAAGCCAATTGAACAGTATTTTGCCATTTGAGTTCTCGGAATCATCTCCCCACGCACGGTTTTTAGAATTGAGATCTCCACCAAGGACAAATGCATCAAAATTCTGACATAGGCGGAGTAATTTTTCCAAGTCATTTTCAAGTTGCTGGACTGGGTGATTACATGGTATGTAAACAGACCCAAACAAATATTTTTTTGTGATATTATTGAAAAACGATTCAATTTTTATGAAGGACGTCTTGATACCGACATCATTTAATAAAACCTTTTCGTGGAGAAAAGTATTTTTACAAACAACAGCAACACCTAATGGTGAGTTGTCATACACAAAGTTGTATCCACCTAATTTCACTCTTCTTCTTCCTTTCAGATGGCATTCCTGAATGAATCCAATGTCAATATTGTTTTTAAATAAAGTATTTGTCAAATCAATTTGTCTACTGGTATCGATCAATGATCTTGTATTGAAGGTTAAAAAATTGATGGCTCTATGGTCCATATTTAGTCTTAATTTTGGTTAAAATACGAATAAATTCGGCTTTGGCTTCTGCCCTTGGCATATTTGAGTATTCAGTCAGGAATATATTTATCTCCTGCTCAATTGATAACACTTCTGGTTAAAGGAAAAGTGAACTCAGTTTCATGAATTGATCTATAATGGATGGTTTTTGTATTGAAATATTTTGTGCGGGACGTGTATTGAAGAGACCAGCAAAGGTTTGCTCAGGGATGATATTGGAAACACCAATTGCATTTTTAACATTGTTCCTTGCAATGGAACGCTCCTCTGCTGCTTTGGCAAATCTCTGTTTCCTGGCTGCTGTATATTTTTTGTAAGTGGGGCATCCTCGCCAATTTGCGGGATGTCCAGTCTCTTTACAATTATTGCAAAAGGGCTCTTTGTCATCATCTCTTGTTCTCTGACACTCACCTGGATTGTGGCTTTGGTCGCATTTAACACATCTGTATCCAGAGTTGCAGTTTTTTGCTGTATGCCCCCATCTCTGACATCTGCGGCATTGTATATCAGCTCCTTTTTGTTTGGGCATCTCCCATTCGACTATCTGACTTTGTAAACTTTTTATTCCGGAGACGTCATTCAGTGTTTTTCCTGGAAATAAAGATACGAGGAAAAGGCCGGTATCAATATTCTTTTTAATGGAATTTGAAGTTGTAAATTTCACTATGTTTGCCACAGTGTCAGGAACTATAGCATCCAGTTCAGATCTCATTTCCTCAATTTCCGTGTCAAATGTAAGACCTCTTAATATAAGAGATGTTTGCTTCAATTCTTTCGGAGTGAAAGAATATGAATGTATGTTCTTTTCCCTGAGAATTGCCATCATTGATGTATGTACATTTACGTCCGCAAAGTAGATCTTGCTTTTGTTTTTGTTAATGTTTTTGATTTTAAATGAAAATGGTGGTATCGTACTTCGCAAAGTGTCAACAAGAGCTTTGATATTCACATTATAGATGAAAATGGGTGGACACCATTTTGGTTTCTGTGTATTTTTGTTGTTGTTTGTGTTGTTTGTTTTGTTTGTGTTGTTTTTGATTGGGGCTTGTGAACTGGTACTTGGACATTCAATGTTGATATCAGCCAACACTCCTAGGATGCCAAACCTGTTTTGATCAGTCGGTTTATAGTTCCTTAGCTTTTCCGACAGGTCAGGAATTACAATTTCCGATGGTGGGGTTGTAGTTTCCAGCCGCTGCCTTTTGCGGTCATTTGGTTGGGTGATGATTTGTTGATTGTTATTGTTGCCGGCAATGGGCACTTGTTGTAGTTGATATGGTGGAGGTACTTCTACCTCTGCTACATCACACTCCATATCAGGCGGTATATGGCCAGGCATATTCCTTGCAATATTTGCAGTAGAATTGCCTGGGTCAACAATATTACCAAAAATATATAAATTAATTGAAAATTTATTATCCGAGAAAAATAGGTACGTCTGTTTGTTTTCAGTGCTGCCAAGTTTTTTCTAAGCCATTTAAAATTGTTCATTAATATGCAGGCAATTTGAAATAAAATACTCTGAGAAAATACTCATTTTACTCATACATATAAAATAGATACACATACATAATACATATGTAAGTAAACAAAACAAATACTATCAAATAAAAAAATTCGAAACTGCAAAAGGCGGTCAAACAAAAATTGACGCCTTTCAAAGTTGTTACACCGTTTATCAGTGATGCCAACTCCCGAAATGCAAAAAGCACCAAATATATATTATTAACTGTTGGGAAAGAAAATATTATTAAAAATTATACAAATGGTCTTTTTTGAATTTTTTATTAAAGTAACGAGTAGTAACGAGTACTCAATTCAAAAGTAACGAGTAGTAACGAGTAGTCAAAAGTAATCAAAATTTCCAACATTAAAACAGAAGTCATAAAAGCAAATCATGCAAATGTCACAAAACAGAAGTCATAAAAGCGAATGTCAGTTCGAAAAGGTTTTCAAAAATTTTCAGGTAGTGAACATTTCAGATATATGTTAATATGCAGATGGCGCTAATATTCAGCATAGACCAAGGAAGTTATAGACATCTTATGTGAATTCACAGCGCTTTTTCGTCTGCAAAGGAGTTATTCTTTAATTTTGCTTTAATTTGTTTTCTTTCCTTTGTTCTCTTGATGAAATACCTAATATTGTAAAAGCATATAAAATTATATACGTCGACAACTTTTTTGTAATGAAAATTAACTGATTTGTGCAGTTATTCTCGTTTTCCAAAACGAAATGAAATTTGACTGATTTGTGCGCAATTGAGTGAAGATCTGCAAATCATGCAAATGTCACACAAACAGAAGTCAGTGTACACTGAACAGAAGTCATAAAAGCGAATGTCAGTTCGGAAAGGTTTTCAAAAATTTTCAGATAGTGAACATTTTAGATATATGTTAATATACAGATGGCGCTAATATTCAGAATTAGTTTTATATAAACCCAACAAACGCAAGGATGAGCATTTTTCAAAGGTAACGCCATATCAATTTGATAGTTAATCCCATTAAATCAAATGGCCTTGCCAATTTCTTGCTTTCAACATATTTTTTGGGTTCGAAGTATTTTTTAGGTTCGAAGTATTAAAATGAGATTTAGTTTGAAAAGTTGCTGCTAATATGTTGATAAATTATTGTTAACGTTTTGAACTCTACTGTTGAGGGTAATGTCATTTCAATATTTCAAATTCAAATTAAGTCTAATATTGCAAATAAGACATCTTATAGCCTTTTGGAGAAGTAAATTTCACATACGTGATGTAAGTCTATGGCCTCTCAAGGCATATTAATATGCCTTGATGGCCTCCAAAAAGCATGCTAAAATTGATCCAGATCCAACCGATCCCCAAGTTAGTCATATGTTTGCAACACCCAGAAGGAGATAGACCCATGGCGCTGAGTCCTTCCATCCATTTGTCTGCGAACACATTTTTGAAATCAAAGTCTAGGTCGCAATTTTAGTTCAATCGACATCAAATTTGGTATAGTTATGTGTTTTTGTCAGAATAAAACCCTATTGATTTTGGAAGAAATCGGTTCAGTTTTAGATATAGCTCCCATATATATCTTTGGCCCCAGAAGCTAGAATTTCAGCCAGATTTACTTTGAATTTTGCACAAGGAGTGCAATTTATAGTTTCGTAAATTGTGTCGGATTTGGTTGAAATCGTTTCAGATAAATATGTTTTTTTTTCGATTTCAAATATGGCCAAAATATCCACATTTTTCTTGTAAAATCGAAGACGGGTAAAACTGACTTATGCTATGTTCCCACTGACCCGTTTTCCTCATTCGTTTTTCCAAAACATTTCACCGTTCACACCGACTTGAGACAGTTACCATGGAAACTAGAAATTTACATTTACTCGAAATTCACATATATGCAATCTTCAAATACTTACCGCGAGCGAAAAGGGAAAAAAAATTCAAGTTATTTTCACATGTCCACGTTCTTCAAAGCCTTTGTTTATTCCTTTTTTCTATAAAAACTATTTCAATATTTTGACATATTTATTTGAAAGGGGTATGTTATTAGGGGTATATTCCAAATTAGGTCAGTTCAAATTCTAAAATTAGGTCTGTTTTCTTATTGCACTGATAACCAGTGCAAAAAGAAAACGCAAAACGTCTAAACAGTTCAATTTTCGATTTTGATTGGCAACACTTGGTCGTCAAATGTCAAAATCAAAGTTATTGTTTATAAATAAAAATAGGGGGTATACATTTAATAATCAATTTATAGAAATAAGTGTACCAAAAACGAAAGAGTGATTATTAATTTTAAAGGATTTGCTGCTTGCCTTTCAAAAACAAATGACTGCTGGCAACAGCTACGTGCGTGGAAACAGATTCAGTGCGTCATGTTTATCAACCAAACGCGGGGAAATATGGGAATTTGCCCAAGTGGTGGATTTACAAGTGGCTAATACCACAAGCATGTGTGGTATAGAAATGGATATGCCAATTGCATCAAAATCACAAAAGCCTAGTTAACGTAGAATTACAGACTTCGGCCAGCCATCACAAGAGGGAGAGAATATACAGGAAATATAATTCAACTTAATACCACAAATTATTTAATTAAACACCATGTCATCGCAAAATGTAAAATAATTTACCCACGCCGAAGTTGCCAAAAATATTACAAAAGAAAAGAATTGGTTCATAATCCACAACAACGTGTATGACGTGACCCCTTTTCTCAATGAGCATCCTGGTGGTGAAGAAGTCTTGATCGAACAATCTGGTAAAGATGCTACAGAAAATTTCGAAGAAGTTGGTCACAGTTCATATGCCCGTGAAATGATGCAACAATACAAAATCGGTTAACTAGTTGCTGAAGAGCGTACAAATGTTCCAGAAAAATCCGAACCCACATGGAATACTGAGCAAAAGAACGAGGAATCGTAATGAAGTCATGGCTGATGCCTTTTGTCTTGGGTTTAATAGCCACCTTGGTTTATAAGTTTTTCTTTGGAACGAAATACCAATAATTGTAGGCAGAGAAAAACATCACCACCACCAGCCACAAACAAATATCGCAAGTTTATTTGTATATTTAGTTGAGAAAGGGATTTCTTGCTGTTTTAGACCATAAAACAAGTCATACAAAAAACAAAAACAAAACATATACAGTGACTCACAAAAATATTCTTTTTTATATATTGAAATCGCAAACCGCTTAACATTTATATGAAAAAGTTTTATTAAAATGTTTCCATGGATATACATAACAGCAAAACGTAAACAAAAATCGTGAAATTAATTTTATTGTATTATTTTTAATCATTAATTCAAAAAACTACAAAAAAAGCTCACAAAAGTATTCGTCGTATCAGTAATCACATTGTATGAGACATTATTTTGGTCCACTTAGTATTTGGAATAGTACCCTTTGTTAGCGCAAATGGCTTCCAGTCGTCTTGGCATCGACACGTTTCTTGAGAGATTTTGCCCCATTCTTCTTGTAACACTTTTTTTAAGGGCTGTCCAAGATGAAATTTGGTTTTGTCCGATCCACGGTTCCAAATGAGATCCATATTTTCACATCCCAGGCCGTGTGTTTGAGGTGTTTGCTTGTTGGAACAAGGAGTCTTTATCACGAAATCCCATTTTAGAGGCGCTGGAGTGAAGATTTTCTTTCAAAATTTTTAAATATGTTAAAAAACATTTAGGCGTTCATGGTTCCATCAATAAAAACTAAGTTTCATTACACTTGTTTTTACATTTTTTATTTTCAAGGTTTCCCTAAGCTTTCGCCGTGAAAATAAAAAAATGTCGAAAAGTGTAAGACAAAAGTTTTTATTATTTTAAAATTTATTAAGAAAATGTAACCATTAAAAAAATTAGGTTTATTTTAGTTATCGGAATTATTATTTCTTCAGCAAATTAACTTAACTTTATTCATTTTTGGATTATGTTTGTATAATTAACCCTCTAATGCCCCAATTTTTTGGCCATCTGAATAAATATTTAATGTTAACGACACAAAAGCAAGAAAACTAAACAAGAAAATTTTATAGGTAAAATTCAGTATATGCTGCAAAGCCTCTTGAACAGTTCCAACTGTTTTCTTTTTATTATACCCATTTTTATTGTGTTAAGGTGTGTTTTACTAAAAGCTTCCTTATTTATTGAAGCCCGCCTAAAGGCGGGATTGGGCATTAGAGGGTTAACTAAAGAATAGAAAAATTATACACAAATGAAGCGTAAATATCTAAAAAATTCATGAAAATTTTAAATTTTACCGCAAAATCCAAACCAAAATCATACTGTCTTGGTGAATATTTTCTAAATAATGATGAAGAAGGCAATTTTATTATTATATACTATTCCAAATGCTATTTTTATACCCTCCACCATAAGATGGTGGTTTTTTAAGTTTGTCATTCCGTTTGTAACAGATCGAAAAATTGCTCTAAGACCCCATAAAGAATAGGGTGGTTAAATTTTCAAGGGCCGATGTTGATTTTGAATAAAACACAAACTATTTAGGACATTATTGTAATTTTATTTTATTATGATATATTCGTATTACTCAATTATGTATGGAACAAACTATAGGCCAAATAGACGCCGCGACCTCGGTGGCACACCTCCATCCGATGGTCCAAATTTTCGATGACGCTGGGGCATAATTGAGGTTCTATGCCGTTAATGTGCCGAATTATCCCGTCCTTTAGCTATTGAATTGTTGCTGGCTTATGGACGTACACCTTTTCTTTCAAATAACCACAAAGAAAAAAGTCCAACGGTGTCAAATCGCATGATCTTGGCGGTCAATTGACATTGCCATTACGTGAGATAACACGGACATTAAATTTGTTGCGCAAAAGAGCCATTGTTTCGTTAGCTGTGGGGCAAATTCGGGCCATACAAAGTTCGTTATCATCTTACGATAGCGAACACCATTCACAGTAACTGCCTGACCGGCCTCATTTTGGAAAAAATACGACCCGATGATGGTCGGTCCGTCTGTTGAAATCACGCCAACTTCCGTTCGAAACAAGCTATCGACTTGAAACTTGGCACAAGAAGTTGTTATTGATATAGGTCGTATCTTATTGGAAAAGGGCCATATCGCATTACTTTACGTATAGCCCCCATATAAACCGATCCCCAGATTTGACCTTCGGAGACTCTTGGAGGGGCAAAATTCATCCGATCCGGTTGAAATTTGGTACGTGGTGTTAGTATGTGGTTTCTAACAACCATACAAAAATTGGTCCATATTGGGCGGGGCCGACTATATCATACCCTAAACCACCCCATGCGAATTAGTAAACATAAGCAAGGGTATCATTGGTATAGGTTTGGGAGATGAACCGAATTTCCTTATTTATGAAAATTAAGCAGTATACACTCAAAAAAAGGCATGTCCTGTTACAAAGATTTTGTCTTTACTTTAAAAATTTACTTTTTCCCTTTCCTTTTTTTCCTTTTTTTTTAAATCCGAGCCAAAGAAGCGGAGAATACTAGTAAGGATTTTTTTAAGACACATTTTTTTTTTTAATTTCGGTTTTGTGTACTTCTTTCTAGGAAGCGAATTTTAAGTTTTCATTTTTTCAGCTTTTGTTCTCCATATGCCATTAAAATCCTTTAAAACGAGTTAACAACTTTATTTTCCAAATTCAGACTCGACTTCCAGTATACTCATAGAAAAAGTCTGCTAAAAATAGCAGTAGATGTCTGCTGTTATATTTTTGTACTTCACGGCCTAATGAACAACAATTTATAAAATTTTTATACCCTGCGCCACACTGTTGAACAGGGTATTATAAGTTAGTGCATATGTTTGCAACACCCAGAAGGAGACGAGATAGACACATGGTGTCTTTGGCAAAAATGCTTAGGGTGGGCTCCTGAGTCGATATAGCCATGTCCGTCTGTCCGTGAACACATTTTTGTAATCAAAGTCTAGGTCGCAATTTAAGCCCAATCGACTTCGAATTTGGCACAAGTATGTGTTTTGGGTCAGAATAGAACCCTATTGATTTTGGAAGAAATCGGTTCAGATTTAGATATAGCTCCCATATATATCTTTCGTCCACTTATACGGCCCTAGAAGCCAGATTTTAACCCAAATTTGGTAGAAATTTTGCACTAGGAGTACAATTGGTAGTATAGTCAAATGTGCCAAATTTTATTGAAATCGGTTCAGATTTAGATATAGCTTCCATATATATCTTTCGTACGATATGCACTTATATGGATTCAGCCTGAGTTTTACCCTGATTTGGTTGAAATTTTGCTCAAACATAACGCTTGGCCATATAGTCACGAGTGCAAAATTTGATTGAAATCGGTTCAAATTTAGATATAGCACCCATATATATCTTTCGTCCGATTTAGACTCATATGACAACAGAGGCCAAAGTTTACTACCGATTTTCGTGAAGTTTTGCACAGAGAGTAGAATTAACATTCTAGCAATGCTTGGTAAATTTGATTGAAATCGATTCAGATTTAGGTGTCGTTATGTGTGTTAAATTTGGTTAAAATCTTTAATATTTGGTTCAGATTTAGATAAAACCCCCATATATTCGTGTTTCCAGTTATTACAAATATGACCAAAATTCCCACACTTTAGACAAAACTCTGTGATGATTTCCTCATATCTTAGTCATATCCTGTAGTGCCAGAATTTCCACAGAACAGTTGATTTTTAAAATAAGGCTCCAAGTCGCTCGACTTGACCAAATAATATGTTACAACCCACACTTGACCACATATCTTGGCGAGATCTACCAATATCCTTTTAAAATCGCCACTGGTGAGTATCGCCTGATAAATCATAAATGTCCTTTTGTACACTTGCATTAAAATTTCTCTCGCTTCATATTTCCCATATTTTTTACTAACATTGTGTTTCATCCCATGGTGATAGCCGATTTTAATTCTAGTGTTTTTGTACAAATATTCTCTTCATTATAAGTATTTGTATCTGGAAATGCAAACCTTTGCATAGCTCCCAGCAAATTTGAAGTAGTTAAGGTGGTAACACAAATGTTGGTATACATAGTGGTGAAGGGTATAATATAGTCGGCCCAGCCCGACTTTAGACTTTACTTACTTGTTTTTTACTAACATTGTGTTCCACCCCAGGGCATTAGCCGACATAAATTTTAAGTCAATAGAATTTTGGTCTTAAATATATTGTCGGTTCAGATTTAAATGCATGTATATGGGAACATAAATCTTTATATATACCACTCAAAAAATTTGAAGGAATTCAGATGGTGTCGAAAATGTACATCACAAAGTGGTGCAGGGTATAAAATAGTCGTCCCTGTCCGACTATAGACTTTCCTTACTTGTTTTTCTATAGAAAAATTTGTCAAAATTTTATTTCTATAGAAAATTTTCTCAAAATTTAGCATATTTATTGAAAATGTATTTCTATAGTAAATTTTCATATAATGTTATTTCGTGCTGATGGTCACTGATTCTTAAAAAACCTCTAATATAAATCTTTCGACCGATTATAAATTCAATTTTGCGAAATTGCCTAAAAATGTATACCCTGCGTCGCACTCTTTATAGAAGTATTACAATATACATTGTCCAAATCGAGTGAGGTAAATAGCAACATAAACCTTTATACAAAGCACTCAACAAAATTGAAGGATTGAGATTTTATCAAAATGTGGATCTAAATACAAAGTTGTGTATATTATAGTCTGCCCCGCCAGACTTCAGATTTTCTTATTATTATTATTATTTTTTTTTTTTTGACTAAAATTATGTTTCGTCCCATAAAGTTAGATTCAAATATTAAGTACATAGATTTTGTTGAAGTGTATACAATTTTGTCTAAATCGGTGCAGATTCAAATTCATGCATATGGGAATATCAACCTTTATATAGCTCGCAACAAACTTGAGATGGTATCAATGAATTTGGTCCACAATGAAGGGTATAATACATTATTTTTTTATTAAACATAGGAACGACATTGGCCTGAATTCGAAACATAGAGTACAAGTACACACACTTTTTCATTAGAAATAAGTTGTTTTAGCACACTATACGAGTGCTGGAGATCATGATCGCACTGAATAATCCATGTAGACGGTATTTCCCGTGATTGTTATGGTAATATTACATGGGACAAACTGTTTTTGAAGATTTCCAAAAGCATAGTGCCCTCTATACTCAATAAATCGGAGCCATGTCCAAAAAACCACCCCCAGACCATAATATTACCCCCACCATTATTGAAGGAACTGTTTTTATTTCTTGGATTAAGACTTTTCTTTGGACCTTCGTACTAAACTTCCACCACCCGAGCCATGCAATTTAAACTTTGATTTGTAGGAAAATAAAACACATTTCACTGATTCTCATGCCATTTAAGGTGTTTTTGTAAAAATTTAAGGCACCGTTAAATTTTTTCGAACTCCATAATTATTGTGAGTCTCACGAAATACAGATAAGGCCTTTGACGAAATGTCCAAATGAAATTGTCACTTACGTGAGAGTTCCTTTATTGGAAGTTGTTAGAGACGCTACAAGTTGGGCCACTAGATATTTCTACATAATTCGATACATATTCCTGTTTTTGTTGCAGTGAAACAAAATTTAAACAAATACTTCTGTTTTGTTTATTTACATTTGCTTTTGTTTCTTCTTCTTTTCAGTATGTGACATTCACTTGAGATGTGTTCCTCCCCAGTATTTTAGTTAGTTGCCAATTCATATTTTGACAACTACAAAATTCGCATATAATGGTGACTCTGGTGCGACTTGCACTGATAGTTGCACTGGATAGAACACCAGTGCAACGATTGCCATACAAAAGTTCTATCCAGTGCAAAAAGAAAACAGCCCTATTGACGTGTTTTTGAGGAAAACTTGTGTTTTGAACTTGTTTTTTAGTATGGCGAAAACGACTCGTTTTGAAGTGCTTATAAAGGGAAAACATTTCAAACCCCAAAACATGCTTGGGGAGAACGTCGTATTAAATTTTCCTATACTTCTAATACATATATATCGGTAGATAAATCATAAATACACTTTCGTGAAGTTACCTACAAATTGCTTCAGATTAAAATGTTTGCCATATTTATTTACTAACATTGTGTTGCACCCCCGGGCCTTAGTCTACGGCCCTGCCAGACTTTCCTTACTTGTTTTTTGTCCACGTATGGAATAACTTAAAATTTAGAAGATGATGTTAGGAAGTTTTAAGATACTTGCCATCGGTAAGTATTACACAACCACAACCCAAGTAGTACGATTATGGATGAAAGTCTTTTGTAGAAGTTGCTACACAATCCATGGAGGGTACATACGATTCGGCCTGGCCGAACTTACGGCCGAATATACTTGTTTACTGATTATATTTTCAGTTTCAATCAATTTTTAATTGGAAATATTTTGGTTTTATTTTTCTCTTTTATGCGCTTTACATATTATCAGTTATTCCGGACGACAGTGCTCGTGTCGAACATATCCTATATATTGTGCACATTATCAGTTAAAGGTGAGTATTAAGTTCGAGTTTAGCCGCTAAAATCGCTAAAGTGAAAACTAAATCAGTAAGAAAAATGCATGAAATTATACATATTTGTTGCAAATTTTATTATAACTTGATGGGGAAAAGCCCAAAGCAAATTTTCACGAAGTTTGTATTCCTTAAAATGGATTATTAAAGAAAAATAATCGTGAAAAAATGACGTTTTTAGCGGCTAAACTCGAACTTAATACTCACCTAAAAGTTCGACTTTAGCCGCTAAAGGTGGGTATTAAGTTCGAGTTTAGCCGCTAAAAACGTCATTTTTTCACGATTACTTTTCTTTAATAATCCATTTTAAGGAACACAAACTTTGTGAAAATTTGCTTTGGGCTTTTCCCCATCAAGTTATAATAAAATTTGCAACAAATATGTATAATTTCATGCATTTTTCTTACTGATTTAGTTTTCACTTTAGCGATTTTAGCGGCTAAACTCGAACTTAATACTCACCTTAAACTCGAACTCAATACCCACCTTAAGTCCGAAGGCATAGTCGACACTGCTGCATGTTTATATGATTATAAGACTTGTCATGAAACATGCATGCGATTTACCATGGCTCCTTTCCTTTCCTTCATTTCATTTCATGGCTTTTGAATGTTTCTTCATATCATAGTCTTGCCGATGATGGAATTCTTAAAAAGATGCGTGAAAGTGCTGATATCTATTTTTTTGTTGTTTTCCTATACGATCCGCCTTTGGGAAATGAAAAGCCCGGCATTTTCCTTCCTAATTAATGCTCCCACAAAGTACTTTCCTAAAGACAGACACACTCGAAAGTGCTGATATCTATTTTTTTTTTGTTGTTTTCCTATACGATCCGCCTTTGGGAAATGAAAAGCCCGGCATTTTCCTTCCTAATTAATTCTCCCACAAAGTACTTTCCTAAAGACAGACACACTCGATTCGAATGTCTCGGTGAGTGAATGTCGTCTCTTGAGGCATGTTAACCTTTATTGTTTGAAAAATGAAAGAAATTAGAATAAATAACAGTCTCATAAATGAGTTTTTAAAAAGGTTCTCTTTATATTAAGAAAATTGTTTTTTTTTTTTTATAGTTTACGATGTCGTTTTATGTACTCATTTAATTGGAACGAGTACTCAAAAAAATTAGTCAGTAACGAGTACTTGTAATCAAATACTCGTTACTTTCCCAACACTACTCCGTTCTGTCATCAAACGAAAAAAAGGGGAGTTATCAAGAGAAGGAATTGAAAATTATAGAGAAATTTGTGCAACCACCTACCATATTAATTAGGCAGATTTTTCATTGAAAGATTGGATAAAAATTAGTGTAAACAGCTTCGTTTAAGTCGTTTGCGATCAAGGAATTTCTGAAATTTTGTGATTTGCAACAAAAGCGTGTGAAAAATGATTGGTGGGTTGTTTGTGTACAACCACAAAGGTGAAGTGCTCATCAGTCGTGTCTATCGCGATGACATTGGTCGAAATGCCGTAGATGCCTTTAGGGTCAACGTTATCCATGCTCGCCAGCAGGTTCGTTCACCGGTGACCAATATAGCACGCACCAGTTTTTTCCACATAAAGGTTAGTGTTCCCCAACCACCCCTCAACACCATCACATCAGGGAGAATGAAGTGATGCCACAAAGATATTTTGCATTTCCCTTATCGCATATTTTTTCAATGTATTTAAATAATTCAATATCAATTTTTGCATTTTAGCGTGCCAATATATGGTTGGCTGCTGTGACCAAACAAAATGTTAATGCTGCCATGGTCTTTGAGTTCTTGCTAAAAATCATCGAGGTCATGCAATCGTATTTTGGCAAAATATCCGAGGAAAATATCAAGAATAACTTCGTCTTGATCTATGAGTTGCTTGATGAAATTTTAGATTTTGGATATCCACAAAACACAGATTCCGGTACATTGAAGACCTTTATTACTCAGCAGGGTATAAAGTCAGCAACTAAAGAGGAACAAATGCAAATCACATCTCAAGTAAGTTTGACTTGTGGATGTGTGTGTATGTGTATTAAGATTAATTTAATCGTATGGAGGTTTATAAGAAAATACTGAAGCAATGCTTGTTTAAACTTGTGATAATGCGGGTGGCTTTAAAATGAATTTAACTAAATGTTATATTACAGCTAAGTGGATGTACTGCAGACTTTTAAAAATGTCAGGACTTAAAAAAAAAAAACGATATATGAAATATTTTTACTCTTTCGGGAGACTTTTTGCTAGAGTAAGGAATCAAAAGTGCGAAGTTTAAATAAGGTGTAATTTAATACCAATTCACATGCTTAAAGTAATGGATATGAGAGGAAGTGATTGTGATGCAACGGCTAGGCTGCATCTTGGGTTAAATGCGAAATAGAAACAAACACAACTTTTTGAGTACTTCCGTCTACCCGCACATTCTATGCCACAATATGTTACACAAAAGTTTTCCCTTATCTTCCAGAAGTGTTATTGAGATATTCAAAAAAATATTTCATTTTTGAGATAAAGTAATATTAGCCAAACCTTTACCAAAAACATGCTTGGAAGAGCATATCCTTTTTATGCGATTTTGCATGGGCATACTGCAAATTGACTGACGTATGTCTTGGATAGAGAAATATTTTTTTGATAGGGAAATGTATCTCATCAGTCCATATGATTTTTCGGTACCATTTCAAATACCCACTCGGTGAAGACAGAGCCTTGTTGATGATCGGATTTATAAGCCTTCATATCAACGTCTGATTAATTTACGTTGTAGTGGTGTTTATGGGTTACCAAATCCAATGGATTACCAGTCAATATTCTCATTGCACAGGTCTCAGATTTTACCACCAAATTTTGTATTGTTGTCCGAGGGGACACTTCAAGCCGACCCAAAGATGCTGCTTTGTGAAATGTGACCGCAAGTTTTTTCCCATTTTTGTGTCGAACTTTAATGCATTGTTGAGTAATGTAATTTTTAGTAATGACCAAATGTCAACAAAGTATCTCTTGTTTGAAAACCCTTTATAACTCACAATTACTATCTTGGTTGGTGTAGTCTCTACGAATGCCCTCATATCATTAGGTTAGGTATAGTGACAGATAGATAGATATTTCAGGATCACTAACTATTCAGCCCAGAGAGGTGAATTTTTTTTCTTATCAGTGAGTGCTGCCCGATTCTATTTTTAGCTCCACATTGCGGTGAAACCACTCATGGTTACATATCTACTTTTTATATTTGCGTCTTTTTAGTTTATTAATTTAAATGTTTTTAAATATAATAATATGTAATAATTAAACATTTCTATTTACAAAGGTGACTGGTCAAATTGGTTGGAGGCGTGAAGGTATCAAATATAGACGTAACGAATTATTCTTGGATGTGTTGGAATATGTAAATTTGTTAATGAGTCCTCAGGGACAAGTACTTTCAGCTCATGTAGCTGGAAGAGTAGTTATGAAATCCTATCTATCCGGTAAGTATAGATGATTCTATGATTTTTTCCACAGGTACAACAGAATTTTTTTAAACCTTGCAAAGTGGCTACGATTTTTTTCATTCAAAGCCTGTGCTATACTAATTGGTTATAAAATTATAGCAACCACAGAACATATATTTTTCAAAAACTGCGACGCATGGACTGCAATGAAGTTGGACTGAAATGGAAGGCTGTTGGACCATCGACAAATAGGATTCGAAACGATTTGAGGAATACAACCATCACATTTTTAAAATGTATTCGTCAAATTGATTCGAAAACTGTGACAAGACCTAAGAAACCTAGACATCCACAACCGACGGCAACTACAATAATTTTCGATCTTTAAATTCCATTTTTAGGTATGCCTGAATGCAAATTCGGTATCAATGATAAAATTGTTATGGAATCTAGAGGTCGTGGATTATCTGGTAACACTGAGGCGGATACTTCACGCTCCGGTAAACCGGTGGTTGTTATTGACGACTGTCAATTCCACCAATGCGTTAAACTAAGTAAATTCGAAACGGAACATTCAATTAGCTTTATACCGCCGGACGGTGAATTTGAATTGATGCGTTATCGTACGACCAAAGACATTTCGCTGCCATTCCGTGTTATACCTCTGGTGCGTGAAGTTGGCCGCACCAAAATGGAAGTAAAGGTAGTCTTGAAATCCAATTTCAAGCCCTCGTTGTTGGGTCAAAAGATTGAAGTTAAAATCCCCACACCCCTTAACACTTCGGGTGTGCAACTAATCTGTCTTAAAGGCAAAGCCAAATATAAAGCATCCGAGAACGCCATTGTCTGGAAGATTAAACGCATGGCTGGCATGAAAGAGACACAACTCTCTGCCGAAATAGAACTGCTTGAAACGGATACGAAAAAGAAGTGGACTCGTCCACCCATATCCATGAACTTTGAAGTACCTTTTGCTCCTTCTGGCTTTAAAGTGCGTTACTTGAAAGTATTCGAACCCAAATTGAATTACTCTGACCACGATGTGGTTAAATGGGTGCGCTACATAGGCCGCAGTGGTTTATATGAGACACGTTGCTAAATTAGAATTACTTATGCGTCCGTTTCGATACATGTTCCGAAATTAACTGAACAAAAGCGAAAGTTGTACGCTACAAAAGAAAAAAAAAACAAAAACATAATTCAAGATCCTGTGTTGTCGTTTTTTTTTAATTCCTCGTTGATCAATCCAGCAGGTTTTTTCTTCAATCAATTTGAAAAATTGAACAAGCAATTGCAAAATTATTAAAATAATTCCAATATTAAATATATAAAATATATTATTTAGTCTACACATACAAACACACATGTATTCCTAAAAACACAAATGTTATTAAAAAAAAAACTTTTTATTCATAAATGCTTTATTGATTTTTGTATTGATTTATATATACATAAAATCCTTATATATTATTTAATGTATTATATTCTTTTGTTTAAATTTGTTCATCTTAACAAAACAAAAAGTTTTAAACAACTTTTAAAGACAAATAATCTCCTTTTCAAGAAACACTTCTAGTTAGTTGTAGTGGAAAAATATGCAATGTTGGTCCCCTGTGCGGGTCGCATTGCATCAAGGATTGTGTTCATGTATCGATGAACAGAAAGCCATATAAATTCAGTTACAAAAAAGGATCAATCAAGAAATCCAACAAAAACACAAAAGCTTCTTAAGCTTAAACAACAAATTAATAACTACCATGTATTAGAATATATATTAATGCTATCACAATGACAACAATTAATGTTTTTTTTGCCGTGGATGAAATTAAATAATAACTATTAAGTATTGCCAACACTACTACAGTTTTATCTTAGACCACCTCCTTCAATCTCCAACCCACGTAGACACTAGCAAACATCTACAATCATTCAAATCCTGGCATCCATATGTGGTAACCATTATAAATGTATATTTTCTTCCTTAGAGAAGCAACCCTACAAAACAAACAATGAAAAAAATTTAAATACATATATAAATATCAAGCAAGATGTTATTATTATTAATTAATTATTTGCAGGAAAGATCATGAAAGTGCAGCAAACAAACATCGCATACATCTTTGTCGTTAATTAGTTAAAATATACACATAATTATTAATATGACAACAATAGAAATACATGATATACTCGAATAGTATTAAACAATAATGGATTTCCTCCATCTTGTTATTTAATTGGATGCTTCTTTGTTTGTTGATTTTTGGATTTCAGGAAATGGTGAGTGTTATATGTGATACTAATTGCACAATTCAAGTATTTTTTTTTATTAATTAATCTAATCTCCAAAATGTTTATAATAAGAAAGTTTTCTGTTGATGCTGCAGCATCATATTTGCAGATTTATAATAGCAAACTACTTGCTAAAAAACGAGTTGTTATTGTCGATTTCGAAATAGTTTCCAAAACCGATATGGAGCTTTCGTGTTGAAAAGCATTGCTATATGCGAAAAAATAAAAATCATACGGTCATTACCTATTCTTCATAGTTTATAAAAAATGCTCAATACTGAATGCAAACGAAATTTTCGTTTAGGTGCATGTCACAGAACTTAAGAAAGAAAATAATTTATTGGCAAATCAACATGCTACATTAGTGCACAAAAAGATTATTTTATACCCTTTAATACGATTTAATATGTATCTCAAAATTAATGTGTAATTAATTGTATTTTTTTTAACAAAGTCGTCGTGGACAATGAAAAGAAAAAGCTTATATGAATTAAATGCCAGGAAACCAGTGGGAGAATTATAAAGGGTGATACGGTCAAAATTTGGTCAATATAAACTTGACGTATTTCTTTCAATTTTGCATTTAAAAAACCTGAACACCCCTCATTTTGAAGGTGTGTGTGTAGAATGTTGCTCTTATTGTGATTTTGGAATTCACTCTTCAGTTGTCAAAATGCCGTCCAAGCAAGAAGAGCAGCGTATCAAAATTTTGCTCGCGCATCGCGAAAATCCGAGTTACTCGCACGCAAAGCTGGCAAAATCGCTAAAAGTTGTCAAATCAACCGTTACAACTGTAATTAAAGTGTTTGGGGAACGTTTGTCGACAGCCAGGAAGTCTGGATCGGGGGGAAATCGAAAATGGAAGCCGCTGAGACGACAAAGAGAGTTGCCGGTAGTTTCAAGCGAAACCCTAACCCCTCTCTCCGAGATGCCGCAAATAAGCTGGGTGTATCGTCTACAACCGTGCATCGAGCCAAAAAACGAGCCGGACTATCGACTGACAAGAAGGTAGTGACTCCAAATCGCGATGATAAACAAAATACGACGGCCAAAGCGCGATCCCGGAGGCTGTACACGACGATGCTGACGAAGTTTGACTGCGTGGTAATGGACGACGAAACCTACGTCAAAACCGACTACAAGCAGCTTCCGGGACAGGAGTTTTATACGGCAAAAGGAAGGGGAAAGGTAGCAGATATTTTCAAGCACATAAAACTGTCAAAGTTCGCAAAGAAATATCTGGTTTGGCAAGCCATCTGTACCTGTGGCTTGAAAAGCAGCATTTTCATAGCTTCCGGGACTGTCAACCAAGAAATTTACGTGAAAGAGTGTTTGAATAAACGTCTGCTGCCTTTCCTGAAGAAACACGGTTGTTCCGTACTGTTTTGGCCGGATTTGGCATCTTGCCATTACGGTAAAAAGGCCATGGAGTGGTACGCCGCCAACAACGTGCAGGTGGTTCCCAAGGACAAGAACCCTCCCAACACGCAGAGCTCCGCCCAATTGAGAAATACTGGGCTATTGTCAAGCGGAACCTAAAGAAGATCAAAAAAACTGCTAAGGACGAGCAGCAGTTCAAGGCAAACTGGCTTTCTGCGGCGAAGAAGGTGGACAAGGTGGCTGTACAAAATCTGATGGCAGATGTCAAGCGTGAGGCCCGGCAATTCGGATTTGGAAAAGCGAAAGCCTAACTGAATATTTTTCCTGAATTTTATACTAATTGAACTTGAAAAAGAAATTTAATTTGATTTTTTAAATAAACGATTTCATCGATTTACACGCGTTTTCCCTTGACCAAATTTTGACCGTATCACCCTTTAAAGAAATAATAACATTCAGTAGTTTAGACTTGTAATAATTTATTTAGCGAAGTCGTCGATACGACATGTATAAAGTTAAAAAAAAATAGTTGATCATTTTACATATAACTTAAACGTACCAAAAATATATAAATATATAATTCAATGCAGCATAGTCATAAAGCTACAGAGATGGTCTATTCAGCCGGACATATAACATAATAATACTAAATACTAGCCAACAAAAATGTATTAGTTATGCAAATATGCTACAATTTTGGAATTTATCACATCAGTACTTAAGTTAGTGTCAATTAGGTGATTGAAATAAAATATATAATTCGAACGTTGAAAATCAATGAAAGGGAAGGCCTGAAAGGGATATTTATCTTAATTCGAACGTTGAAAATCAATAAAAGGGAAGGCCTGAAAGGAATATTTATCTTAATCCTAGATATCAATTCGTCCGTCGGCTCTTATGAGTGGTTAAATGAATAAGATTCAATCTAGAAGTCTAGGAAGGAAGAAAAAAGTCTTCAGAAACATTGATAACTGCTTCTGCACCGATTCTATCCTATCAACGTAAATATCATATTGAACATCCCATACGATAGACCCATACTCCAGAATGGATTTAGCCAGCGCTCTTAATTCAGCTGATTTGATATAAAATTTTAGGAGCTAACAGCATTATTCGAGACAGCAGTTTTAGTAATCGAGAATACTTGCCCTTTTTAAGCTAGCGAATAACACTTCTAACAATTTCATAGAGTTATTTTTTTACAGCCCAGAATGGTTCTACAATAGCTTTCATAACTGCTGTTTTCTTACACTTCCCTGCTTCTTTTTTATTATTATTATCTTTATTTGTACTTTAAAGCCTTAAAGGCCAATTGAGGTATATTACTATAAATCTACTAAAAAATAACGCCTAAAGGCAGAATGTTTTACTTATAACCTAAAATGCTTAAATGTAGGGATTTAAAATGATAGTAATATTTATTGCCAATTCTTCAAAGAAATTTCCCTCAGGGTATGAGTTGCAATTTCTAGAAGCTACAAATTCCAAAAGTTTCCATATGAATCATGGAAATTGGTTTGTCACTGCAGCTGATTTTGTTAACGAAAATTTACTATTGATGGACTGGAAACTAAGAGATAAGCATAAATGGTGGCATAAAAATCATTGTGATTCAAAGGGGGTTGTATTGTCGAATGAACTGATAACTGGGTTTTCTGATAACCAAATTATTTACTATCTGATTTTATAATTGATCACAACTTGATGTATAAATGAATACATAACTACCAAAAACTGGGTGGAAATAATTTTGAAAGCAATGGAAATCAACACACTTAAAAAAAGTAATAAAGTCTATTATAAATACATCTCTAAAATTGTGTTTGCTTGTCGGCAAGGCTGTTTGGCCCTTCTTTACTCGGTATTTCTTCGTTATCTTGTTTCTAATTTTCTATTGCGAACAGAAAGGAGTCTTCATATTATGATCCAAGAATGTAAAGACGACGCACAATGAAAAAGCCCCAAAATTCTTGACTTATTTTCCTGTTTCGAAAAAAGTTGAAACTTATATAACTATATAATCGGGCGTACAATAAATGTGAACTTGGCACCAAAGGCACCAAACTTATATAACTATATAAGCGGGCGTACAATAAATGTGAACTTGGCACCAAAGCCCAAATTTTTATTTACATCCAGGTTTGATTTTAATTTGTATTCTTACACCCATATTTGGATTTGTAATTTTTCTATGTGCATACATTTTCCTTCTAATGCATATATGTATGTTGTGGAACTTTCTTATCTATTTTATTGAATGATGATCAAAATATTCCTCGTTGGCCTATGATATTAAATGGACTGAGTTTATTCTCTAAAAAAGTGATAAAAAGGCTAGTATTTGTGGAAACATTGCTCAGTTTAAGTCCACCACTCGTTAGTAAAATTATTGTTCTTTGTCTGCTCTCAAAAATATGGATACTGGCGGTATTATTCCCGACATTATTGACACTAAGCCTGGTGCAATTGCAAAGGTAACCTATGCCGGTGGTGTTAAAGTTGAATTGGGCAAAGAGCTTACACCAACACAAGTCAAGGATCAGCCTGAAGTCACCTGGGAAGCAGAAGAGGGAGCCTTATACACATTATTGATGGTTGACCCAGATGCACCATCTCGTCAGGAACCCACTTACCGTGAAATTTTACATTGGTTAGTTATCAATGTGCCCGGCAATAAGGTTGCTGACGGTCAAGTGATTGCCGAATATATCGGATCAGGACCACCAGAGGGTACAGGTCTACATCGCTATGTCTTTCTTGTGTTCAAGCAGAGTGAAAAAATTACTACAGACAAATTCATCTCAAAAACGTAAGTATTACTATTATAAGTAATAAATAATTTTCACGAAAATAACTTGGAAGCTGGTAAATTCATTTAGTTGGCACTGTACAAAAATAGAAGTCCAAAGAAGCTAAAAAAGGGAAAGTACTGAAACTAAACACATTGTCTACTATTTTTAAAGTTTAAAGAAGCACAACAGGTTTTTGAATAAACATTCACCTATCTTTTGCAGATCCCGCGAAGGACGTTTAAGTATTAAGACTCGGGACTATATTACCAAGTATAAATTGGGTAACCCTATTGCTGGCAATTATTACCAGGCCCAATACGATGACTACGTTCCCATCTTGAAAGCTCAATTGAAGTAAATCTACATTCGATAGTCCAACGAATTTTATCTCATTCAGATGTATTTTTTTTTGCATTCATAAAATAATTAAATAGAAAATATTTATCTTTTATTCCAAGGGAAAAAATTAATAATAAATCCGTTTTCAAGTATTTTGGATAGTTTTGTATTCTTGACAATATTATTCGGGATTGCTAAAATAACTATTTCCAAAACACGATATATATAAGAAATTAACGCGTTGGACTATTAAATTGTAACAAACCCATCTCTGTTTTCTTTTGTATATTAAGGTGGGTATTAAGTTCGTGTTTAGCCGCTTAAACCGAAATGAAATCAGTAAAAACAGTATAAACTAGTACCTCTTTTATGGATTATTAGAGAAAAGTAATCGTGAAAAAGTGGCGATTTTAGCGGAACTTTTAAGGTGGGTATTAAGTTCGAGTTTAGCCGCTAAAATCTTAATTGTTTCACTAAAGTAAAAACTAAATCAGTAAAAAAAGGCATAAAATCATATATATTTGTTGCAGATTTAATTATAACTTGATGGGGAATAGCCCAAAGCAAATTTTAACAAAGTTTGTATTCCTTAAATGGATTATTAAAGAAAAGTAATCGTGAAAAAATGATGATTTAGCGGCTAAACTCGAACTTAATACCCACCTTTAATGTGTGTACCAAGTTCGTGTTTTGCTCTGAATTTCATAACGCTTGGGAAAAATGTTTTACTTTGAACGGCATTCAGCGTTTTGTATATAAAATAAACTATGAACATTTAGGGTAGCAAATATATCGCATGGTACACCGGTTCTTTATTCGTTTATTTTGTATAAAAGTGTAAACTTATTGACTTTGTTGCTCCCATATGGCCGGTATGCACCTCTAACGAAGTTTCTGCTACCCATTGAGACGTTATTATCGATTTTGCTTCTATAAGAAATGCATGGCAAAACTGCGTTATTGTAACACAAACGAAATTTCCGCTAGAGGTGCAGACCGGACTAGAATAAATATTATAGCCGTATTTTTGGCTTGCAAAAGGTCATTATGAGAGACAACCAACGTTGTACGTTATCGACAATTGTAATTTTCTGTAGAAATTCCAAAATAAATTAACCAAAAAAAAAAAAAAAAACATTATAAGCGTAACGCTTTAATTAAATTATGTATTTTGGACCAAAAGAATAAATGCAAACTGGTCTTATCAGCTAATCGCTCTAATTGAAGATTTTTTTTTTTGCTTTTGAATATCAAATAATGATGTTGCTAATATTGAACAAAACAATGATTTAAACAATAAATAGTTCTCATTTATACCACTTTAATTTTAAATGATATTTGTTCTATCCGTAAGCAAACATATTCATATTTACAAAACAAATATAATGTAGCTTATTTTTATGCCTTCATTTGTCCAACAAGAATTGTGCAACAAGTTTATTAAATTCATCAGCATAACGTAGATGTATGTTGTGCTTGCCTTCGGGAAACTCATGGTACCTATAATAAAAATACATTTTGGGGGAATACATTTTATTTACTTTTTTTTAAATCATGATCATATCACACTATCAATGTTTGTCTTACCTTACATTTTTAAGATGTTCCCTAAGGTAGGGAATATGTTCAGCGGCAATCATTGGATCCTTTTTTCCATGCAATATGAAAGTGGGTGCCTTTATCATTTCCACTTCTTTTTTGCAAAAATCACCATCCCTCTCCGCATAGAAAGCGGATGCCGCATCTACCCATTCACCCCAAAGTTCTGCAAATCGTTTAGCACCGTAAACTTTTTCCATGGGTTCCCTCATTCTTGGTGACCATTTACTAACATCGCGTATATTATGAAAGGCTATTACCTCATCTGGCACCAAATATGCTCCGGCTCCCCAAATAACAAGTTTCTCTACATTGTCTACATACCGGCCGGCTGCTATGAGACCGGTTATACCACCATCACTCCAACCGATAATAGAAAATTTCGGCCGGTTTAGTGCTTTCATGAGATCTACTGCACAATTTGCATCATTATGAAAGAAATCTAGACCCCATTTTCTCTTTGGGGGAACAGATTTCCCATAGCCTGGGGGATCCCATGAAATAACTGTGTAATTGGGTAGCAACTTTGGCAATTCTTCAATTTGAGGCTTGAAATCTGTCCAACTTGATCCCAATGCGCCGGGCATTAACAGAACACTTTTTTCACCATTACCGCTCTCAACAAAGTTAATGTCAAGGTCATTTACTTTAACCTTCCGCTCAACATGTACAAAACGATAAGACATGATCCGTGACAGTTGCTTTAACGAAGACAGGACCTTTGAATGAGATTGGAACATTTTAGCTCTCCACAAATTGCCTGATTAGTATATTAATAAGACAACGTAAGCAAACCGCTTCTCAGCGAAGTGAATTTTGATAATATTTGTTATGAAAGTTTAATTGTTATTGCCTAAATCAAATAGACCCAGTGGCGGAATAGAGAATGCCCTTGGAAAATTCAGGCCCATTAAATGCCCTAACAATAAAAACATTCGCTTCATCGCTACTAATACGAAAGAGTTGTTTTGCATTTCGCGGCTATAGGGACATTCTAAGTGATTTGTAGCATTTGAATTTTTTAAATGAATTGAGAAGACCATAAAGTCAGTAAAAAAAGAGCACCTTCAATATTTTTTGGTATTTGGAAAAATGGGTTTTAACATTTATGAATAGCATTCCTTATGAATGCTGGCTCCTTATTCTCCTAATTCGTTATAACATTGATGATGCATTAATTAATGTGGACATTTAATGATATTGCTATATTTAAATGTTCTGAAATTCGACTACTACTTTTATTTCCACAACCAAAGAAATTGTTTAGTAAAATAGCAAAATAGGGCCAAACACACGTACAGCCAATAGATTTTTTTATTTATTCAGCCTTATAAGTGTACCGCGAACTACGCCGCTGGGAAACCATTTGTTGCTTATAAATCAGCTGACTGTTGGCAACAGAGATGGCGAAGATAAAGTAATCGGTTTGTGTGTTTGTTAGAATAACGATACTCAATCAAAACCGTTGCATTTGAATATAAATAAAAAGTTTGTATTTAAAATGTGATGATAAATTGGCATAGTGTCACTTAAGAGAACTTTAACTGACACCTGAGAATTTTCCTCTGATATCATAACTTTTCTACAAAGTTATGTTATCTTGCAACTAAAAGCTAACAGCAGTGAACTACAAATAAATTATTAAAACACAGGAACTCCAATTCGAAGTTACTGTTCTATTTTGGAAACTTTGTTTGTATGAACATACATTGATTGTCAAAAACGAGTTTTTTTTTTAATTTTTGACAGGAGAATACGTTCTAATTTGAAGCAAATTCTTCATTTTGACTTCTACTAGACGTCTTTTGAAATAAAAAAAAAAACAAAATCGACTTTCTTTCCTTTCAAAAATTCAAATTTCAATTGAAAGTTTAACCTCTCTTATTGTTTGTTTTAATTTACTGAGTACTATTAATTCTTGTTTTATTTAACTGCAAGTCTGATATGTTTAATTTCTTACTTTAGTCATTTAAAAAAAAAAAAAAAAAATTGCCACAAATTTCCAAATATTAAAGAGGTAAAGGCGGGCATTAAGTTCAAGTTTAGCCGCTAAAATCGTAATTTTTTCACGATTACTTTTCTTTAATAATCCATTTTAAGGAATATGACAATTTGCTTTGAGCTATTCCCCATCAAGTTATAATAAAATTTGCAACAAATATGTATAATTTTATGCCTTTTTTTACTGATTTAGTTTTGTCGTTAGTGGCTAAACTCGAACTTAATACCCACCCTTAAGGTGGGTATTAAGTTCGAGTTTAAGGTGAGTATTAACTTCGAGTTTAGCCGCTTAAATCGCTAAAGTGAAAACTAAATCAGTAAGAAAAATGCACAAAATCATACATATTTGTTGCAAATTTTATTATAACTTGATGGGGAAAAGCCCAAAGCAAATTTTCACAAAGTTTGTATTCCTTAAAATGGATTATTAAAGAAAAGTAATCGTGAAAAAATGACGTTTTTATCGCCTAAACTCGAACTTAATACCCACCTTTAGCCGCTAAAATCGTCATTTTTTCACGATTACTTTTCTTTAATAATCCATTTTAAGGAATATAAACTTTGTGAAAATTTGGTTTGGGATATTCCCAATCAAGTTATAATGAAATCTGCGACAAATATGTATAATTTTATGACGTTTTTTACTCTTTTAGTTTACACTTTAGTGAAAATTAGCGGCTAAACTCGAACTTAATACTCACCTTTAGCCGCTAAATAGCCATTTCTTCACGACTACTTTTTTAATAATCCATTTTCAAAGATATAAACATTATGAAAAGTTGCTTTGAGCTATTCCCCATTTAGTTTTAATAAAATTTGCATCAATGAGGTATAGCTTTTCTTTTTACTGATTTATTTTTCATTTTAGCTGCAAAACTCAAACTTAATACCCACCTTAAAATTTACCACCACCACAGTATATATTTCACCTAAAGGTGTCTACTAAGTTCAAGTTTAGCTGCTAAAATCAAAAATAAATCAGTAAAAAAAGTATAAAATTATTCTTCTTTGATGCAAGTTTAGATTCTTTAAAATTTTATTAGAGAAAAGTAATCGACTTTAGCGGCTAAACTCGAACTTATTACTCACCTTAAAGGTTAAAAGAATATTTTATATTTCTTCTTTTACTTTTCCTCAACTTCATTCACTTCAATTCTGTTGAGAAAATAGTGCCACGCATAGAGGCAAATTACGGGCATTTTCAGCACTGCCAACAAACGAGAGTGCTGCGAGTGCCCTGTTTCCTTCTTTGAATTCTTTTCTGCCCGCTGAAATGATAGCATTTTTTAGGTTGCTGGTAACATTTTAAAAATGCGCATTCTGTACAGACAAAATGACGGCAAAGCACTTTTTTCAGAAAAGAAAACACCATTAGATGTGTTACTAATTTTTCGCCGACATTTGAACAACTCTTATGGTTTTTTCTTTTCTGAAAAAAGTGCTTTGCCTTCATTTTGTCTGTACAGAATGCGCATTTTTAAAATGTTACCAGAAACCTAAAAAAATGCTATCATTTCAGCGGGCAGAAAAGAATTCAAAGAAGGAAACAGGGCAATCGCAGCACTCTCGTTTGTTGGCAGTGCTGAAAATGCCCGTAATTTGCCTCTATGCGTGGCACTATTTTCACAACAGAATTCGAAGCCTTTTCGCACTTTTGCCTGTTTTTTTTAGAAAAGAACCTAAAGAGTACATTTTCCGGGCAAAATGCAAAAAAAGTGTGCATTTTTTACAAGAAAAGAAAACGCCATTAGGATATTTGTACCATTGAGCGAATGAGTAATATTGAGTATACGCCCGGACGCCATATATCCATATGGACATATGACAGAAAATAATAGTTTTTACGTAGCATACACCAAAACTCGGTAAGAAGGTAATAGATGTTGGAGGAATAAATATTCTTCGTAGATGTGGTGATTGTGGATACGTGAAAGCACCTTGTGTAGTTTTTGGTTGAATTTTTTTTTGCTTTTAGTGTCATGCGCCCTTTCACCCTCAAAAAAAGGCACTGTTTTGACAGTTCATAATATTGAGAGTTGGTGAAAAGACGTACCATCGCTATAATTTTCCATTAGAACACATGATTGTCGGTTGATTAAAATAAAAAGGGAATGAAGTCTTAATAATTACAAATACAAACTTTAACTTAAAGTATTATATAAAATATTACATACAGTGTTAAATAAAAAATCATACGATTTAAACTATGAATTAAAGTAAACATTTTAAAACAGGTTCGAAAAAAAAATAATATAAAAAAGTGTCTAAAGTGTGTGAAGTGCCCCTACATAATTGGGTTGCTGCACTTCGATATCGAACACGATATAAAATTTGCATAGTCCCAGCAAATGCAGAAAAAGGGAAACGAACGATTCGTGAGCACATTTTCAATTGACTTCTCATTGGCTACATCCTCATACCATCGGAAATATCGTCGATGACGACGAAGGCGACACCATTAATGATGTATAAACCAATTAAGCTAAATTGTTGTGGGGATTAAGGCTCGCATTTAGCCTAAATATGTCGTATTAACCCAACTTCGAATGTATTAAATAGATTTACACTAGACTTAATACTCTTATAAACCCTCACACTGTCACAAACCACAACACACATGCTAACACACATTGAAATGAAATAAGAACAAAAGAAAAAAACAGAGTAACAAGAGTGTTAAAGTGATTACATTTGCTAAAAGACGACTATGACGACAACTACAACAATAACAGTGACTGTGAAAATGACAACGGCAACCCCATAAAGCACAGCCTTAGAGTGTTTTTTTAGTTGGCACAAAAGCCAATTTCAAAGCGAAGTGAAGTGAAGTGGTGTTATCAGTGTGCGTATGTGTGTGTATATATGTGCCAAATTGTGCATATCGCAAATATTCATTTGGGAAAATAAAACAATTGAATTAATGACCTCTCAATATACAAACGCACCCATTAGCTTTGGCGTACATACATATACACAAGACTGTCTATATTTCAAAGTGAGTTGGTTTATCGAATATGTAAGTTTGTGCATGCGTGCGTAAATATTGTGTGCAATGATATTTCTATGAAATGGAAATGTCAAGGAATTTACACGCATCCAAACTGACGAATATAACATGCTCAATGAACACACATACACTTCCACAAACATTTTATCCAACTCAGAGAGTGTGTAATGTAATGTTACAAGGAGAGGATTTTGTATTTTGTTGTTATTGTTCATTTTGGTAATGTGTATAAAAGTGTGAAAGGCATACAAAATCGCATTCATATGTTCATCCATACACACATACATATGCATGTAGGTATGTGCGTATATGTGAATGGAGTAAATAAAAAGTCACACATGCGATGCGCGAACGGCAATGGTAAAAGAAATGAAATTCTCGTACATCATACTTGCCAATCATGGTTAGATAGATAGTAGATACGACTTCAGCAACGATGACACTAGTAGCAGTAATAACTAGAAATGAAAACAGTGTTGCCATCTTACTACGTCCTAGGGATAATGTGTTGCAAAAATTTTAATGTTTTCGAATGGTTGGGAGCCACCGTGGTGCAATGGTTAGCATGCCCGCCTTGCATACACAAGGTCGTGGGTTCGATTCCTGCTACGACCGAACACCAAAAAGTTTTCAGCGGTGGATTATCCCACCTCAGTAATGCTGGTGACATGAGGGCTTCAAAGCTTCTCTAAGTGGTTTCACTGGAATGTGGAACGCCGTTCGGACTCGGCTATAAAAAGGAGTTCCCTTGTCATTGAGCTTAACATGCAATCGGGCAGCACTCAGTGATAAGAGAGAAGTTCACCACTGTGTTATCACAATGGACTGAATAGTCTAAGTGAGCCTGATACATCGGGCTGCCACATAACCTAACCTAACCTTTCGAATGGTTAGCGACAAACGAGACAAATGCATCACTCCTGGAACAACGGCTATCCTATGCCTGTGCCTTTTCCGATATGACACTTTAAAAATGTGAACAAAATATGAACAGTTTTCTACATGAAAGTTTATGCGTCTAAATGGCAGGGGTATACTACCCTGGCCTTCCTTTCAATACTCAAAGTCTCTGCACTAAAGAAAAGTTTGCCCGGTTCCAAAGATTTTGTCTTTCCGTTAATGACTTTGGTTTTGATTGCGAGCTAATACACCCAGAGAAGGAATATGATCACCTCAAACATGTTTCTAGATCACCATGTTACTTTTTCACAGCGACCATGCAGCATTTTTGTCGCAAAAATATTCTTTTCTCGTCAAACATAGCATACTTTCCGAAATCAGATACATAATCTCCGAGAAAAGAACATGGTTTCGACCAACATGGTACATGTTTTCCGTAAAAAAATAACATTTTGCTCTTGGAACAGGGTTCGAGTGACCATATTCCTTCTCTGCGTGCACTCAAACAAGTTAATCCTCTAGGGTAATAAAGCCAATTTAACTCAATTTTAGTAATTTTGAACTCCAATTCTATCCGTCAAACTACGAAATTTTCTTTAACAAGTGAAAAAAATATTTTTGAACCATACATTTTCTTGAATTTTTCGAAAAATATTTACTTATTTTTGTAATATCGGCGTGTACACAGAAAAAAGTGAATACTTGAATCAAATACAAAAATTGTGATTTCAATTATTTTTGTATTTGATTTTCAGCTTATTACGAAAATCATAAATCCAATTACCCAAATTGTAAGGTTGTCGTAAAATTATTTTCAAATGAAGGGATATTTGTGTTGAGTATAAAGGTATTTGGAATTTGTCAAAATTTCCAAATGATTCAGTACTCAATCCAAATACATTGGTATTTAAAATATATAAAGTTTTTCAATTACAGTCGTAATTGAACTGAGTACAATGTTTATAAAATTTTGTAACCTATACAATTACTATCGTAATTGTGTTTATTACGATGGTAATCAATATAATCTTTGTACTATATGTTATAATCTATATTGGTTTAAAAAAAATATAAAAATACACTCTGAAAAGAGGTTTTATGCTTTTTATTGTAAAAAATTTTAAATATATATATAACTGAAAATATGGCAGAGTACATGTTTGGCAAAAATACAGAATATTCCTTATAAACGACATATTTAACAGGCTCACTCACAAAGAATAAACAGTTTTTGAATTATCTGTACCACCTGTTGGAATTGGGCTTCCCAAATCTCATTTCTATGTGATTCGTCGTCTTCTGTAATCAGCGTTGCCAATTTAGCTTTTTTCCGCTAGATTTGGCTTTTTTTGAAGACGTTTAGCGGGGAAAAAATGCATTTAGCTTTTAGCTTTTTTTCTGGCTTTTTTTCATAACCCTTTTAGCTAATTTTGGCTTTTTTTTATTTTCGACATGTTCCTATTGAAATATGGATAAAGCTTCGTTTTTATCTAAGCCTTGCTGCCAGAATAAGGTTTTCCACATATTTCAATTCCTTATATAAACTGTCAGTAAATTATTAGGAATATTAGCATTTGACTCGTTTATCCTTTTTATTTTATTATAATTTGGTTATAATAGCATTTGTGAATTTCTCTTCTTCAATAGCCGATAAATTCTTTTTGTCCTTATAGTTAAGTGATTCAACTTAAAAATGGGTATTTATTCATGAAAGAAGGCTAGGGTCAATTCTAAAAAATTCTTAAAATTAATGAAATAGTCTTTAAATTTGTGGAGTTTTTGTATCTTGACCACAAACCAAAATAGCGTTCAAAAATAGAAGAGATTTTTCAACATTTTATTTTAAAAACGTATACATAGAATAATTTCTACTTAAAGTCGAGTCTGAATTTGGAAATTTAAGTTGTCGTTAGCACGTTTTTAAAGCACTGTGATAGCTCATGAAGAAAAAGCTGACAAAACGAATAAATTCAAATTTGACTCGGAATCAATACCAAAATCATTAGTGTACAAAATCTTTGGAACCGAACATAGAAATAATTAAGGAAATAAAGTTTTGAATGTGGTATTATTTTTTTTAACATCAAAAAAATGCAATGAAAAAATTCGTAGTGATAGGATAAAAACAAATCTGCTATATATTAATGGAATGGATTTACATTTACGAAAATTAGACAACAATAGGTTTGTATGGGAAATCTTCGAATAAAAGTTATTCAATATAAACTTGCAAGACAGTTAGAATGGGTTTTATTCTCATGGGTAAAATTAGGAGAAGTGTACACGTTCACGAATTTATCATTAATTCAGTTAAAACGAAATATATTGATATTTTCTTATGCAGTTCTATGTGACATTGTGCAATATATCACACATTGGACTTGTTGATGATTAACCAGCTGACAATTGCAAGTTTACTGGGAAAAATGTTTTTACTAGGAAATATAAACGAAGGACTTCCAGTAAAAATTTGTGATAGTAATCAAAATGTATCGAGTATGCAAACAGAGCTAATATGACTTAAATTTTCTTACAGTCTCACAGAAATTGAAATAAAATGAATACAATTAAAATAATATGCATTTTAAGTGAAATAAAGCCTTTAAGTTTGTTAAATTTCAATCAAAAATGTGACTTTTGATACAAAACATTTTAGCTTTTTTTCTAGCTATTTTTTAAAATTTTTTAGCTTTTTTTGGCTAGTTTTTTGGACAAATCTAGCGGTTTTTTGTGAAACAATTCTGGCAACGCTGTCTGTAATGCAATCAATGTAGAAGCCTATATTCAATTCAAAATTTTAAAAAGATTTAAAAAATTTTTATATAATTTTACCTTCTGTTGAAGAATTCTGGGAAGAATTGGAGCACGAACTTCCCGTTTTCAAACTAAACACATTTTCCTCTAGGCCACATAGTTTTGGCAGTCGTCTTTTATCCATTCATAGACCAGTTTGACGCGTACACATCCTAAATGTAAAAATAAAATATAAAGAGTGAATATAAAGGGTGATACGGTCAAAATTTGGTCAAGGGAAAACGCGTGTAAATCGGTGAAATCGTTTATTTAAAAATCAAATAAAATTTCTTTTTCAAGTTCAATTAGTATAAAATTCAGGAAAAATATTCAGTTAGGCTTTCGCTTTTCCAAATCCGAATTGCCGGGCCTCACTCTTGACACCTGCCATCAGATTTTGTACAGCCACCTTGTCCACCTTCTTCGCCGCAGAAAGCCAGTTTGCCTTGAACTGCTGCTCGTCCTTAGCAGTTTTTTTGGTCTTCTTTAGGTTCCGCTTGACAATAGCATAGTATTTCTCAATTGGGCGGAGCTCTGGCGTGTTGGGAGGGTTCTTGTCCTTGGGAACCACCTGCACGTTGTTGGCGGCGTACCACTCCATGGCCTTTTTACCGTAATGGCAAGATGCCAAATCCGGCCAAAACAGTACGGAACAACCGTGTTTCTTCAGGAAAGGCAGCAGACGTGTATTCAAAAACTCTTTCACGTAAATTTCTTGGTTGACAGTCCCGGAAGCTATGAAAATGCTGCTTTTCAAGCCACAGGTACAGATGGCTTGCCAAACCAGATATTTCTTTGCGAACTTTGACAGTTTTATGTGCTTGAAAATATCTGCTACATTTCCCCTTCCTTTTGCCGTATAAAACTCCTGTAGCCGGCTTTGACGTAGGTTTCGTCGTCCATTACCACGCAGTCAATCTTCGTGAGCATCGTCGTGTACAGCCTCCGGGATCGCGCTTTGGCCGTCGTATTTTGTTTATCATCGCGATTTGGAGTCACTACCTTCTTGTAAGTCGATAGTCCAGCTCGTTTTTTGGCTCGATGCACGGTTGTAGACGATACACCCAGCTTATTTGCGGCATCTCGGAGAGAGAGAGGTTAGGGTTTCGCTTGAAACTACCGACAACTCTCTTTGTCGTCTCAGCGGCTTCCGGTTTTCGATTTCCCCCGATCCAGACTTCCTGGCTGTCGACAAACGTTCCCTAAACACTTTAATTACATTTGTAACGGTTGATTTGGCAACTTTTAGCGATTTTGCCAGCTTTTCGTGCGAGTAGCTCGGATTTTCGCGATGCGCGAGCAAAATTTTGATACGTTGCTCTTCTTGCTTGGACGGCATTTTGACAACTGAAGAGTGAATTCCAAAATCAAAATAGGAGCAACATTCTACACACACACACCTTCAAAATGAGGTGTGTTCAGGTTTTTTAAATGTAAAATTGAAAGAAACACGTCAAGTTTATATTGACCAAATTTTGACCGTATCACCCTTTATCAAAGCATTTTCGCAAGTTTTTGAATGGCCCAATTCAGGATGTGTGTAAGTTTATACAACGAAAGAATTCATTTACTAAGTTTATTAAAGTTTTCAACGAATTTTGTAAATTTTACGAACAACTTTTTACGAATATACGAAATATATACTAAATATATTATATTAACTTTCCATTCGAAAAAGTTCGTGCTGTGAAACATTCGTGATTCGTCGTGATCCCGACTAATAGTAGAAGTCACGAAAAATTATTGTGCATCTTTAATCGTATTTGCGAAAACATACATGAGTATTTCGTGAATGTGCTTGTGAGAGAGGGAGAGAGAGAGAGAGAGTTCTTCACACACGATACACTCACAACGAAACTGTTAATTTTTAGGAAGAGAATTCTTTCAGAGTAGTTTCCACAAAAATTCGCTGTCAAAAAAAAACTCGGATTTAGATAAAAGTATATAACATACTTACCTACGAAAAAAATAAAATATGATGCGTTATTAATATTTAAACCTTTGGAATCGCGATACCGATAGCAATTTTTATTTGCGCGACCATGTACTTAGAAAGTTTCCTAATAATAACAATAAATGATATTTTATTTTTTGTATTTGTTTATTTTTCGTTACTTAGCAACGTCATAATCAGTTTTGCCTGGCAATTACGCATTATAATTAAATCAATAACTTTTATACTTGGTCCAATTGAACATAGTAATTGATGTGTTGTAAATTCAATTATCGGGGAATTTGGATATTTTTTCCAGTTTTCCATTCAACCAATTATTTTTGTATTTGACTTAATAAAAATCGTACTTGATATAATTTTTTCATTCAATTATGCCAGTAATTAATTTTTATTCTGCTTCATTTTTTTCTGTGTAATCATCGAATGTTATACAGGTTGGTTAAAATTGTCTAATTTTACACAAAACTTTTCTTCCTGGAAATAAAGGGGCAATTGTACTAGAATTTGTTCGCTTTTCTTGTCTGTTTTCTTCATGTAATATGAAAGTCCTTCATAAACGTGTTAACCACGATCGACTTCAAGCACAATTTATGCAATGTTTGAAGCAAATGACGACTTTCAAATGTAGTATTGAAAGACATATTCTATTTCATTTTATCTTTATAGTAAAGTTTCAACAAATAATTGGTTTTAATAATATTGAAGATTTGTTTTTAATTTATGGAATTTTATTTTATGTAAAGATACCCATTTTCGCACGAAAAAATAGGCAGGCATATTATTTCGTATAAATAAGTTAACATCCCTGGGTTTGAGATATTCGTTTTTCGCAGAAACGAACTTAGTACTAAGCATAAGGACAAAATGGCTTTATTGAAACCTATTGACTTTTGGCTAAGGAAAATTCACATTCATTCACATTCATGGACACGGGAAAATATTCTTTTTTTCAGATTTCATTGTGATTTTATAAAAGGTAAAGTGCAGTACTATGTTCACGTTGAAATTTTCGCGGTTATATAAAGCAATATAAAACAGATAAATGAACTCAATTGATGTGCAGTTTCTTGTCCCTCTAGATTTCGGCAAGGCTTTACAGGAACATGTTTGTTTTCATTTGTAATGTTGATTGTTTAAGGAAAAGTAATCGCGAAAATTCGTAATTTTACTCAATTGGTCTTTTCCATCCAATTTTTTTTTTATAATATTAACATATAGCACAGCTTGAGAGTGTTTAGTTTGTACGAAAGCAAATTTCAAACCGAAGTGAAATGGGGTTATCAGTGTGTGTATGTGTAAAATTGTACATATTGCAAATATTCATTGGGGAACCCATTAGTATTTGTGAACATATTTACACGAATCTCTATATTTAAAGATCTACTACCTCATAACATTCAACACACTCCTGTCTCATGTTCAGTTTCCCAGCAAAATCTGTTGATTTCGTTATTTGGCTCTAGTCTTAATAACAATGTGAATAAAGACAACATTTTTATTTATATAAAAAAGTATTTGACAATTAAAATTGATTTTTCTCCAACAGTATTTATTTGAAAGTATTACAAATAGAAGTAAGTAGCATTAGAAATATTTTTCCAACTTCTGGCAATACTGTTGCCAATACTTATCAGTTAAAGCGAAGACGAATCAAACTCACGCTCATGGACGCACACAAAAAGTCACTCACACAACCAAGCACTGTGAAAATATCAAATACGTGGTTTTCTCAAGGAGTAACGAAAAGAAGAGACATTGCCTTGAACTTTAGTGGTGTTATTGATAATAGAAGATAGTCTCAGTCATTAAGTATGCATACACACACACACATATATATGAGAAGTTTTATATACAAACTAAAAATTTCGTTTAGTTTTTTGCGTCCAAGTGGAATTACATTTGCACTAATGTATGTACATGTGTAGTAGCGATGTGTATTTGCGATAAAATATATTTTCCATCATGAAATGTGTAATAAAATGAATAACAAATTACGTTTCTATGTTTCTTCATATATGCTCGTAAGAGTATGTGTGTGTATGTGTTTTCATGTATGGATGTGTAAATGTGTGCGTATATCAATCCCCAGCGGGAAATGGAAGGGACGTGGAATCGATGATGGAAGTGCTGCCTGGGTAGCTATAAGGCCTGGGCGCTGCATTACGTGTTCATTTCAAAATAACATTGGATTGGATTGGAGACCAAGGCCTTGCCTCTCGCTTCTATTCGTATGCCTTCTAGTGGTGATGTCGTCGATGCCATGTTATCAGGCCTTCATACTAAGTACAAAAATCATGCCTTCCAAAGAAGGCCCTCAAAAAGGCCTGGACAGGAAGGCATAAAAGAAAGCGTGTAAAAATAAATATTTTGAAGGCAAGGTTGTCTATTAACTGAACATTTGCCCTCATACCTTTTACATTATAATTTAATTTGACTTACTTTTCCTATACAGTTTATTTTATTTTTGTGATTTTAATATTTACCTCATGTGTATTTTTATTTTTCTGCTCCGTCGGGATTTGAACCGGGGTCCTCGTTATTGGTAGTCCTACACTCATCCACTGGCCTACGACACATTTATGTGATGTGGGCGCCAAAAGGTAAACTTAAGCTACACGTGAGGCCATTCCGCGTTCCCTTCTGTCGGAAGTGAACGTATAATTGGTATCGGATCTTTTATATGTTACAGAGAATGTCTTCTAGAAGGCCAAAGTTAGGAGTAACTAGACATAAACAAATTAATAGCTTGGCAGCCAACAAAGAATGAGTATGAGATCCTTTTTATACCTGACGTCACAGAATGGTATTGGGGGTATAACAAATTTGTCATTCCGTGTGTAGCACAACAAAATATCTATTTCCGACTATATACAGTGTATATATACTTGATTAGGGGAAAATGAAAAGATGATATTACTACACCGAAAAAATCCGTAGTTAACGGAACACTAAATTTAACTTATTTTTATTGCACAAAAATTATTTGTTTGTAGTTAAATTTATTTTTTTCGAAATTTTCCACATCCCAATGAAATTTTCGTTTTTTGTAAGTATGTCTCAAACATTTTATAAACTAAACGTGGGTATATAGTTCAATGACCGTACACATAAATTCCATATGAACTAAAGCAAAAGAAAATTTTCGTACGATTCCAAAAATAGAATGAAATGCCAATGATTTTGTCCTTTATTTTTAGTTCGTTTTTATACCCTTCACCACTACTGTGGTACAGGGTATAATAAGTTTGTGCATTTGTATGTAACGTCAAGAAGGTCGTTTAGTATACCGGTCGTCTTAGAATTAAATTCTGAGTCGATTAAGCGATGTCCGTCTGTCTGTCTGTATATGTAATTTTGAGTGCAAAGTACAGGTCGCAGTTTAAGTCCGATCGCCTTCAAATTTGGCACAGAGTTTTACCTTGGCTCAAAGACAATCGCGATTGATTTCGGTTCATAATTGACGTATTTATCAACGTATTTCCTTAAAATTTCGCAGAGCCGAATATTTGGGGGCTCTCGTCAAATATGCAAAATTATTAGATATAGCTCCCATATATATCTTTCGCCCGATTTGGACTTATACGGCCTCAAAAGCCAGTGTTTTACCCTGATTTGCTTCAAATTTTGCACAAGGAGTGCGTTTAATAGTGTCGTTAATTATACCAAATTTAGTTGAAATCGGTTCAGATTTAGATATAGCTCCCGAATATGTCTTTCGACCGATTTCGACTCATATACCCACAGACACCAAAGATTTACCCCGATTTACTTGAAACTTTGCACAGGGAGTAGAATTAAGGTTCTGGATATGAGAGCGAATTTTAATTGAAATCGGTTCAGATTTTGATATAGCTCCCATATATATCTTTCGCCAGATTTTCCGTCATATGACCACAGAGTTCAAATTTGTAGTCCGTTTTCGTTAAATTTTGCACAGGGAGTAGAATTAAAATACTAAGTATGCGTGTCAAATTTGGTTAAAATCGGTTCATATTTCTTATAGCTTACATATATATGTTTTTACGATTTGGGCAAAAATGGCCAAAATACCCACATTTTCCTTATAAAATCGCCACTGCTAAGTCGAAAACTTGTAAAAGTGACTCAAATTTTACTTTATTTCTTATACATGCCTATCGACCGATAAATCATAAATACACTTTTGCGAAGTTGCCTCAAATTTGTTTCATTATAAAATGTTTCCCATATTTTTTTACTAACATTGTGTACCATCCCAGGGCATTAGGCGACTTAAATTTTAAGTCTATAGGTTATAAAATCTGTTTAGATGAAGTCAGATTTAAATGTATGAATTTGGGACAAAAACCTTTATATATATAGCACCCAACACATTTGACGGATTTGATGTAGTGTCGAAAATGTGGATTTACAAAGTGGTGCAGGGTATAATATATTCGGACCCCCCCGACTTTAGACTTTCCTTACTTGTTTTTTACTAACATTGTGGTCCGTCCCGGTCATAAACCAATTTAAATTTTGAGTCTAGACATTTTGTGAATGTTTAAAAAATGCCCAAATCGGTTCATATTTAAATATTTGTATATGGGAAAATAAACGTTTATATAGCTACTAACAAATTTGAAGGTGTTAAGATGTTGGTATTCATACTGGTGAAGGGTATAATTTAGCCGGCCCCGCCCGACTTTAGACTTTCCTTACTTGTTTAATATGAGAATGAGTTAATTCGTGTTTTCCTATTGGACGATTCGCATTAAAAAAGATTTCAATGTCATACCGTGAAACAAGTTGTCAAAATTACTAGAGAGAATGGGCGGAGCGGAACTATCAAAGACAATTTGTTTGCTTCTTTAACTCTCAAGGATTTGATTAAAACTGTCTGTAAAACTGAATTTTCGTTCTTATAACAACAATATAGGTCCTTCTTTTTCCAATTCCGAAAGAAGGCACAGAATAATGTTTGCGGGCATTTTTTAGAAAGGAAGTGCAAGGCATTTTAGCATGCATGATAGGAGATGGCATATGGGAAGGTGTTAAGGATCCCAAAATCATGGGTTAAGAAAGCATGATTTTTGCGGTACTTCGCAATTTTCCCGCTGGGTCACTCTGATGTATTTACACTCAGTTTATCATAAACAAACATAAGAAAACTAGAAAGTCTTTTATGGCTACTATCTTTCTTCTGCCTTCTGGGAAAATACTTTTGCAATCCTCTATTAAATCCATTTTATTAAAGTCATATCTAAATTAGACCATATTTTTATGCCAGAATCTCAAAGGAATGTTTCATTGTGGTTACGTTGGTGTGTCCGTTTCTTTTACCATGCATGCCAGAAATCTAGTGCTGGAAAAATTGCGTACAATTTTGAAGATATACGAGGAATTTATCCTTGAGTTCTTGGGAACAAATTTTATCTATATTTAGGAGAAATGGACATGACATCTATTTAAAAAGAAGGATTATATGTTAATAAAAATATTCTTTAAAATAGTTTGAAATTTAAGTTAAGCTATATTGTTGCTGCAAAACTAATTGGGAGGTTCTTGTATTAAAAGTTTAGTTGCAATAAATCGAAAAATCCAACAGAAGAAAATTAAGGTAATGAACAACTATAATAATAAACTCATACAATGATAAAAAGTGTTTTTATCATCTACACTAAAAAATGTTTACTTGGATCCAAAGATTTTGTCCTTCCCTTAAGGATTTTGTATTAATTCCGAGCCAAAGATTCGGCTTTTTTAAAATAAAGAAATTTTTTAGGGACCTATCTACCTTTAAATCTAAGATCAATAAACTTAAATATGAAAGGGTACAAATCTCATAATCGAATTTCCATTCTCTTTTTGCGATATATAAATAATACAAACAATTGCTAGTTAAATATCCAAATTACAACAAATACTTCAAAACAAGAAATGTTATCACAGAAACAGGCTGTTAATTCGCAAAAAAAACATGCAAATTTTTAAAATTAAGTATTGGCTTATATTTGAAGCGTTTCTATCTTACATCTGAAGGTTCAATCTACCAGTTAATTTAAGGACGATTCTTTGAATACAAAATGTTTTATTTTTTTACTTTAAAGAAAATTTCTTGCCTAATGGGGGACTCTAATTTCCAAGATTCGTGTCCTAATTTTAATTATATTCATATTAGGTCCATATTTGTTCAGTGTTTGATGCGCATCGAGATTATTATTGAACAAAGTACTTTACATCTAATGATATAATGGCTTATTATTTAAACTATCTTTACTGATTTTTTTATTATGGTGTAATGGAAAGATAAAAATAAAGGGTGATACGGTCAAAATTTGGTCAAGGGAAAACGCGTGTAAATCGGTGAAATCGTTTATTTAAAAAATCAAATTAAATTTCTTTTTCAAGTTCAATTAGTATAAAATTCAGGAAAAATATTCAGTTAGGCTTTCGCTTTTCCAAATCCGAATTGCCGGTCCTCACGCTTGACACCTGCCATCAGATTTTGTATAGCCACCTTGTTCACCTTCTTCGCCGCAAAAAGCCAGTTTGCCTTGAACTGCTGCTCGTGAACAAAATACGACGGCCAAAGCGCGATCCCGGAGGCTGTACACGACGATGCTGACGAAGTTTGACTGCGTGGTAATGGACGACGAAATCTACGTCAAAGCCGACTACAAGCAGCTTCCGGGACAGGAGTTTTATACGGCAAAAGGAAGGGGAAAGGTAGCAGATATTTTCAAGCACATAAAGCTGTCAAAATTCGCAAAGAAATATCTGGTTTGGCAAGCCATCTGTACCTGTGGCTTGAAAAGCAGCATTTTCATAGCTTCCAGGGCTGTCAACCAAGAAATTTACGTGAAAGAGTGTTTGAATAAACGTCTGCTGCCTTTCCTGAAGAAACACGGGTGTTCCGTACTGTTTTGGCCGGATTTGGCATCTTGCCATTACGGTAAAAAGGCCATGGAGTGGTACGCCGCCAACAACGTGCTGGTGCTTCCCAAGGACAAGAACCCTCCCAACACGCCAGAGCTCCGCCCAATTGAGAAATACTGGGCTATTGTCAAGCGGAACCTAAAGAAGACCAAAAAAACTGCTAAGGACGAGCAGCAGTTCAAGGCAAACAGGCTTTTTGCGGCGAAAAAGGTGAACAAGGTGGCTGTACAAAATCTGATGGCGGATTTGGAAAAGCGAAAGCCTAACTGAATATTTTTCCTGAATTTTATACTAATTGAACTTGAAAAAGAAATTTAATTTGATTTTTTAAATAAACGATTTCACCGATTTACACGCGTTTTCCCTTCACCAAATTTTGACCGTATCACCCTTTAGCAGAGGCCTTAAAGATATCAAAGGAACGTGTTGGTCATATCATTCATCAATATTTGGACATGCGGAAGCTCTGTACAAAATGGGTGCCGCGCGAACTCACATTTGACCAAAAACAACAACGGGTTGATGATTCTGAGCGGTGTTTGCAACTGTTAACTCGTAATACACCCGAGTTTTTCCATCGATATGTGACAATGGATGAAACATGTGACAATGGATGAAACACTTCTGAGTCCAATCGACAGTCGGCTGAGTGGACAGCGACTGGTGAACCGTCTCCGAAGCGTGGAAAGACTCAAAAGTCTGCTGGCAAAGTAATGGCCTGTGTTTTTTGGGATGCGCATGGAATAATTTTTATCGATTATCTTGAGAAGGGAAAAACCATAAACAGTGACTATTATATGGCGTTATTGGAGCGTTTGAAGGTCGAAATCGCGGCAAAACGGCCCCATATGAAGACGAAAAAAGTGTTGTTCCACCAAGACAACGCACCGTGCCACAAGTCATTGAGAATTGCTTCCCCACCCACCGTATTCTCCAGATCTGGCCCCAGCGACTTTTTCTTGTTCTCAGACCTCAAAAGGATGCTCGCAGGAAAAAAAATTTGGCTGCAATGAAGAGGTGATCGCCGAAACTAAGGCCTATCTTGAGGCAAAACCGAAGGAGTACTACCAAAATGGTATCAAAAAATTGGAAGGTCGTTATAATCGTTGAATCGCTCTTGAAGGGAACTATGTTGAATAATAAAAACTAATTTTGACAAAAAAAAATGTGTGTTTCTTTGTTAGACCGGGGACTTATCAGCCAACCTGTTACACTACGGGTACACTGAAAAAATATTTTCGAAATACGAATGCAAATTTTTCTTAGCATAGAAAACGCATTTCTCTGATATAAAGTTTTTTTCCTTGTCCGAAAGTCGATAAACTTTTCAATGAATTTGTTTTGTCGACTTAAAATATTAAGATTCGATCTAAACTACAAAGGCCAACTTGGCTTTAAAACTTCTGAAAACATCTTCAAAATGAATGAAATCGTCTTTGCATTTGTTGACTTTCTACATCTTAACTAAAAAGCTAAAACACATCTAAAAATAGGATATGTTTTGTAGTTGAGAGACATTGTTTACTTGAAACTAATGTCTATTTGATGTCGAGCCTGAATTTGGAAATTTAAGTCGTCTTTAACACGTTTTTAATTAAAATTTATTTTCTAGTATCAAATACCCTAAACTTAAATTTGAAAGATAATTGTATTCTAAAAATATTCTTACTTCAATTCTCCGTTTCTTTGGCTCTGAATCAATACCAAAATCATTGCTGTAAAAATGTATTTCATTATATTTATGATCCTCATCTTTGGTATTTGCGTTTTTATTTATAAAGCCATATGACAGAAATGTTGAATTTTGGATTAAAAATGAACGACATTCAAAAGCAATTTACCTGCGGATTTTGTGTTCCTAGTTTTTTTTTATTTCTTAACATATCAGTTCTATAATACATTTCCTATTGTATCTTATAATAAATTTAAAATTTATATTTTTTCCTACAATGGGTAAAGTTTGCTAACACTGAGTTCATAAGTTTCTCAAATGAGTAAATTTTACTTAAATTCTATCTAGAACTTTATGTAGCGCTAAAGACATTCTAACAGTTTCCAATCCAATTTTTCTTCAATAATTTTATTAAACAACAGAAAAATTTATTATTTTTAATAAATCATCCTGAATTTGACAAAAAAATTATCAACTTATTTGTATTATGTTGCAATTACTAAAATATTTTAATTAACATTTTCTAATATAAACTTGAATTTTCTTTCATGATGGGTTCACTTTCTTCTGGGTGTCCATACATGCATAAACCTTAATACTTTAAAATAAATTAAATTCTACTGTTATCATGAATATAAAATTTGTTTTTGGAACGTATTCATATCCATACTCATATTGTTGTTTTTCTGTTTGTTGACATGAAAAGATTTGCGACAGCGTCTTTCAGATTTGTTGGGACCTTATATCTAATGCCACGTACTTACATTAATTTTAAAAGCTATCATAAATGTTTCCATGCATTGCAGACTACGTCAAAATATTTGTAATCTATATACACTTGTTTTTTATTGGAAATCGTGACTTAATAATTTGCTATTTCCCTTTTTTCCTGCCAAAATGATGTTCACGGAAAAGCGTGAAAATAGGCTATTTTATGCGAAAGCTAAACTGCTTTAATCTAATAAAGACCAATTTAGTGAATTTTGTATTAGCTGCAAATCAATTGGCACATACTGTCGCATACCACATTATTAAGGACGAGATTTGTACTCTCATATGTATATTGGAGTGGCTCATCTATGGGTCTTTAATGGTGAAATTCAATCTTTGTAAAACTCGAGAAGGCAAAATAAAATTTTACAATTATTGAACAAGTCTAATTTTAATTCGGATTAGAATCCCTACACCGAAAAAAATATTTACCTAATATGAAAGATTATGCAACCTAAATGTTAGGACACGCAAATTTTAAAAGAAAAACAAATTAAAAGAAAATTTATAATCTTTGCTTCTTAAATATCTTTCTCATTAAATTTAGGACAAATATAGGCTAATACTTATTTTCAGGAGTTTGCATCTTTAGTTTACAATTATTTTGGAATTAAAAAACATTTTTTATCTTCAAGTAGCTGTTATAATTTGGATATAACAATGGTAATAAAAATCTGGGCGTCTATTGGGTCTTCGGCGCTCATATCATCCCGCAACATACCCACCAACCCTCAATGGTTTATTTTCTTCGGCCGTGTCCGACAAATATACATTTATTTATAGTGTTTCATCCTTTCCATTGATCTATTGTTACTAATCAAGATTGTGACAATTTGTATCTTTAATTCGTTTTATTACGGTACTGCTTTTTATTATTGTAATTAAATTAGTGGTACACAATATTTTGAAATTATCCAAAGAAAATCATTGATGAATTGAATTTGATAAAAAAATAATATGTATAGTACATGTACATACATATTATTTTACAACAAATTATTCGCAAAACCCCTTCAAAAGTTTTCTGTTTCTTGGTAAGAAATGAAATAAATGATTTCTTCATTCACCTCACGCTTTGTGATTCTCCTTCAGTTACTTCAAAATTGCATTGTTAAAAAATGGCAAACATCCTTCAAACTTTATTACCTTGTACCCCTCCCGTTACTTCTTGTCAAAGCAACCATAATGCATCACCAAAGTCATTCTACGAGCGAATACTATGTGTGTGTATATATGTATGTACGTGTGAAATCATCTCTATAACCCGAAGAGAAAGAACAGGAGCAGAAACAGGAGCAAGCTAACGAATACTACTACATAAAATGGTAAATCGTAACCAATTCATGCGTATGCACATATATATATATATGTATATATATGCACACAACATATAAATGTATTTATGTGTGTATTAGTTTATGTACATACACACTTATACTTCAAGTGGTGCAGGTTATGAACCTGTTTCCGCTTAGGATGGCCCATGGTGGTGGATAGTGTAAAGTATACTACGAGGCGGCAAAGCGAATTCACACCATGCTTGTGTGTGTGTGGGGAGGTAGTTTACATTCATTCAAACCACCCACCCCCAGACCCATCTATTTCTGGTTTCGCTATCATATGTTCGTGTGCCAATCAAAGCTTTTTTTGTCTAGCGAAGTAGAGCTTTTTTATCCGTTCCTTAGGAAAGGAAGAATACGTTTGGCCAATGTTTCATGTGAAGATTTTTGGAAATTGCAATTTAGTATCGTCGCGATTGCAGTGTGAATCAATACTCGTAAAAACGGAGGAGTTCCATGTGCGCGTCCATTGGCATCAAAACCAGAGAAATAGAGAATCTTATATTATTTCTATGTGTGTAACTGAAAAGGAAGAAAATGTTCTACCATTTTTTCGGGGGTAGACATGATTGTCCTTCATCGGTTAGAGAAATGTGAAGGAATTTTAAACAAAAACCCCAAGGAATTTTAAGAATTTACAGTGAAGTTAAAAAAAGTAAAATAATGTATGAAAATTTTAATATGCCTACAAGAGCAACATGAAAAAGTAGTTTATTTAAGTGATTTGGGGAAAATATTATGTAAATTTTTCGGTGGTCCTTATAATATATATATTTGTCTGTACTCGAGAAATTTAAAATGTTTTAGAAGCCTTTAAAATTAATGAAAAACCATGCATATTTTGTAAAGATTTCATTTATATCTCCGAAATTTCATTTATAATTGATTTTTTCAATAGGTTCATAGAAAATTTTAGTATGTACACATGGACGTGCTAAGCATTTTTTTATCGTGGGCTCATTGGCATTGGGACAAGCCAGAGGACGCAAACCCTCTTTGAATTAATGAGAACTTGGAAATATTTAATGATTTTTAGTGCGTAAAAAAAAGAAATCGAATTTTAAGAAGAAAAAAAAAATAGGAAATGTATCAATGGAGTGTTGACTTAGTAGCAATTTGTGTCTATTATTAAATACAAGCGTCCTTATTAACATATATAAAGGGAATAGCTTTTTTGTAAAATAAAAGCTTTACGCCAACTCACAGCTAACTTCACTTTAAGCACAATGGCTGGTTGAATGGTTAGTTAGCTTGACAGACGTATCACAAAGCTTTAGATTTTTATTAACCATCAACTTGGGGTTGTACGGATACATACGCACACACATTGCCCCTATACAAATGCCACCAACACATACTGCATATGCTATGGTTAAGCCGAAAAGTAACAACAACAAAAGTTCAATGAAAGTTGCTCGTGTGACCATAACAAGACAACAACAAAAACATTTACACGGCGAATGGCGGCAGTGAAGCCAACAATTAAACCCTAACCCAAGACAACACTGAGATAACGGATAATCCTAGTCGGCAGTCTCTCAGTTATCCGTGTGAACAAACTATTCTCTCTTTCTCTGTCTCACGCAAATACCAACACTCTATCTAATAAAGCTCTTTTTTGTTTGTTTTATTTTTATTTTTTGTTTGCCGTGCATAGGTTTTAGGAAAGCCAAACAATATGAAAAGAAAATCGCGCAAAATTTACTATAATCAACCAAGTAGTGTTGTTGCTATCAAATAACGGTACCACCAAAGCAGAACACACAAATAACAACAACCCCTACACAATTTGGTAGCTGTAAAAACGACATGACGTTAGTCTGATAAAAAGAAAAACAAAACAAAAAACACCAAACACCAAAGCAATTTCATCTCAAACCAAAGAGAAAATAGTAACGGTAAATTTAAAAAGAAGAACACAACAACAAAAACAAAACGTTTCATGTCCATATTCATGGCTGTCATAAAAACGAAATACAAATAAATAATTCAATACAAAGTAAATAAACGGTTTTTACATTCGAATTTCAAAGCAAAACACGAAATAATTGAAGTGCATGTCCTAATCTAACCACACAATCACTGCAACAACAACAACAACAGTAGCAGCAACATCACTTAGTGAAAAATGAAATGTAAATATAAAAACAAATAAACGGGCTGTAGTAGCATTTTAGTAAAGGCTACACGGAACAGCCATCAGCACCTCCTCCCACAAGCAAATCACACAAGGTGCTCTATGGTATAGTGTGCTGTTGTGGTTCCACTGAACTCGAAACACGCAAACTACGGTGCAGGAGGATACAAAGGCTTTTGTTTTTGGTAGTCGAATTCCATGAGACGACAAAGCCAAAAGCCAATCAAATATCATCGGTAGCTAAATTCCCAAACATATCATAAGATACCAATCAATGATAACTTCGATTTATCCCTTTCCCCGGGTACTAAAATTACAAACAAACAAACAAACAAATAAAAAAACTTCAACA